>NC_143022.1:71763034-72093659 GCF_057628025.1 Oncorhynchus mykiss
GTGGAACCACTCGCTGGCAGGGACCTCCCATGCAGTGTGTGTGCCGGGGGCCCCCGAGACGTTTATGAAAACAATCCAATGCACGCACAGTATGGCGGGGGCACCAGCACAGGTTGAAGGTTTTAAACAACCCCAAATGCTCTGACCTTCTCCCTCTCAACTACACATTCTCTGCTATACTTGTTTATTTAGCCTAAACACATTGCAGAGTATATCAAATAAGCATTATTTCCCACATGCTTTGAGTTGTTGTCATGAGCTCTTTGATTCTTACAGTATGTTTTGCTGGGGGAAACAAGAGACTTCACAGAAGGCATTACATAATGGGAGGTTGAATTACATTGGAAATGGACTTAGCTATCTGAACAATCCCTGAGCACACAGGGGAGTATTTTTCTTGGCACCCCCACACATAGACCTTTATCACGTAGTGTGTGCTCCAGCAGGCTACCAGTAATTGCCTTGTTTTCACTCAAACAGCCAAGCCCCCGAGAGAAGGCCTGATTTGCATAATGGGGCTGCCTTTTCTCTAACAGTATGTGCTGCATGTGCTACTCATCAGACTCATTTGTCTCGCCTCTTTTTTTACACACACACTGCCATTACAGTGCAGACCCCACAATTAACTTGGTTTATGTCTGTACCTGTGAAGAGAACAATGTTATTTGTTACAGAGAACACATCACAGAGACTCCAACTCAGCATACAATTACATTTTAGCACCATCCACTGTGGTGCTACGGTAAGCGATCGCCGAGGAGCAATTTTCCCAGCAACAAAACGATCACAGTTTAGCATGGTCATCTAGAGTCACTCTATAAACATTCCAAGGTATACATTAATTAATATGAGATGATTCATTTACCCTGTGACTGTAGTCTCCACATACGCCCTAGAGAGAGAGACGGATAGCGAGTTAGAGACTCCCCATTCAAACGAAAAACCTTGTCATTTTGTAATAAACACTTGTATGTTGGCTTACAGTCGATTATACCACTAACATTATGGGTGAGTACAGCTCTCACAGCTTCAGAAAATGTCACTGAGAAACTCACCTTTTCTCCTTTCTGACCAGATTCACCCTAGTAGGTAAACAGAGGTGAAGAAGGAGAGAGGAATGAGTGGAGAGAACAGATCATTGTGAAGAGAGAGAGACACATTAATCAACAAATGTCACACAACAGAAAAGCTGTCAAAACCTGAAAGGGGGAAAAAAACTTACTGGAACTCCTTTGGGACCACGTTGACCCTAAAAAGTAATAAACAGTACATCAATCAACAGATTAAAACCATGTTAAAACATAATGTTGTCAAACTGTCAACATTTTATAAGTGCAACCTTTCATTTCAATGTACAATGCATGTGACAAAAGAGGATAAATGGTTTTGTTTTAAGAGAATAAATGGACACGAGGAGAATTCAACTAGATCCAACAGGCACACCAACCAAAGGGCTGCACCAACCACTTGTCATAGCCTGCTCTGCTGCGTTTGACTACACATCAAGGCCTGGGGAGAGCTGTCTAACATCTGTCAGTGGCGCAGGACTAGTTGATAAATGAACCCAGGGAAAGTGCACAGTTGGACACATCAAGCACACTCCATGACCGTGACCCTGGCGCATAGGAGTTCCATAAAGGCATTGTGGAGACTGGAAAGACATAATTTATGCATTTAACAGACTGGCCTTCGGTACCCGTTAAAATATTGTTTGACAGTTTTTGGGAGTGTGGGAGGAGAAGAAAAGTGGCTAATTAAATTAACATTAATCAACATTGAACATTATCCACCCACTTGGACCAGGACAGGCATGCCATTTGTGTTGGCCCAGGCCGGCTCCCTGCATGTGAGCTTCTGTAGGAAGGCAGCACTCCAAACACGCTCCGAGCGAAAGACAGCCGACGTGAATAACCCCTAATAAAACAAAGCCCCCTCATGATAACTCTCCAAGTCCAACAAAGAGTAATGGCTTTCTAACAGAGACACAAAGGCCCCTAAAACCGGCAGCTGGCCTGATAAAAGCCAGACCGCTGGCCTGGAGGACCAGACGTAGAAACAGCCTTCAGGGGCACCACAACCATCGTCCAAGAAGAATATAGTCTTTAGGTGAACTGGGTTTTATCTCCATTTAAAAAGGAGATTGGAGAGAAAGGTGATCAATAAAAGTAGGATTCCACCTCCTAGAGGAGATTTGTCCAGCGGTCACAGGGCTGGAGGTGAAGGGGTACGGGACGTTCAACAGTCATTGTGTCTCATTCAGAAGCCTCACAGGATTCATGTGGGCCTATAACGATGTCAGAGTAATGGGATATATCATCTGTATCCCCTGACACCCCAGTGGAGAAATGTGTATATCTCTGAAGCCTAAATAAGTAATTTTTGAGTGATCCTTTTGGAGGGGAGATATTTATGGTTAGCCTTTTATGCAACAATTGATGCTTTCTGTGGTCTGACTGTTTTATTTGTGGTTATTTTATACTGTATATTTAGAGGTGCATTTAAGTGTTTCCAAAGAATTTGACTCTCGAAGAATTGGAATCACCATATGCATGAATTGCACAAGTCAACCGATTGTTTGCCTTTGCTCCTTTGTGCTTTATCTGGGTCAGTTTTACCTCTGATTGAGAACCCGAGAGTGGATTACAGCTGAAAAACCCATCTAGTTAAATACGGCCAGACATTCTTCCTGTCACTTAAAACAGGCAACCCACTGCTAGCCCATTACTCCCCCCACAAAAAACATCAGGCCACAACAGTGTTTTCCCAGTGGATTTAGTGCCTACACTTAGGGCACAAGGTAAACAACCTGCTATGAGGTTCACTTGGATAACAAATGGTGCTTAAGCAGAAATGACCGACGTGCACGTTTATGGTGATCACATTTGTAAGGCATTCAAAACGCATAAAGACAGTGTTTGAGTCCTTTGGAAGTGCAGGAGTGTATGTCTACGATGCTTACCAAGTCTCCTTTCAAGCCGTTCTGCCCCTGTGTGTGCATAAAAGAGTGAATGCATGTGGTAAAAGAATCAAAACGATTTCTACAGCTCTGTCTCTTTGAATATCTTGGGGAAACTGTTTTGAAATATAAATTACATTATTACCTCCGTCCTATAATAACAATAATGATACTAATAGAGATTTTATTACAATCATGACCCTAATCATTATGAACTTAATTATCCTCATCATCATCATAAGGTGATAGATTCTAGGCTCTTAAAGTACTTCAATTACTCAATTATTCAACATGTCAGAAACTTGTCAGAAATGGGGCGAAACTCACGGGCTTGCCGTCCAACCCAATCGGACCCTAGGAGCAAAAAAGAGGGGAAAACATTTCAACGCAGGTTATAAGCAGTCATAACGCACATGGCTGCACAGACCATGGCACTGACATGAACCTACTTAAGGAAGGGAAGAGAGGTATTTCCAGGTCAAGAAAAAAAAATGGAGAATAGAGCATGTTTTGTTTTCAAACTTGACACAAAATTTATAACAAGCACGTTAAAACGTAGAGAGCTTGGAACTACAAGGTTCTGCATTTTTGTCAAAATAGAGTTATTGACATAGCCTTGTTCTGTTCAATATTCTCTACCTATATAGTCCTCTAAATACCCCAATTCATGTTGATATGTTCAAAATAACACAACAGAACAATTGCTGACCCCATTCAAACCAATGAGGCTTTGGAACTTTAAAGCCAATTATATCAGAACCATCTTTTTGCAAATAGAACCTTATAGTCCTGAGCTCTCGACATAAAGAGCAAGCTTTGTTATTGGACATGGTGCTATTCCTGATTAGGAGGCATAAAGGAGACAGTAGAACGGCTGCAGATTTGAATAAAACAAGACCAATAATCAAGGCACTTATGCACTTAACCAGCCAGGGAATCTCGGTTAAGCCAAAAGTAAAATCTCAAGTAATTTGGTCAACTTCGCGTTTACGCAGAATCTGCTCACAGGAGATTACCAGCCAGGAAACATCTTATTTCTAACGTTTTCACATTTGGGAGCTTCAACTACATAATAAAGCGCCACTTGCAAAATAGTAATCAAAACATTAAAACACAGATTATAAAGACTTAAAGACTGGGGAAGCTGCAAAGTCTTACCGGGAAGCCTGGGAAGCCTCTAGTTCCTGGCTGTCCCTAAAGTGAATCAGAAATAGATGTTGAGTTAGAGGGATTCTTTTTCTGCTGGAAGATTGAGGTGAAAATCTGGTGTAAGAGGGTCAGCGTGAGAGGGTGCCATTTTTCTCTTCCATAGTAATACATTTGGGCAGAGCTGTAATTGACCTTGACAGGGCGAGTGCTACCGCAGACTACCGGGAGAGCCTGCTGTGGGAGTTGTGGAGGGGAAACCAACTGACTCTCAAGACAAAAGGAAATAAGAGGGAGAAACCCAACACTGAAAAGGCTTAGAATAATGACAGAAACAAAGGATGGCGCTTTCTGATCGAATCAAGATCGACTGCGAATGAGGAAAAAGCCAAATAAACTGAATGAGTAAATGTCAATAATGATTCATGAAAATGCTTTGGTTGAAGACATTCTGCACTAGGTGTGGATATGCTACCCGGCCTGTGGGACTAGAGGAAGCCATTCAATATCCCAGGAAAAAGAGAGGGGGGCAGTAAAGACAAACTGGGAGAAATGTACAAAGAAGAGGTGAACTTTCGTAATGAAACAGGTTATATGTCTGAGACCAGACTAGTTGTTGGAGGCTATGCATGTTTTTCCTCCGAAAGGGATTGTCTGTTTTGAAAAGACAGTTAAGGACACGGCTTATGACATGCTTTGCACATGAACCTTACAGACAATCTAGAACACTGATAAAAAAAACTATTCACAATATGGGACCATTTTCTCTCAATCTTGTTGTTGTTTTGTGCTTGAACGTGCAAAAAGTGTTGAGCTGTATGTATGGTCAACTGACTTCATCATTGGTTTCTATTATTTATTTATTTATTTTACCTTTATTTAACTAGGCAAGTAAGTTAAGAACAAATTCTTATTTTCAATGATGGCCTAGGAACAGTGGGTTAACTGCCTGTTCAGGGGCAGAACGACAGATTTGTACCTTGTCAGCTCGGGGGTTTGAACTTACAACCTTCCAACCAACCACTAGGTTATAGTTATATTTATTCATCCTGGTGCTTTTCATTGACTACAGCTCAGCCTTCAACACGTATTTGGTCCCATATTCCTTGCACACAATGACTACATCCAACTTGTGACGCTACACATTTGTTGGATGCTGTTTGTTTTGGTTGTGTTTCAGATTATTTTGTGCCCGATAGAAATGCATGGTAAATAATGTGTTGTGTCATTTTGGAGTCACTTTTATTGTAAATAATAATATAATATGTTTCTAAACACTTCTACCTTAATGTGGATGCCACCATGACTAAGGATAGTCCTGAATGAATAATGATGAGTCAGAAAGTTAGACACACAAATATCATTCCCATCAAAAAAGTATGTTATTGTAATGCTGAGAGGTTAGCATGTCTTTGAGTTATGATATATGTGCGTCTGTAAGTTTCTGATTCGTCATTATTCACAATTAATTCAGGACTATCCGTAATCATGGTGGCATCCACAGTAAACTAAAATGGGGAGACAATGTACAAAAAGCACTGTAATTTCTAAACGACGCACCCGATATGGATGGAAATACCCTCAAATTAAAGCTGACAGTTTGCATTTTAACCTTATCGTCATTGCATCATTCCCAATCAAAAGTGCTGGAGTACAGAGCCAAAACTAATACAAATATGTCACTGTTCCAATACTTTGTAGCTCACTGTACATGTTGTATTCTCGACATAGCTCATCCTACATATCTACTGCTGTACATACCTTTTTCTTATTTATTGTCTATACTGTCTATACACACACCACATATTTATATTCCAGACATTGCTCGTTCTGGTATTTCTTAATTTTTTGTTCCTTCTTCATTTTTTTCTTCGTTTTTACTTTCTTGGGATTATTTGTGTTTCAGTATTGTACTGTTAGACATTTCCTGCACTATTGGAGCTAGAAATGCAAGCTTTTTGCTGCGCCTTCAACATCTGCTAATCTGTGTACGCGGCAAATAAACTTTGATTGTATTTGATTTAGTAAGGATACAACTACTGAGATTACACATCTGATTCAACTTTGAGGGATAATTCCACACGTGGACCACATAATTTAACATACATTTGTCATATTGAGTGGTCTACCATAGTGTATGTATTCCATAGAGAATTAATAGAGAATGAATCTGAAACAACTGAAAGGTTCCTTTCCCTTTGTTTCCCTGTGGTCAGGTTGCAGTAGAACAAGGTCTTGTCTAGTCATCTGTGAAATGACAGTGTGCAGGACACGGGCAGATAACAGGCAGCCTGGCTACCCATTCCTCATCGCTCTGGCCAACTAATGTTTCTCCTCCCCGATGAGTCTGTATTTGCGTCCCTCCCCGACGATTTCTAGAATGCGAACACATTCTGACCGTTCTGATTGGTCCCAGAAACCAATGGGTTGGGCCAGAACCGGCTTACGTGACGATGTTATCAACTTTGATACTCCTATTGGTTACAGACGATCCAAATTGCGAATGAGTTTGTTTTGTACAACGCCGCTCATTTTGAAGTCACAAAAACAACTTCTAGGATGGCAGGGTGAGTCGTCATTCAAGATAAGAGGAACCACCTGGCCAACCTAAGCTGTAATTTCCACTCTTTTCTCTCCACCTCGCCACCAAATCCACTCCCTCTCCCTTTCCTAAGGTCAAGAGTGACTCTCTCATATCGACCTCACCTGCTGTGGGAAATCACCTTTTAAGTACCCTTGCTTGACTGGTTCTCTGTGTACTCCTTCACTCTCCTGCTGTGCTTTACTTCCTTTGTAGCCTGGTGTTCATTAGAAATGCCTTATTACCGGCCAGGGTAGTGGGCACACAGGTATGTAGCTAATTGTCAATTGGGAAAACAGATGTCTGGTCCTCCTGAGTAGCCAGTTTATTGGCTCTACAACAAGGTACTGTAACCCCGCAGTCCAAAAACCAGGGCGGAACAAGAAAACCTCAAAATAAAACATGTCCAATTCTTCACAGCATAATCAAAAAGGAAAGTGCAAAACTGAGGTCCAACACAGTAACCCTTTTGTCTGTCTACTGATAAAAAAAAAGAAGAGAAATGGAGAAGAAAGGAGTTGAATCAGGATAAAGTCTTATTTTATCTCACGAACATAAATGATTTAATACAACAGGGACCTTTGGGTTCTGGTGTCTGGAATACTTTATTAAGAGGTATAGGAATGTTTTCACTTCTCATGCTGAGGAAACACGGACTGATCCAGATTACAGCCAAATCGAAGCTCTGGTTTCCTCAGAAAATGCCAAAGTACTCTCAAACAACCTGTAATTATCAGTCTTCAATCTCCATTAGCTCGGTGGTGGACAAGCTCAAGAACTTGTTCTGGAAAGTCCTGACAGGCAAACGTAGAATCTCTGGTATTTGTGCTACAGTATCTGGTCATGAGTATGGGGTTCACAATATATACTCTTCATGTTGACAAATTCATGACATTACTATCATGCCTGGCTTATTCAGAGTGAAAGGTCATGAGTCATTGAACTGAAGACTTAAAGCGGAAGTGAACAGTACAGGTCATGCACAGTATTATTAGTTGTAGGAAGAAGTGATGACACTTACAGGAGATCCTCGTGGCCCAATGATGGACAGGCCTGGCTCCCCTGGCGCTCCCTATGGACAGACAGACAGACAGTGAGAAGACGCACCAACAGTGGAACAAAATAATACCTCTCTCAAAGTGTTAGTCAGCTCACCAGATGTTCTCCTTAGTAATTCTGTATATAATATGTACAACACTCAAATGAATACAATGGTAAATTATTTTTAAAATACCATCTGTAACACATATAGCAAGTCTAGTTCCTACGCACATTTAATCTTTCCCACATTTTAAGCAAACAAGCCTAAGAGCAAAAGTGTTCTTATTTCTATACATTTCCAGCAAAGTCAAAAGTTCTCATTTCAGAGCCATACTTTAAACCTTGACAGCGGTGCTCAGAAGGTCAGCAGCACTGCTGTAAAAACAGGGGAAAACCCTCTGGGCTCCTTTGGCACAAAGTGGGTGATTTGCACAGTGTCAGCCCCATCCATACAGACCTACGGACCCTTCCAGCAAAATCTCAGAACCCATTGGGGCCAGACAGGGCCTGCTCGGGTTTCCAGCACTTTCCCTAATTAGCATTCTCCCCAGAAACCTTATCACTGGGACATCTTTGATAGCCCAACCAGCCATCATAAAACGCAGGTGATTTTAATGTTCCTCAACAAATGCCTACTGGGGAGGGGAGGAATTTGTTTTCACACTCAGGTTAGGTGGGTTTGTCACCTCTCAGTGGTACTGGAGAAGATGGACTGATGGTGCCTGTGCCTCACAGTGGCCAAAAGGCAAACCATTAAGAAAAATGGTTTGCTACAGTGCAGAGGTCTACAGTTACTCCCATCGTACTGAGATTCACCAAACTGGACAAATGAAGATCTACATACAGTGCATTCGGAAAGTATTTAGACCCCTTGACATTTTCCACATTTTGTTACATTACAGCATTATTATGTATGAAATACACTGCTCAAAAAAATAAAGGGAACACTTAAACAACACAATGTAACTCCAAGTCAATCACACTTCTGTGAAATCAAACTGTCCACTTAGGAAGCAACACTGATTGACAATAAATTTCACATGCTGTTGTGCAAATGGAATAGACAACAAGTGGAAATTATAGGCAATTAGCAAGACACCCCCAATAAAGGAGTGGTTCTGCAGGTGGTGACCACAGACCACTTCTCAGTTGCTATGCTTCCTGGCTGATGTTTTGGTCACTTTTGAATGCTGGCGGTGCTTTCACTCTAGTGGTAGCATGAGACGGAGTCTACAACCCACACAAGTGGCTCAGGTAGTGCAGCTCATCCAGGATGGCACATCAATGCAAGCTGTGGCAAGAAGGTTTGCTGTGTCTATCAGCGTAGTGTCCAGAGCATGAAGGCGCTACCAGGAGACAGGCCAGTACATCAGGAGACGTGGAGGAGGCCGTAGAAGGGCAACAACCCAGCAGCAGGACCGCTACCTCCGCCTTTGTGCAAGGACGAGCACTGCCAGAGCCCTGCAAAATGACCTCCAGCAGGCCACAAATGTGCATGTGTCTGCTCAAACGGTCAGAAACAGACTCCATGAGGGTGGTATGAGGGCCCGACATCCACAGGTGGAGGTTGTGCTTACAGCCCAACACCGTGCAGGACGTTTGGCATTTGCCAGAGAACACCAAGATTGGCAAATTCGCCACTGGCGCCCTGTGCTCTTCACAGATGAAAGCAGGTTCACACTGAGCACATGTGACAGACGTAACAGAGTCTGGAGACGCCAGTGGAGAACGTACTGCTGTCTGCAACATCCTCCAGCATGACCGGTTTGGCAGTGGGTCAGTCATGGTGTGGGGTGGAATTTCTTTGGGGGGGCCGCACAGCCCTCCATGTGCTCGCCACAGGTAGCCTGACTGCCATTAGGTACCGAGATGAGATTCTCAGACCCCTTGTGAGACCATATGCTGGTGCGGTTGGCCCTGGGTTCCTCCTAATGCAAGACAATGCTAGACCTCATGTGGCTCAGCAGTTCCTGCAAGAGGAAGGCATTGATGCTATGGACTGGCCCGCCCGTACCCCAGACCTGAATCCAATTGAGCACATCTGGGACATCATGTCTCGCTCCATCCACCAATGTCACGTTGCACCACAGACTGTCCAGGAGATGGCGGATGCTTTAGTCCAGGTCTGGGAGGAGATCCCTCAGGAGACCATCCACCACCTCATCAGGAGCATGCCCAGGCATTGTGGGGAGGTCATACAGGCACGTGGAGGCCACACACACTACTGAGCCTCATTTTGACTTGTTTTAAGGACATTACATCAAAGTTGGATCAGCCTGTAGTGTGGTTTTCCACTATAATTTTGAGTGTGACTCCAAATCCAGACCTCCATGGGTTGATAAATTTGATTTCCATTGATAATTTTTGTGTGATTTTGTTGTCAGCACATTCAAATATGTAAAGAAAAAGGTATTTAATAAGAATATTTAATTCATTCAGATCTAGGATGAGTTATTTTAGTGTTCCCTTTATTTTTACCCAAACATTTCTGCAGCATTGAAGGTCCCCATGAACACAGTGGCCTCCATCATTCTTAAATGGAAGAAGTTTGGAACCACCAAGACTCTTATTAGAACTGGTCTCCCGGACAAAATGAGCAATCGGGGGGAGAAGGGCCTTGGTCAAGGAGGTGAGCTTCAGTTTTCCTCTGTGGAGATGAGGGAACCTTCCAGAACGACAACCATCTCTGCAGCACTCCACCAATCAGGCCTTTATGGTAGAGTGGCCAGACGGATGCCACTCCTCAGTAAAAGACACATGACATCCCACTTGGAGTTTGCCAAATGGCACTTAAAAGGACTCTCAGATCATGAGAAAAAAATATTCTCTGGTCTGATGAAACCAGGATTGAACTCTTTGGCCTGAATGCCAAGCATCACGTCTGGAGGAAACCTGGCACTATCCCTACGGTGAAGCATGGTGGTGGCAGCATCATGCTGTGGGGAGGTTTTTCAGCTGCAGGGCCAGAGCGCACAGGACCTCAGACTGGGGGCAAAGGTTCACCTTCCAACAGGACAACGACCCTAAGCACACAGCCAAGACAACGCAGGAGTGGCTTCAGGACAAGTCTCAATGTCCTTGTGGCCCAGCCAGAGCCTGGACTTGAACCCGATCAAACATCTCTGGAGAGACCTGAAAATAGCTGTGCAGCGACGCTCCAAATCCAACCTGACAGAGCTTGAGAGGATTTACAGAGAATGGGAGAAACTCCCCAAATTCATGTGTGCCAAGCTTATAGCGTCATAGCCAAGAACACTAGAGGGTGTAATCGCTGCCAAAGGTGCTTCAACAAAGTACTGAGTAAAGGGTCTGAATACTTATGTAAAAGGAATATTTCAGTTGTTTATTTTTCCAAATTTGCTAACATTTCTAAACACCTGCTTTTGCTTTGTCATTATGGGGTATTGTGTGTTGATTGATGAGGGGAAAACACATTTAATCCTTTTTAGAATAAGGCTGTAACGTAACAAAATGTATGCCCTTCTAGAGCGGTCAGATTACTGGTGTTGGAAAGGGTCAAACTCAAGAGCCCCAAAATCACGACTAAGACCAGAAACCACCCCAAAAAATACATACATTTACAGCCAAGGCCTATGAAACACCAAGGACAGAGACTGCCTTTGAGATTTAATTTCCTCCCATATGAAATTCTCCCATACCCATAAAGTCAGCCGCAAGTGGCCAAGTGGTTCTCTCTCTACTTACCCAATTCACCATTGTTTTCCTTTTCTCTGGTATATCTGCCAGTCACTTGCCTCATACATTACGACCCACCACCAAACCCACAGAACTCGTTTGTTTTAAAGTTTTAAGAGAAGAATATAAAAGCTGCCCAGCCGGAGCTGGACTTTGCCAGTTCCCCTTGTGTTGGCTCTGTCTGTTCTGGAGAGGATGTTTTCATATTTAATGAAGATCTTCATCCAAGCCTCCCTGTCTAACCCCTGTGTTTCCTCATCCTCTCTCCTGGCACCCAGAGCTAACCACACACAGAGGGAAATGGGCCACAATATTACACTCCTAAAACAATCGGTGCAGAGAAATATGAGGAAAGCCATTGGATTGTTTTGGACCCAGATCTGTTGAGACCTCCCAAAGCCAGTGCCGTTGTCTGGTTCTCCGTTTAACGTCTTGGTGGTCACATTAGTCTACCCATAACTCCTGAGGCTCTCCGCCGGCAGGCAGACTGGCTGAGCCATATTGGAGTTGTTTGGCTAGCTTGCTACTCTCTACAGCACGACAGTTAAGAATGCGACGCATGTTTCTCCTCTAGTCACACATTCAGCTCTGCACATCACAAATCACCTCAGGTTTGATGAAAGTGAATCCACAAGTGGTTGCTTTGTGGATAAATCTGATCTCTTTTGCAAATGTGGCCATTTAGTGGACTGGAAACGTCTGCATGGTCAGATTACTACTGGCCATTCGAGGGAGTGAACACATATTGAGATCTTTGAGATGGAAATAAGATCACATGGTGATGCAATGCACCACCACCAACGCAGATTTGTCATCATTGTATATAATTCCAAGTCGTAGGGTTCTGAAACCTATAGTGGAATCTGCTGATACCATGATCTCCATAAAAGTCATAAAAGTTCTAGAGGGAGCCTTAAGTTAGAACTCTGAGACTCTTATGTGACAATTCTTTGCTATTCTGTTTCATTGAAAGAAAAAAGCACAGGTAATCCAACCAGGGTGGGAAATGCTTTTCAGAATGTGACCCAAACACCCTTTAAAAATACAGACCTAGGGCCCTTGAAATAAATCAACTATAACCTCCATACACTATTGTACAGTGAACAAGTGTGCGCTTTTAACCACCACCAGCACCACCACCCACTAAGTCTGCTGAAGCCTCTCTCCCTGCCTTGTCTCCTGCAGGCTTTGGAGGGTGGCTGTTCCTACTGACGTCCCTATAGACTTACCTTCTCCCCTGCGTATCCTTTTAACCCCTGGTCAGTCACAGCCGACACAGTCACATGCAAAGTGTGAAGGAGGAGAGAGACACAGAGAGAGAGGAACCGGGGTTAGACAGGCACAGAGAGACACAGGGCATGCATCAGCCTCAGAAGTGGTCACAGGGAGAGGAAGGGAAGGGAATGGGGGGTGGGGAGAGGAGGCTGGGCTTGGCTGAAGTCTAGGGCCACGGGGAGCTGTCTGGTGTCGAGACGTACATTCTCACAGAAGTAGTAGTGAGTGAAGGGAGGGGAGAGGCAGTGAGCCTGGGAGCGAGGGATAGGCCAGAAAAAAGGACTTCCTTTGAGGAGGCGCTTGAGGACCAAAGTAGTTTAACTCCTCTACACTGTGTGAAATATTGCGTACTCTGCATGGGCCTCACAGTTGGAGCGACACTGTAGAACGCCCCAGGTTGGGGAAGGAGGGAGTGTTTTTAAAGCCAGAATTTCAAGCCCACAAACCGGAGTCGGATTTGTGAAAATTCACTTCCAGTACGATGACTGAGCAAAACAGAGAGAGCCGAGGTGCTGGTGTCTATCTAAATGTTGCGGTGGTAAAATTGCCTTGAAATATGGCCATATCCAAAATACACACATCTAAATAAATGAGAAAACGAAAAGTGTGCGTGCAACATGTCAGCGCAACCTGTTTTCCTCATCTTTAAAATAAACAATGTGTGCCTCCAGGCAATGTAATGTCTCCAGGCAATTCCAAATCGGGTAAACAAGTATCATTTGATTTGAACATTTCCCTAAAGGCATTCAGAAAACTACAAAATACACATGGAATCACAAAAACACGTGAATATATTCAGTATCAAATCCAAAAAAGAAACAGATTTGAAATATGGGGAAGTTGTGTTTCTAATATATATATATTTTTTTTAAATGTCTGATAAACAATTGGCCTAAAACAAAATCATTGTGTTCTAATAAATTAATGAATAAATTGAAAGCTACAAGTGTGAAAGAGGGTGGGAGGGGAGGGGCGAGTAATGGAATAGTGGATGATGTTTCTAAGACTTTTCAGTGATTTGGCATGCTTGTATGTAACTACTGTAACAAAATCAGCTCCATTAACACGATACAATGTTTGTTAAATGGCTTTATAAGCAGTCATAGGCGTTTATGACACAGCGCTTTAAAAGCAGGTCACTTCCACACACACTACAAGTGCAAATATTAGGTTATATGAGCAACTTATAAATGCCATTACTGTATACAAGAGCCTTGTTTGTGAAGTTGAATTGTCAGCATCATGCAAACATGCCAAGTTACATTACAACTACTGTACATACAGTGCATTTGGAAAGTATTCTGACCCCTTCCCCTTTTACATATTTTGTTACCTTTAAGCTTTATCCTAAAATGGATTAAACACAAAAAAAATCCTCCTCAATATACACACAATACACCATAATGACAAAGCAAAAACAGGTTTCAGACATTTTTGGCATATTTATATATATTGTTAAACAGATATACCTTATTTACATATGTATTCAAACCCTTTGCTATGAGACCCGAAATTGAGCTTGAGCTCAAACCCTTTGCTATGAGACCCAAATTGTGCTCCGAGACAGGATTGTGTTGAGGCACAGATCTGGGGAAGGGTACCAAAAAAGTTCTGCAGCATTTAAGGTCCCCAAGAACACAGTGGCCTCCATCATTCTTAAATGGAATAAGTTTGAAACCACCAACCCTCTTCCTAGAGCTGGCCACCTGGCCAAACTGAGCAATCGGGGGAGAAGGGCCTTGGTCAGGGAGGTGAACAACAACGTCACGCTGACAGAGCTCCAAAGTTCCTCTGAGGAGATGGGAGGACAACCATTTCTACAGCACTCCACCAATCAGGCCTTTATGGTAGAGTGGTCAGACGGATGCCACTCCTCAGTAAAAGACACATGACATCCCACTTGGAGTTTGCCAAAAGGCACTTAAAGGACTCTCATATCATGAGAAAAAAAGATTCTCTGGTCTGATGAAACCAAGATTGAACTCTTTGGCCTGAATGCCAAGCGTCACGTCTGGAGGAAACCTGGCACTATCCCTACGGTGAAGCATGGTGGTGGCAGCATCATGCTGTGGGGAGGTTTTTCAGCTGCAGGGACTGGGAGACTAGTCAGGATTGAGGCAAAGATGAATGGAGCAAAGTACAGAGAGATCCTTGAATCAAAACCTGTTCCAGAGTGCTCAGGACCTCAGACTGGGGCAAAAGCCAAAACAGTGCAGGAGTGGCTTCGGGACAAGTCTCTGAATGTCCCCGAGTGGCCCAGCCAGAGCCCGGACTCAAGGCTGTAATAGCTGCCAAATGTGCTTCAACAAAGTACTGAGTAAAGGGTCTAAATACTTATGTAAATGTGAAATTTCAGTTTTGCAAAAAATTCAAAAAACCTGTTTTTCCTTTGTCATTATGGGGTATTGTGTGTAGATTGAGATGAGGGTAAAAAAATATTTTATACATTTTAGAATAAGGCTGTAACGTAACAACGTATGGAAAAGTCAAGGGGTCTGAATACTTTCTGAATGCATTGCATCTTTAGCTATGTCAAACTATACCAAACCCATTCCTCATATATCAGTTTTCATCATTTATGAAGGGGCACCAAGGGTTGCATTCTGCAATGGGCCGTACTAAACTTCACAAAAATTCCGTATGCATATATTAAACAATATATTAATTAACAAAGAATGTCAGAAAAAAAATATCTGAAAAATCTTTATCTGGTCATAACCTAAACATTGGTGCCATTTCTCTTTAAAACGTTGAAGACATGCTACTCAAGTGATTACTCAAGTGTCCTCTATTTGGTCAAAGTCCCTTTGTTTCTACACACTACTCGGTTGCACATTCTCATGTCACTCACCAATCTTCCAGGAATTCCCATTGTTCCTTTGTCACCCTAATAAGCAACGCAAAGTCAAGAAGAAAGGGGTAAACAATTACGAGATGCTCCAGCACTACTACAATCACAGCCAACAGCTTAACTTATAGTGAGCTTTCATTCTGTCATGCCATCAAAATGTAATATTATGCTGTTTCAGCAAACACAGATTACAGTATGTATTTGTGTCTAAATTGATGGCAGACGGTCGGGCTCTGTAGGTCAAGTCTGATAAAGTCAAGCCACTGTGTAGCTTTGGAACTAGGGAACTATTCCTAAACATTAATGGTAGGATGAGCAATTTTGATGCAGCCATGCCCAGAACTGTAGGTTCCCTCAAGGCCCATGGCTAGCTACAGTATGCCAGGCCTTGAAAGAAGTCAGTGCAGCAGAGAACTAATGGTGGTCAGAGAACAAGCCTCATCAGGGATGATTTGAAACAAATCAAAAAGGTAAACATTATGTCATAACTACCTAATATACTGTATTAGTTTCACTTAATACTTACACATCAGATACTTGTCAGAGATTAGATTTGCCAGGTGGCCACAACTAACAGTGACATTCCCTATGTGACAGCTATAGAACTCTCTAGTTCCTCATGTATAACTAAATAAATTGCTGGAACATATTGCCCCGTTTTCTTATTTCGCCCATAGAGGGTTACAAGACATTTGGGTGGAAGTCATAAATACTGTATCATGTCCAATTTGGGACACATAGGGTTTAACAGCTATTTGTTTTGTTTGCAACACTGTAAACATCACCAGTGGACGTGACAGTCCACAATGACCTTCCACTCCCCAGGTCATGCCCTTGTCCATTTGCCATTGCATAACCTTTGTTCACACTCTTCTAAATGACCGTAAACTCTGGACGCGCTGAAATGATTTATTATGCAAAAGGTGTTCATTCCTAAAGCCTCTTAGTAGGAGCAACTCGCCCTCTCACTCCCATGACAGGCATCCTGGAGTAGGCTGGCGATGACAGCTTTTTGACGACTCACTCCGATGACGTGTTACGGAAACAAGTTCCAGGTTGGGGCCAGCCCCATAAGTCATCACAACGCACAGCAACGCAACATGTGCTGGATACCTGAGTCTGTGAGGGGTGTTGAGTGGAGAGGCCTGGGTTGAACTTCCACTCTTGCTACACCGCCCCCCCCCCCCCCCCCCCCCAATATAGTATGGACCTAATTAATAACCTAACATGGGTGTACATCAATATCAAGCTGACTATCTTTCAGTGTATCTGAATATCAAGCTGACTATCTTCCACTCCTTAAAAAGGTGATGGCTATTTTGAGGAAATAAAGAGAGTTGCCTAATTACACAAAAACAAACAGCTATAGCTCGCTGTGATTAAAAACAATGATCTCCATATGGGAGCATTGCTATCAGGTCTCTGGAGATATGCTGGTTTAAGGCAGTGCTCTATATGCCCTGTCCAAGGTCCTGATTCAAGACAAGGCCGTGCAATATCATAACTGCTCAAAATTCCCCCAGATTGAGTATAATGCCTTTATAAGGAGCAGAACGAGCAAAAGTGAGACAAACCATTTCCTATGGTCACTTAACGGTGCTTTCCCTCAAACTGTTGATTTCCGAGCATCAGATGAACAGCCGGCTCTCTAACCTCTATCGCGCACAGGGCCAAGTCTGTTATTGTGCTAGGCAGCATTCCGAGAAATCTCAGACAGCAATCTGAACGCTCCCCACTCTATTACTCAATGTGTGTTCCTTCTATTGTTGAAGTCTTTTGCCCTAAAAAAAAAAGATAAGAGTTGAAGCGACCACTTTCTCTCCACACACCACCCCCTCTCTCTCCCTCTGCAGCGCCTGTCACTCCCAGTTTGGGAGATAGAGTTGCTGGGGCTGCGGCAGTCTCAAATTCAGTGGTCTCTGACCACACTGCTGACCCCCCCCTCCGAACACACTCATACACACATCTCCCCTACACCCACCCACACAGTACAGTCAGGATTCAGGACAGGAGGATTTACACAGGGCCTCAGTGGTGCAGTGTGGAGGCCTCTCAGGTGTATTAAAGGAAAAGTCCACCCAAAACTATCTTTTGGTATTTGTTTCATTAGTCCATTGTTGACATAGTCCCAAAAATGTTTTTGCTTGTCTGCAATCAAGTTTTCAAGATACAGTTTGTAACTTTCAAAATACAGAAATCATCCCTGTATGGTGTATTCTGCATCATGTGACGCAAAACGCAGCAGCAGATGATGCAAAAGGCATCATACGGGGATGATTTTTGTATTTTGAAAGTCATATATCTTGAAAACTTGATTGCTGACAAGCAAAACATTTTGGGACTATATCAACAATGGACTAATGAAACAAATACCAAAAGATAGTTTTTGGGTGGACTTTTCCTTTAGCAGGAGTAATGAGACTCAGCTGGACTATAGCCTAGGGACCAGCACACTCTCACTCTCCAGACTGACCGCAGTCATAACGGCTCCCCTCGCCACCGCTAGCACGGCTTCTGCTTCAACACGCACACAACTCAGACCCCTGCATTACTTTAGATGAGGCGTGACTGAAGGAGGATGTATAGGGTTTCAAAGTGTTATGAGAGTAAACACGCATCTTAATGTGATAATTATGTGACGATATTGTGAAATGTGCTAATAGATCAGGCTCGAAGTAGGAAAAAAAAGTGTAGTGTCATTGTGACAGGACTGTACGGAGCTCACGTCCTTTGATTAATCACAAAAGGAAAAAGAGTTCATACATCACACAAGGTGGTTTTGCGCTTTTGTTCAAAGCTCAAATCTGACATACAACACTCTATGGAAAAAGGGGAGAAATGACTGATTCGAATGCAGACAAGTTCCCTCTCCAAAACCACATCCTTCCCAAGAAGAGGAGAGAGCACTTCTGATATAATTACCAGTTCTTTGACAGCATCATCAATCAAAAAAACTGGAAGGGATCACATCTGAACTTTGACAAAACCTGTCAGCTAATCTCCCTTGAAAAGCTCGCCCTGTGAGCCGTCTATTCAACTTCAGACTGTTTTATGGGCCTGTTTCACCAGTGAGCCCGAAAGGACTGAGGAGGGTTCACAGGTTTGAGCTGGTAGCTGGGTCAAAGGTCAGATCTAAGATGGCCTCCTGTTGCCATTCTATGATGGAGACCATGTGTATTTGGCTGGTTGGGAGTTAGTCATGTTAGAGCTGGGTAACCAGGAAACTGACAGAGACACAGTAAGCAAAGAGCTAGGCAAAAGAGGGTCTGAGGTGATACCAAAACTACAGTACGTATGTCTGGGATGCTCTGTGGAAGTCTCTCATTTTTATACAATTGGGTTTCTAATGGGCTGCTCATGAAAAGGGGCATAACCTTTTCAATGCAAATTATATGTCCAATCTAAATGTAGTAAAAGTAAAGACAACTGCAAATCTTATTGAATGCATTGTATGTCTACAAAGGTATTCAAACTCACACAAAGGAGTGTATAAACTGTGCATATAATGCACTCAGTCCCTCTGTTGAGCAGATATCTCCGAGGTATCTTAGCTGAGAAGTTGTCAATCCCAGTAAATACAGATTCATTCATTTGAAGTCATCAAACTCCTGGGTTGATTGTCCTCCGTGTGTGTGTTTCCAATGAACATTCATTGAATTGGGATATTACCCTGGGACAAAAACAACTTCTCAGCAGAGCGATCAGAGAGATCTCAAAACACACAGACAGAACGAAAGACAGACAGTTAAAAGACAGTTACCGGAAAGCCTGATCGTCCGGGTGGACCCTGAAAAGGGGTGAGAGAAATGGATACAAAATAGAAAGTGAACTTGACATTATTACAGAAAAAGTTCACATCACACTGATCCAGGCCAGAATAAAATGGTCAAAAAAGACAATTGTTTTTGGATAGTTTTCTACAGTATTATGTCATTATTTAACTTTCTCATTGCAGAGTATTTGATCTAATTTAAAAAATGCATTTAAAAAATGTGTTTCTCAGTGCTCATTGTATTTTGGCAGGGTCAGTTATAACAAGCAACCATAAAAGAAAACAAAAAACACACCATTCCACAACAAAAGAAGAAACAAATCAAACAATACATCATTTCATTTCATTTGATAGACCTAATTGATTTGAACCTGTTTAACTCTGAGCAGTTGTTTTGTTCAAAGCTACGTCCTTTTCGAACAGTAATTGGGGACATATTTTATGTCAAAGCTAGATTTTTCAATCTCTTATGCCCCAACATTTAACAATTGAGACTGCTATATCTCAGGCTCTGTATGAGTCACATTGTGTCGGACACCGTTTATCAGAATCCCACATTTCTTTCTAACAGTACTAAGCATGTGTTTGTAGGACTTTTTTTGAATCGAATTGTACTTTATGAGGGTAGTATACAATATTATGCATCATTTAAAAAATGCCACCAGAGGGCGTCAGAGTTGAACAGGTTAAAGAGCTGATAACATGCTTATTTAAGTTGAGGATGAATCATAAACCATAGCAGTTGAAGTTTAAGGTATTCATTATCTATAATATACTGTAGATTCTCATCAACATTAAAGAACATACCATGAATTCAATGCATTTCAATCAGCATGTAAAAGCATGCAAAGACAGGTCTTGTAAGAAGGCATGCCATGGATTCCTCTATGCAAGTTCTTTATTCATCTGGTGGCTAAGTTGAATGGAAAACAAATGTTCCCCTTAGGCTTAGCATCTTGAATAACCAACAAAGACATAAGGATGTCCGATACGGTGTTCAATATTGCCAAAGGAACATTTCCTCCAATATTGTGTGTTTTGTTTTCAGTGAGCTACGGAAACATAAATCAAGAGCCCTTATGTCTGTGTTGTTTCAGCAAAGGACACAGCACTAATTACTGGTCGGACGGAACAGGAACCCTTGACATTTCCCAAAGCCACTGGCCATTGTTTGTCCACAGAGGAGTATGTTATCTCTATGGAGGGGTTCTTGGGCTTACAGACTGACATGTTGACTCTATTCTTCCCTGAAAAGCCAACAAGAGTCATGATTGTGTCTGCTTCCTATACTGAGTGTGTGGGCCACTATTGGCCAACAGTTCCAGACAGGAAGTCATTGCATCAACAATCCATTCGAAAATCCTAAAGGGAAGATATGCTACCACACTCCCCATCTCCTCTCAGAATGTTATTTAATCTTCTTTAGTTAAGCAACATTTTATTGATCTGGGGAGTGAATCAAGTGGCTGCTGTTTGAAAGCCTAATGATTGGTGCTTCTGTGGAGCACCTTGCATGGTCCTGGAGGTCTGGGGCAGAGCTGAGGTGAGGTGCAGGGCCAGGTACTGAGTGAGAACACACTGCACATGGGTGTCTGTCTGCTTGCCTGCTACAGGGCCTCTAGGGGCCGTCTGCAGGGGTCAGGGGTGCCCTACCTCCGGAAGAAACCCCTCATTGGAATTAAGCAGTAACCTGGCACATGTGGCTCCCATTTGGGCCGGGTGCTAGTGGACGAATGAGAGGGCCTCCGCTAGGGGCTTCCGTGGCCCCTGGGGCCTCTCTGTAACCTTAGTGGTGAGGGTTGAGGTGTGGGAGAGAGGTTTGGACTTCATTACTTCCCTCAGACACTGGCAGCAGCAGGATTTACTGTCGATCTGAAGCTGATTGTTATCTACCCATAAGGCTGCCAGAAAAGGCTAAAAAAACGGGTCTGAAAAAACAGGCCTGTTAGCAATTAAATTTTAACAATATGTTATTCTCAGAGAAATGTACACTTTATAGTGGTCAACTGTGTGTGTTGAGCAATGCTGAACCTGAATCTGAGCTTGAGAACGGTGGAGCTTGATGGAGAGCGTTTAAACTGTTTAGTTTCATTTAAGTCTAAAGGTGTTTCTCATCAACTCTGAGTGTTTTAAACACACACGGCCACAGGGAGGGCAGGAGGCCAAGCCCCTGTGATGTGACCTATGAAAAATTATAGACTATTATGTTTTTAAAAGGACCAAAGCCCTCGGTTTCGGGGAACAGGAAAGCACCAATTTCATGTCGTTGTACAGTTGCAATCACATGGGTAATTGTGTTAGCATAACATCCCAATTTAAATAGAGGCAGAGATTATTTATACAAATCGTCTGTCCTCAACTCCTCACTCAATAGTCAAAGGCCACAATATGGATGAGCGTGTTAAGAAAAGCTGAGGCAATTAATCAAACACAGAGGACATTTCTTAAAATACCCTTTTCATATCTAAGTAGTGATATAAAACTTAACTTGATAAAAAAATTCACAGTGCTATTCCTTATGTGAAAGTTCCGGGGGACCTGCGCAATTCTGGATCTTGTGTATAGCGACACTATCTATACAAAAGTATGTGGACACCCCTTCAAATTAGTGGATTCGGCTAATTCGTAGCACCCGTAGCTGATAAGTGTATAAAATCGAGCACACAGCCATGCAATATCCATAAACAAACATTGGCAGTAGAATGGCCTTACTGATGAGCTCAGTTACTTTCAATGTGGCGCCGTCATAGGATGCCACCTTTCCAACAAGTCAGTTCATCACATTTCTGCCCCACTATAGCTGCGGCGGTCAAATGTAAGTGCTGATATTGTGAAGTGGAAACATCTAGGAGCAACAATGGCTCAGCCGCGAAGTGGTAGCCCACACAAACTCACAGAACGGGACCACCGAGTGCTGAAGCACGTAGTGTGTAAAAATCCTCTGTTCTCAGTTGCAACACTCCCTACCAAGTTCCAAACTGCCTCTGGAAGCAACGTCAGCACAATAACTGTTTGTCAGGAGCTTCATGAAATGGGTTTCCATGGCTGAGCAGCCACACGGCTGGAGCGGTATAAAGCACGCCGCCATTGGACTCTGGAGCTATGAAAACGAGTTCTCTGGAGTGATGAATCACGCTTCACCATCTGGCAGTCCGACGGATTAATCTGGGGTTTTTCGGATGCCCGGGGAACGCTACCTGCCCGAATGCATAGTGCCAACTGTGCATTTTGGTAGAGGAGGAATAATGGTCTGGGGCTGTGTTTCATGGTTTGGACTAGGCCAGCAGCATACCACCCTGCATCCTGATGCTTGATTTCCTCTGAAGCTAAGCAGGGTTAGTCCTGGTTGGTCACTGGATGGGAGACCAGATGCTGCTGGAAGTGGTGTTGGGGGGCCAGACAGGTGGCACTGTTCCCCAGGGCAATGATTGGGGACATTGCCCTGTGTACAGTGCCGTCTATCGGATGGGATGTTAAACGGGTGTCCAGACTCTCTGTGTTCTCTAAAAGATCCCATGACACTTATCATGAGAGTAGGGGTGTTAACCCTGGTGTCCTGGCTAAATTCCCAGTATGGCCCTCATACCATCATGTCCACCTAATCATCCCCAGCTTCCAATTGGCTCATTCATTCCCCTTCCTCTCCCCTGTAACTATTCCCCAGGTCGTTGCTGTAAATGAGAATGTGTTCAGTCAACTTACCTGGTTAAAAAATAGACCCCCTTAGATACAATGAAGGGAAATCTTAACACTACAGCATTATAGACAATTCTGTGCTTCCAACTTTGTGGCAACAGTTTGGGGAAGGCCCGTTGCTGTTTCAGCAATAAAAATGCCCCTGTTCACAAAGTGAGGTCCATACAGAAATGGTTTGTTGAGATTGGTGTGGAAGAACTTGACTCGATTGCACAGAGCCCTAACCTCAACCCCATTGTACACCTTTGGGATGAATTGGAATTCCAACTGCGAGCCAGGCCTAATCGCCCAGCATCAGTGCCCGACCTCACAAATGCTTGTGGCTGAATGGAAGCAAGTCCATGCAGCAATGTTCCAACATCTAGTGGAAAGCCTTTCCAGATGAGTGGAGGCTGTTATAGCAGAAAAGGGGGGACCAACTCCATATTAATGCCCATGATTTTGGAATGAGATGTTCGACAAGCAGGTGTCCACATTCTTTTGGTCATGTAGTGTCAGTGCTTCTTTGTGTAATCGTATCAATAGCTAATGCATTTCAAGTGGAAAGGTTTAACACAAAAGCACATAATGACACTTAACTTCCAAAACGATTCCAACCAGAACTCAAACTTCCACTAAATCTTTTGGAAAGGTTCCTTCCTTTGTTCACATAATAAAAGTATAAGTGACAGCAATGCCTACCCAGTGAAATGTGCATCTGTATATCCTCATGCTACCAACTTCGTCATTATGTAATAGCTAACCATTAACTTGTCATCAAGTGTGCAAGGCAGCCAACCTGATTGGAGTGTCTTCTTCCGGAACCCACAAACCCACTCCTCCCTGGCCTGCCTGGCTGTCTCTGGCTATACCTGGCCCTGGTCTGGATGTCCATCCCTGCCTGGCTGCTGCTGACTGATCAATCAGTGCCATGGCCCGAAGCTAGGCCACGACCTTCACCCTCTCTTAGCACCAGGTCGCAGCCGTGCCCAATTTTAACGCCCTGCCCAAGGTGTTCCGTACTGTCCTCCCACAGAACCAGAAGGTAAGCTCTGAGATGCTAGGCTAAGGCTGACATGGCTAAGGATCCCGGAGTATTGGCAGGATACAGGGGAGACATGTTCTCAGACATCAGAAAGCTTCTTTGAGTGTTTCAAATGGAGGCATGATGGAGGAGTTTGGGAGTGGAAAACGCCCCTGGGCTCCTGACTTCAGAAGCACCGTTAAAGACTCCTCAGTGGTCCTATGATTCATACTTTCCAAGGAGTGACTTTTAGTTAAAGGGCCTAATAAAAATCCACAATGCTATTCATAATGTCAAGTCCACTTGATATTCCACTGAGCCGAACCAGTGAAATGCTTAGCAGTCCTGATAATGTAATTATCGTGCACTAAAAGGAGAGAGACGTCACGTGTATATTTGAATAAGGAAAACTGATTCACTTACGAACGCAAAGCTTTTCCACCCCACAAACAATGCAAGGAGGAGCAACTATAATGACCATGTTAAAATAGTTGCCTTGATGTGCTCAACGATATGCTTTGAAAATCATCATGTCACCACTCTTTACAAGCTCTCTGCAAACACACCGCACAGCAACACCAAAAGGGTGCATCCATGTAAGATGTGTGTGTGTGTGTGGGGGGGGGGGGGGGGGTTGCTATCAAACAGAGATTTCACTGGACATTCAAGGACTTATCCATGGTACAAACACTCCCAAACACAAAAACACAGCCACTTTACCACTCTCTGCATGGTCACACAAGGCATCGGGTCTACTTACAGGAGGTCCTGCAAAAGAGAGGGAGAAAGTTTAAATTAGTCACACAGTGTAGAAAAACATTGATCAAATTGAGTTAAGTCAATGTGAATTGGAAAGTTTTTCAAGTGTTCTGAAGTTCAGTTTACAGTGGCTGTCTGCATTTGGATTTGTTCTGGAGCGGTACAATGCCTCACCCTAAACACCTTCCTGCCATTGACTGATTCATAGAACAGTAAATATCATGACTCAAACATGCCTATTTAATTATGAGACAGTGTTTTCGCCAAGTCCATCTACAAAACACAAATAGCAAAAGGTGGATGTCTCGTCCAGCCCCCGTGAAGGTAAAGAAGACTTCATCAGACCAGTGAGAAGTTCTTCCAAACTCTTTGTCTCGCTCTAACCACCTTTAAAAGGCATAGAAGGGAGTACTGTATCCACAAAGCGTCTCAGAGTAGAAGCAGAGTAGAACAATCTTATTCATTATGATCTAATATGCAAAGCTGATCCTAGATCAGCACTCCTACTCTGAGACTCTTTGTGGATACGGGACCTGTGCACATATAGGCAGGTCATATTTTCCATCAAGAAAATTGGTGCATAAATCAAAATATTCATTTATCCAAAATCTCTCTCAGCCCTCCCATAAGATGGTCATTCCTAGCCTTGAGACGTTTCCCCTCCCTGGCAGTGTTGGAAATTGTCTGCCTACCAATTCCTGGATTGATGAGAACAGGGATGGAGAGAGGGAAACTGGTGCCAGGAAGATGCCAAATGACACTACACCGCCTGTAGCCTGAGCCCAACGCCAAACTGGCGTCGCTCCTCAAGAGCTTCCTCCACACCCAGTTAAGATTAATGCACTACTCATTGCATTGACTTTTTTCCATTGCGCAGAGACATCTCCACAGACACCCTTTCTCCTGGAATAAAAAGCACTTTCAATGGAGTTTCTCTTCTCGCCATGCTTACTCGAAATCCTGGAAACTGGTTCTTTGAAAATACTTCCCTGAATTAACATTTTATTTCACTCCTACGTTGTACTCCATGAGCCCCGTCTGAACGGTTACATAAACCTTTAAAACTCTCATCAGAAAAACATGGCAGGTACAGAGGCAATGTTCCACTAGTAATCAGAGCCTAGGAGCAGGTATATTTCTTACATTGTGACCACGCCCCCCGCTGACCTTTCGGAAGGCTAATCAGAAAGACCTCAGTCACCAGACAGAATCAATAACTGCAAAATCAAGACAGGGTCACAAAAGATGGCGTCACATCAATCACAGAACAGTGAGGAAAATCACTGTTGACAAATCCCTTCCCTTTAACGTCACATCAAATCACCAGCATTATCTTCTCAGTGGCATATTTGTCTGGTCCTAGTTAAGGATTGTATGAGTAAAATAAATGACTGAACTGGAAGGAAAAAAATTGGATAATGAGGGTTTTCCAGACTGTTTGCATTAAAAACAGTGTGAAAAATGGGAATGGAAGTAGGCACATGATGGTTTGTCTGTTAAATGGTCTGGAGCCCGACAAGTATTCTGTTCAGTGAGGAGGAGACAGAATCCTGGGGCTCAGGATCCCGAGAACCCCGACATGGAGCCACACTGTAATGAAGGAGGCCAGAGTCTAAAGGTCACTCTTAAACCTGACTTATTTTACTGCAAGTAGCTGTCACAGACGTAAGACAAACAGCCCTAAAAGAGGTAGCCGCCCTTACCCAAATGACTCTCCAAACGGACAGAGGGAGTGCAGACTGTCTGGCCTCTCCTACAGGCCTGAGATCAGTCTGACATGAGCAATAACATCCAGGAATAACAGATGATCTGGTCAGGGATGACAAAACGTTCCCTTTGGGGGCTGCATTACTCTTTCCTTTCCTGTTTTTTGTGAGGCTTTGTTTCTAGTATTTGAGGAGGATTCTGTCTCAACTTCTGCTGAATATTTTGGACGTTACCCTCGGCTATAGTCAACCTAGGTGCAAGGAATTTCAAACCTGAATGGGTAAAACCCACAGGAGATGTTTGGTACACCAGAATGGGCGGTGATCGCGTTCCTGGCTGACACGTTTTGCTTTCACTGCATCACAATGCAGAATCAAAACACTAAACTCAATCTGGTGGAACATTCACCAATATCCTCGCCACAATATAGTCCTAAAAAAAACACATACACACACTTATTATATTGCCTTCGCCAACAAGGTCATTGTCAGCGTAACGTGTGAGAAGAGATTGCTGTTTTCACTGGATTTAGTGTGCTTATGACGTTTCTTCACCTGTTTTGTGTTACAGGCCTATAGGTGTCTAATGGACAGTGGAGGGCAGGTACAGTACTGTAAACCTACCTGGATCACCATTGCGACCTCTCTTTCCCCTCGACCCAGGACGCCCTGGTTGAGAAACAACCGGCAGTTAGTCACCGGTTACACTCCACACCCACTAAAGCAATATCCCTTTACCCAGGCTGGGCCTACTCATACCAAGCCAACATCTTCACATATTGCACAGTCATTCTAGATCTGTACTGACTGTGTATATGCAGCTCGGAATGTCCTGGAAAGGGATATTGGCAGCTTATGAAACTAGAAACTAGAGAAACTGTGCTGAACTGTGTGTGGAAGTGCTGGCCAGTCTTCAATATGCAGGCAAAAAAAGGAATAATTCAATTATTGAAAAAGACAGAAATGAAGCATTGCGTTGCAAGCTCGTGCACAATGCTAAAAGACGGGATGCTCGCCAAAGCACGCCCATCCAGCAAAGGCGGAGTTACTGATGGGCGGAGCAAACATTTTGGGGTGCTCCGATAATTATTGTGGGGGTGAGCAGCCCCAGACGCAAAAGCCTAAACCCTCAGCATGTAAGCATGGGGAAGCAAGCATGGACTCTGATTCAAGCAGCATTCTGGGCTCACCATCACATCCTGTTGGCCAGGTCGGCAGGCCGCTCTGGGACATCTACAGACAACATTGGTACAAAGGCATGGCACTGCAAATATAGCCCATGTGATGGCGCCCACACAAGTCCAGTAATACAATGCAGGGGTGCTGAGGCCAAAGCTTTACACGCTACGGGCCAAAGGCGACACATGCAACACAGACAGACACACACATAAAAGAGGAAGTTGTTTCGATGCAATGATATCGAGCAAGCCAAGCACCAAGCTTCTCTTCAGTCAAGCTAAATGCTGTCAAACTACGACTGACACCTGTTGTCCTGCTTATGTAAGGAGCTGGTTGCGGTCGGAAATGGATGTATAATGTTGCATGTCTACATGCAATCTCTTGGGCGTGTCCCCGTCCCTCACCACTTATAATAAATAGTTCAGAGGGCAAGTATCTACCCAACACTGGGCAGTGGAGGCTCCTCGGAGGAGGAATGGGAGGACCATCCTCCTCAGTGAATTTCATAAAAATAAGAATAGTAAAACATTTTAAAAGTTATCCTTTTTTAGATAAAACTATACTAAATATATTCAAATGGCACCAAATAATTGATTAAAAAACACTTTTTGCAATGAAGGTCTACAGTACTCTGTAGGGTAGCACCATGGTGCAGCCGGAGGACAGCTAGCTTCCGTTCTGCTCTGCGTACATTGACTTCAATACAAAACCTAGGAGGATTATGGTTCCCACCCCCTTACAAACTTCCGGAGGACATCCTCCAACCTATCAGATCTTTTGAGGAATTAACTGAAATTATGTCCACCGAATCACAGAAGGAATCTAGTACTGAAAGCATAAGCTACAGCTAGCTAGCACCGTAGCACATAAAATGTGGTGAGTTGTTCATTCAAAAAGAGAGAAAGACAATAATTGAACAGTTTTGAGCAAATGAATTTCTTCCAAAATGAAGGAGAAGCAAGAGAGAGATAGAGAGATTGTCCCTTTTGTTCACTTTCAGTTTCACTTACTTAGCTAGCAAATGCAGCTAGCTAGTTTAGCCTACTCAAACACCCTGCTCAAACATAGCTGGCTATGACTATCAGACAACACTGGAACACTTCCAAGTCACGGTAAGCTTTTGGTTTTACTAATTTATTGTCACTCCTTACTGACTGTACACTGTAACGTTACTGCATGATTGTAGCGGGTTTACTAATGTGTTAATTCTATTAACTATGATGACTATGACGTTACTTTAGCGAATATGGTGACGACGATGTAGGCTGTGTGTAGCGGTTGTGATATGGTTTGGCTTGGAAAGTTTATTTTGCCTGCTCAAAAAAAAGTGGATGTATTGTGCATTAAAGTCCACAAGCGAAGGGAAAAGGTGAGAGGAGGAGAGCGCACAGATGCGAGAAGGAATACACCGCGGCTGCTATGAAAGTGAACTGTGTTTACGTGTGATCACGGGTGAATTCATTCCGCCAATTCAATTGAAAAACGTTTCTTAAATGGAAGCAAATGGAACGAAACAGGGATAAACATACCTGAATTTGTCCAATAGAAACTCTTGTTTGCAACTTTTGGAATAATGATTACATCCTATATCAGCTAGATGCAGGCAAAAGTGTGCAAGGCGGAATTGAATGTGTCACTGTCTGTCTCGACCTGTGTGCACCTACGTTGCAAACTTTCATTCATAGGCTAGGTTGTAGCAACCTCATGATGGGTATAGGGAAAATTTGAGTATCATGTAGTAGCCTAAACCTATCGCTGTTACGTTGAACTGGGTGAATGGAATGTGAATGACAGCCATCCAATATGCTGTAATAGAAATAAGGCCATGCAAATTAAATAATAAATGTCCTCCCTCATCTTAAACAGCACCGACCGCCAGTGACAATGAGCTTTGGTTTGAGTGATAGTTGTGTCTGTCTTCAACTCCACAACAGACACAAAGCTTGTTCTCTCTGCACAATGAGAGTTTCAGCGTCACCTCCTCCTACAAAACTAATAACCAAAACACATACTTTTTTTTAGGGGTGGGGGACATTTTCATATCCATCCACAGTAACTCAAAACTTCAAAAAGGCTGTCATATCCCTAGCTTGAGGCTAAATTCACATGACCTTTCGTGTCGGTTGAGTACACTAGATCAGAGGCCTATGGGCAGGTGGGTTACCATCTTGAGATGATCCGTGTCCTGCGATATATATCCAGGAATAACCCACAGAATTCCGGTGCTGAAAATACCCTCCCAACCCCCTCTTCCTGAGCCAATCTCCTGGATTCCCTGCTTCTCCAATTGCCCTTGTAAACAAGTGGCCGGCACAAATGTGAAATGTACTGTAAGGGTAGTAGAAAGTTTCCAATACACTAGACCAGACAGGAGAAACCACGGGGTGATATGGAACAGGCTGCAGTGTAAGGACACTGTCTGTTTTAGCCTTATGTAAGATATAGCCAATACCCAGGGGGTCAGTCTCATTGGACATTTTTAGGGTGAGAACCTTGCAGCTTTGTGCTGTGGAAAGTCTGGAGCCATTCTATTGAATGGACCATGGTAGTGCTAATGCTGAAAAAGAACACCCTTGCGCTCATCCTGTTGCATCTTAAAGCAGGGCTGGGTATGGTTGTTCGGCACTTTTATTAAAGATCATCCAGGACAGGTTGATGCTGGAAGTGGTGTCGGAGGGACCAGTAGGGGGCACTGCTTTCAATAGCCAAAAGTACAACAGGGTGTGTGCCACAGCCAGGTGATAATTTAACGAGGCTATTTTAGGCAGAAAAAGGGTCAAATTTCATTATCAACAGAACTTGCTCTACCACACACACCGAAGGGCTATCCTAAATCGCATAATGCTCAAGACACGAAACATTCACATTTCCTGATTTTTGAGGGGAAACTAATACTTTGCAGTAACAGTCAATAAATTTTGCTCTCTGTAAATGTACTTGTACACTTTTTCAGTTGCAATTATGCAAGCAGAGGACAGGATTTACTCAGGGGGTTGTAACTGTTGAAGAATAAAAAGGGTCTGAACTTTTGCACCTCTGTCAATGAGAGAAAAACGTACACCTCTTATTGAAATCTGGAAAAATCATTCTGCAAAATTCATGCCTCTCCACTATGGTTATATATAACCTTGTCATATATGACAACTTTCTCGGCTTCCCCCAAAAAATATGGATATGCGGCTGGTCCTAAAGGCGAGGGAGATTAGTTGACTTCTTTTAAAGAATGAGATTGGCCTCTCCCTGCACCTCTGCCGTCCTGCCATCCACAGGGAACCAGTAAACGCTAACAACGGCCCTATCAGGTTCCCAGTGCTCCACAAAAATATCACGTTTAGACAAATCAACAGTTCATCACAAATCCCTTCCTCTGCTCATTTCAGCTGGTCCTGGGGAGAGAGTCCATGTGAAAAGACAGCATGTCTAGAACAGTAGACAGCAAGCCAGAGGGAGCCAATGTGAAGCAGAGAGATCCAATACAGACAGAGGTCCCGCCCTCCACTCAGTGTATCCAAAGGTGACAGTTCACAGACCCGTTCACAAGGAGCCCTTGTAGGTTTGTTGCCTTGTTAAACACTGCTCATAGTTTTAAAGGCGCGAGCGATTTTTTTTGGCTCATGCTTCGCTGACGTCATGTTATGAGAAAATGTCACAGTGAAAAGAGGGGAGGCCAATGTTCATGAAAAGATGCTCTATACTACTACTGAGAAATGACTTTTAAACCCCACGAGTGATATTGCTTTGGCCGTCCAACAAAAGCAGAATATTGTGTACACGTTTCAATGGAACACAAACATACACATCCAGACACATTTCCTATGCTCCGTTTAGTGTATAAGCTTGTTCATGGCGAAGAGGTGGGTGTAGATGCATGGGGGACTCTGGCTCCATTAGTTACCATGGAACATGGAAGCCATTGGAAAATAACTTTAGATAAAGAGTCAATAAGCTAAGGGGGAGTGGGGGAACCAAATGGTATACCCCATTTAAATGCCCCACCCCCTCCAATGGTTTACATACTGTACAGTGTGCAGAGAGAAGTGTGTCTGTGCAGAGAGAAGTGACCAGATTGATGGATACATGTAAAAGCACTGCAATATCAGACCATGAGAAAATCTTCAAATGCTGCGAAGTAAATTATCAATGTAATAAGAATGACTTTCTGTTGTTGGTTGTCAAAGCAGGGTAACACCGATCACAGTACGCCTGTCTAAATTACCACTGGCCATCTAAGTGGATGGAAAAACAGTTTCAGTGTCAACTTAAACGTCCAGATGGAAAGCATGCAGAAAAGATATTGAACTATAAATATATATACACGTTAAATAATACCATCTTTGAGAAGTAACAATCGAATAAAAGCTAGACAGTCAGGTAGAATTAAACATAAAAAAGGCCATTCAGGACACATGACCATTGATTTTGTGTTTGAGCAGAGGAACACATTAGCCATGGCAAAATTTATAGAATTTCAATAAATTTGCTTTAAAACTGCAAAATTGTCTCTCAGCTCCATGCCAAACTGTGTAGAATTGCTGGAAATTAGCTTTACAACAGCAAAAAATGTCTCTACACCGCCAAGATAGCATATTAGCTAGAAAGCTATGTTTACACATCATTTTCCAATTAAATGTAGAGGTCAAAGTAATGAAACTGTCTAACAAATCTATTGATTTTAAAATGTTGATTACTTCTCTTCGCAATTATTATTCACCTCATGACAAGACAAAATGTGACTTCATTTTTTTTACTAACATATGATGGGAGTCCCTGGTTGCAAGTTTGAAAAGTTTGAAAGGACCTGCCTTTTACTTTCTACACACAACTAAAACATCTTGATTCAGTCCATCACCATTCCTGGAATGTCTGAAAGAGAGGAAATGGGAGCACACCTATGCCGATTGGCTTGGTTGAGACTGAAATATTTTCCCAAACAACTGTTGGACCAGAGAACGTCACTAAGCCTGAGATTAAATAATTACACAGTGCCTCTTAAAGCAGATCACCACAAAGACGCCATTGTGTTTGTGCCAGAAAAGCCACCATTAATCTGACTTTACCATTATTCTCCCAAATTGCTCTCGGGAGGGAGAGCAATACATTTAAAAGTTGAACAGCCCTCCAGACTGGGCAGAAAGGCTTCCTCCACTCCATTGAAGTGAGTGGTTTATTGGAGAGGTGCAGAAATCTCCCTTTGTTTCTACAACCGCCATATTTTCCTCTATTTAAATCATGGACTTGAAACAGCAACAAATGAATTGTGGCTCCAGTGGAATCTAGTTCCAATTACAGGTTCTGGTTAAATTCCAAGAGCAGGATCTGTTTCAGTGGTGTCAAACTCATTCCATGGAGGGTCTAGTGTTTGTGGGTTTTAGGTTTATCCTTCCAATTAAGACCTAGACAACCAAGTGAGGAGAGTTCTTTACTAATTAGTGACCTTAATTCATCAATCAAGTACAAGGGAGGAGCGAAAACCCACAGACACTCAGCCCTATGTGGAATCAGTTTGACATATGTAATCTATTTGAATACCCTCGGATAGCTGTACCCGTCCGCCTTTGACTTGTGAGTACTGTATGTACTTGCAGTATATTAATGGTTTTGCATGTCTAGTGATGAAAGATACTATAAATGTAGGCTGCTGTACATTAGTATTTTGGTGTTCCTATGAATGCCCTCACCAGCACCACAAGCCATGTAGTCAGCCTGGAACGCACCCACTGGCTTGAAAATGAACGCAGGCACAGCTGACTTCAATAGGCTCATTAAGGGTGTGGCTGGCTACTCAATCAGCCACCACACTTATCAGCTGCTGGGTTCCCTCACTAAAGCGAGAGAGAGAGAGGCCTCAGAGCATGGGTAGCTCTGTTTGCTGAACATTTAGGTTGTAACCTTCTTGGCAATAAAAGTGCTTTTGTTTTGAATTTACCCTCTATTTGAAACCTAGCCTAGTTCTGGTTAGTGGCACCACACCTCCAGTGGAAAATGCTGGCAGAGCTCTACCGGATGACCTTGAGCTAGGTTGTGTTTCTGGTACATTGCTCCTTGGAGGCATGGTGAGTTGTTTTGGGGTTTAGATGGCAAAGACAAGATAACTGCAAGTATGGTGCCTGTACCTAGGGGTGTATGAGTGGCTGGAAGAAAATGGTGCAAGGTTCCTTCTGGACTTCATGTAAGATGAACCAAAAAAAAAAGTGGAATTACATACAGCAAGCACTATCTGAAAAGGTCACTAAAGGCAGTTGTCATGCGCTTCTCCCTTTAGGAGAAGAATTGGTGGGCTGAAGATGAACAGTGGAGCACTTTTGATCTCCCTCTGTTCCCAATAAGTCTACTAGTGTCCCTGAAGACCTCCCTGGTCTGTATGAATGGTGTGGAGAAACCACACGCCATTTGACTCTGTGCCCTTGCTGTCGTGATGACTGGTGTGGCAGCTGTGAAATGGATTAACAGTGAAAATGATGCCCACGTCCCATGAATCCTGATGCCCATGCGGTCTTACTGAAGATGATTGACTCAGTTACAATAGTTGCGACCACACCAAACCACCGTTAAGGACGTGGCGCAGGTTCTATCAGACTCACTCTGCAGAAGAAGACTTTCCTTCCATGATGGTCTGCTGGAGCTGACTTGCTGCTGGCCTGTTCAGTGTCAACCAGAAGAGCCTGCACAGTCACTGCCCTCATGCCCTAAAGAAGTACTGTGCCACTGGAGCTGCCACAGAAGAAATCCTCTACCCTACTACTGGGGTGCCACTACAAGCCATGTGGTCAGCCTGGAATGCGCCCATCCGCTTGAAGCCTTGGGATGGGTGATCTACGAGCCTTCCTCATGAGAAGGAAGTGTGGCGCCGTGAGGGGCACCAGCACCACAAGCCATTTAGTCAGCCTGGTATGCACCCACTGGCATGAGAACACAGGCACAGCTGACTTCAAAAGACTCATTACGGGTGTGGCTGGCTACTCGATCAGCCACCACTTATCAGCTGCTGGTTTAGCACGAGAGCGAGGCCTGAGCGAGCAGGTAGCTCTGTTTCCAAGTTATTTGCTGAACATTTTAATTTAATTTAGGTTGTAACCTTTTTATAGGGTAAATTCAAAACAGAGCTTTTATTGCCTATCATGAGCCGCCTATCAGAAACCTTGCTCTGAGTCCAATCCCACAAACCAGGTTTGAGAAATTAGCGAGGTGACTTTGGTCAACTGAGTTCACGGTACCACGAAAGTGGCTCACCTTTTAGCCAGGCACATTTTATATGGCAATGAATCCTTCAGAACTAACCTGCTCTGGGGTAGGTTAATACATTTATCCTGAATGAAGTTTCTAGACCACGAGTTGGGGACCAATGTAATCAGATACCCTCCCTCACGCAAAGAATGTCAACATCTCCTTCATTTGAGCAAGATGATTTATTAAATATTTAATTAAGAGTATGACTTGGGTGGCTGGAGTCTTTGACCATTTTTAGAACCTTCCTGACACCGCCTGGTATAGAGGTCCTGGATGGCAGGGAGCTCAGCCCCAGTGACGTAGTGGGCCATACACACTACCTACTGTAGCGTCAAGCAACCAACCATAGTAGAAACATAATCCTTAGATGGCAGTTCCCATTCAAATCAAGACTGGCAGCCATTGTTAGTATACCCATGAGTTTAACAGTCAAATTGCCAGGGTAAGAGGTTCCAAAGCCATTTTATTGATTAAACTGTATGGCCACAACGCAACAAGCTGTTCCACAGAAGGTGCGATAGGAGTGTGATAAGCACACCAATGACGGCACTTCTAAAAGCCTATTTCACACCATTCAGAAGGCAATTTGCAAGATAACCTTTCTTTCATTCCCCGAAAATTAAAATGTGGCAGTGACTTGCCCATGGATTTATGTTTCAGCATTGTCTCAATTAAGAGGGGGCCATTCGATTAGCCATGTGCGACATTGCAAGCCTGCTAGAGTTGGCAGCAAGAGGGCGAGCAATATCCATCACCGTAGTATGGCTGAAGCCTGACCTGGAATGTGAAGCTAGCTTTATAAAAGCCTGAGTAGATCTAGCTTGCTTCGTAGTATACCACTCTAGTCAGTGGCAGTACAACTCCCCACTGGCTGCCACACTATGTAACTAACACTGTACCCAGAGCATTTGAAACATACATTTAAAGCATAAACTATGTCATTAGACAATTAGGTTAAACAGCAGTGCTGCAGGATACTAGGTTACATTTCCCTGACTTGCTAATTCACATAATCATTGGAAATACACCATCAGGCTTTTGCAACTGAGCATTGGTCTTAATGAGGGTTCACCCTGTCTCCTCTTTCATTGACTTAATAGCGGGTTTGCATTCAAATTGTACTGAAGTTTCATTCAAGCCGACTTGATTTTCTTTTGTACAGACGGAGCTGTTGTTGGACCTTAAGGCCATGAATTAACAGGACACCAAAGTGGCACGGGGCGGGGGGGGGCGATTTGACTTCATTGCCAGAGGAGGCCTTTGAAAAGACAGGAATGTGAAATGGAGGGCAACCTCACCTTTCTTAAAACACCACAGCTACTGGTCTGCGGTTCAGGCTCACACAAATAAAGCTATGATCAACAAAAAGGGCTAGGATTGTACTAACACCTGCATTATCCGGCAGATGCTAAAGAAATGAGGCTCTTACTTACTTTAAAACAGGGAGGGACCGCGGGAAACATGGAAAGTCCACCGAGCAAACACGTGCTGTGTTTCAGGAGCTTTTACCAGCGAACTCCGGAAAAGCCTCCTCCAACGCCTTCTCGAGGATGCTCCCACTGTAACCCTAGAAGGCCTTAATGTAGCTGTTAAACAACCTTCACAAGTCCACGGGCCTGTCATGAAAACCCATATGTCATGCACTGCGCACTTCCTAAAGCTGTTTGTTATCAGCCAAATGAAACAACTCGGAGGGATTTGAATGCATGGCTGGGAGAGCACGTGGCAGCTACATTTCATTTGCTTATGTTTAAAAACATCAGGAGTTATTTGGACATTATCCTGTAGTTTTTGGACCGGGGCCCAAAGTGGGTGAGTTTAGTTTTGTCAGAGGTGGAGAGGTTTAAGGGCAGACCCAGTGCTCTGTTTGCTAGGGTTTATTGGGAGGGATTTGGTATAGTACTGTAGAGCTAAATACAATGCTTAGCAAAGAATTACTGGAGCAAAAAGCCTATGATAGGGAAACTGTTAGGGCTCTCGTGATTTCCTCTCATCTGATTGCGTAATTGCGATTATTTACCATGCCTACTTCCCCAAATAAAATGCTTAGGACTTGATATTATCTCGGGAAAGCTTGTCAATCTGTCCAAATAGTTTGCCGCCTAAAGGTTACCTCAATGCCAGTACCTACATTTGGATTAGGAACAATAACATGAATTTACAGTACTTCCTCTCTTACAGCTTTTTAATAATAGGCCTGGCACATCTGCATGGTGGGCCATGGAGCATACGACTGTTAGCTACAGTACATAGCTAGCGGCAACAAGGCGCCATGCTCTTCCTCTTGTCCACACAGGCAGGAGGCGTCAATGAGAGGAAACCCCAGCACTCCTTGACCCACAAACATTATTTACCCAAGAAAAATGGCAATGTGGGTCAAGTTAAAACAACGTCTCTACAACGGGGGACAAAACATTTGAGCACTTTGGAATGTTTTATGCTTACAGCAGTAAATGCATTATGCAAGCTAGCATTCCTCCATTCATCCTTTCAGGGCTAATGTGTATGCATATCCACTGACGGCTTTGCTGAGAGATGGATTTGAGACGTGATCTAGGTGTGTGTTATTGTTTTCAAAATCTGATGAATGAATCAACAGTTGACCCCTGTAAAAACAGACCTACAAAAACAAACAAGGTAAGGTACGGTACATAAACCATATCAACAGGTCGCCAAGACATATCTATGGAATATTTTGTCATGTCTGCAAATGACTGTTATGCATACAATTCTAGTGTTTCAAGATTAATGAATACGTAAGACCTTGCAGTTGATGTTTACTCTTATAATCCTTCGTTTTTTCAAGCTGACATTATGGATTTACTGCTAAGAACCTTTTCTTGGCTGTGACCACCAAGGGTTGCTGCAGTTAGCATATTATATATGACATCAGTGCTCCATATATCTCAGTGTGCTGCTGACATATTTCATAATTTGGTCCAAATCACAGCTTGACTTCTACATGGCAATTAGTCATATTCATAACCTCTCCAGCTCTTAAAACAACCAAAACAAGCTTGTTAGGTTCCCTGAGGTTCCACTTCCATAACGACTTCTCTCATCTTTCAGTGCCGAGTTAGACAAATGCATCCACCCAGCTAAGACACACTGGTGACATAGCACAGACATCAGAACTCTCCTAGGACCACCGGGTTGGAGGCTCAATCCCCACTTCAATTCATAACCAACGACTCTGCTGCCAAGAGCAAAAATGAGGTGCAATGTGGATTTTAGGAGCAAATGCCTCTTCCTATAGGGTTACAAGAGAAAGAAGGGGGGGGGGGGGGGGGGGGCGGGGGGGGTTGCCGTGCTTGAAGTTATTAAAACAGAAGCTCCGAGAGCAGACATTGGTTGCATTGCTGAAATAAATGGGGAAGAACTCAATGTCTTTGCCATGTGTGCCATGTGCGTCTTTACCAAGGGTTGGCATTTGGCCAGCTTTACACTACACACCAAGCAGTGTCAAAAGGGGCTTTAAATGAGTATTGGCTGTTGGATAATTAGAAAAACAGAGCCAGCAGTGGTATAAACAACTCAAATCTTACTTGCTTAAAGGGACCCATAGAGACACGGCCTGAGTTTGATTATAAGAGGAACAACCCCGAATTGTAGGCCTACAAATCTAGAAAGGAAAAACAGTGTACGAGCAAAAATATTTTACCCTGTCTTAAAAGATTTGTATCTCTATGTGTTTGATATTTGAGCAGTAAAGACTGTCAAAGGTAATAAAGCTAACTGCCAGTGCCTGGGGTTATCTCCATGTACACCAGAATGTATCCAGCCCCGATGCTAGAGTTATTACCAGTTGGACACCAATGTGCACCGAGTCCTTGAAGTGTTCCTGCAGCTCGGAGAACAGTAAGATGAGCTTCTGATTCTATCTAAGCTCCTGCCGGGCCTATTTTGCCTCACAGAAGAATTGCTGCAAAGCTTGGCCTTCGGATACTCTGAAATAATACCCTGTCTACAAACTGCCCCGTCCCTCTCCCTCCCTAATGGTCCCTCATGTCCCCTTACCTCACTCTATCAGAGGACCCTGAAAGTCAGAAAAGAGCTAGAATTAGGAAAGCATCCAGTGTTCCAACCACAGGTATGCAGCCACATCTACAGTATGTTACAATGTCAGTAGTGAGAAAAGGTCCATTGCACTAAGTCTGCTGTTTGTCATTAGCGTGGACACCGCAATGTCACAAGTTGAGGCTCATGTGTTGGAAATGTGTTGGAAACTGTCATCGGGCTCATTAGTCAAAGCAGTGGATCCTGTGGCCAAACAAATTAATCAAACACACAGCTGTGATGGCTGTAAACAATCTACTAACATTTCAAAACAATGCAGCAACACTTAACTTAATCGCTTAAAAGGAAATTTCCACCCCAAAACAATGTTTTGCTATTTGTTTCATTAGTCCATTGTTGACATATTCCCAATCAAGTTTTCAAGACATGTAACTTTCAAAATACGGAAATCCTCCCCATATGATGCATTTTGCATTATATGATACAAAACGCAGCATCATATGATGCAGAATACATCATACAGGGATGATTTCTGTATTTTGAAAGTTACATACTGTATCTTGAAAACTTGATTGCTGACAAGCAAAACATTTTGGGACTATGTCAAGGTCTAGTGTGGCTTCTGAGAAATAAAGAATGATGTCCCGTCTGTCTACGAAGCTCGGGCCAGTCACTCTGCATTTTCCCATAAATAATGTTTATTGGTGCTGCTATATAATTTCCACAAATTATGACCAAGCACATTCAGACCAAGATGGAGGACTTCAGACCACAGGATATCACTGCACTTCCCCTGAGAAATATCAAGACTGTGCCCAATCAATTGTCTATTTCTGTCACCCCCCCCCCCCCCCCCCAAACAGAATATCAAAATAAACACAGGCCTGATGAAGGATGACATGTCCACAGCAAAGACAAACAGTTAAAGTTAAAAACCCAAATCACACGAAGCATCAGGTTTCGTCCTCGAGAAGGTGGAAGCCTAAATGGGAAAAACAGACTTGGCCGCAAACACAAGCGTACGTCCAGCAGAGTGGAGTTATGACTGACAAGACATTCTTACATTCCTTCAACCACAACCCCCCTGAACCCCATCTCCCCCTTCTCACTACTCCCTCCTCCCTTTCAGCTGGAACAGAGGTTCTGAGATTTGTCTCATAAAACTGAGCAAGAACAAAAAAATATCAAACATGAACCATGCCTAATGCTGTTTGTAAATTGTTACCGCTATTAGCACCGATCCCTATTGCTTAGTTAAGGACTGTTGCCAGGGTCATGATAACATTTTCTTCACGCATCTCTAAATTAAATCCTGTACAACCACACTGGAGTAAAGGACCACAATAAAGATAAGCTCTGAGCTGTGTGGCACCAAAGACAACTTAACGTTTTCAGTGAGTAATATGGTTGGTGACCTGGTCTACTTGAAGGTGTGTATGTGTGTGTTTGGGTGGGTGGGTCGGTGGGTGGGTGGGTGGGTGGGGGTATTATCAGGTTATTATTGGATTCAATATTTGAGGTTAAAAAAAGGTTTCATAAAGGTTTCATAATCAAAATGGGACGGTGGCATGTTCATATTTCTGAGAACGGCAGAATCTTTTTGAGTATCTCTGGCTTGGTTCTATATTTGCGTCACGTCGTCATGGGGATGTCAAAGGGGAGGCGCCATTCATTCTAAATCTGTAGAGATTTTAAAAAGCTGAATTTCTCATCTCAGTCTCATCTGTCCCTGTCTGGCCGTAACTACAGACAACACTGACCAGAGTCAGTTCCCAGAACCTGCTCTGTCAATACAAACATCCACCGCTCTCTCTCTCTCTCTCTCTCTTTCCAGATGTCTTCCGCTGCTACACAGAAGACAGACCTGCTGTGATCTTCATCTGCCTCTCATATCCACTGAATGCTCAGGCATTTACCTCTGCAAACCTCAACTCCCCCCTATACCCTGCACATGCCACCCCAGCTGTGAACCCCTGAAACCCAAACTTCCAAGGGTCCCCCCTGAGACTGGATCTCTCCCATAGACCAAACAAGTCCTAAATCTGCCTACTGGTCTCTCTCAAAAACACTGCTGGCGCTGGTCTCAGACTGGCAGGTAGGGCTGCTATGGGCCTCTGGGCCTGCCCTGCCAACAGCAGTTGTTCTCCATGGATACGGGTGACATGGACAAAGAGGTGGATAGGTTTGAATCAGATTTTGCATTCCAGGAGAGTCAATCAAGGTGCATAGATTCCAGCTCCCCCTCCCTTTGGGAGACAGGACTGAGATCTGTTTCCACCTGGGAACCTATTCCACTGTAGGATGCATGCAATGTGGGAAAAAAGGCCAGAGAATGAGAAAGGGACTGAAACGGCTCTGTTTAAACACACACACACACACACCAAAGTTCACGGCTCCACAAAGCATACATTATTTGTGTATTGATTCAACCAAAAGAGTGTTGTGATGTTCTAAAGTGGATCTCTGAAATGGATGTCAAAACACTGTCTAACTAATAGGTTTGAATGGCTGCGTAAAGCACATACACAACAGTCTGAAGAGACCCGTCACGTTACACACACAATAATAAACCTCTGTGGCGTAGTGACCCCCTCCATGTACACACGCACACTCAAAAAACATTATACAACATCAATAAACAGGGAACAGGCCTTGTTTGTCTCCATATCCCATTTAACTGGAGCATATGGACTCTCTCACAGTCCACAGCAGAAATTAGGCATGTCTCATTTCAGAGAACTCCCATAAGGAACACTTGCTCCAGGGCATTCCAAAACACGGGGAAGTCAGCTCTTCAGAGAAAACATGTCCAGCCTCCATCTTACACTCTACTCTAGGGGCTCAACAGGCTCCACTCACAGGCCAAATGAGAAAACTTCAGGTAGGTACAGCCTCAGGTTTTCTGAAAAGAGGAGGAAAAGCTCAGGGAATTTCTGAATTGATCAGTCAGAAAATGATTTGCGCTGAGAACATCTAGATGAGAGGTTGAGTTTTTTCAACAATATTACCTATTGTATATTATGAGGACAATGAGGATGATTTAATTCTCTGCTTAACATCAAAATGCATGAGTGTTTGATTACACTCAAGAACAGCCTTTCCACGTTCGAGACATGTTATAGAAGTATTACATCATTCATGTGCCTCAAGCCCGTCCAATCAGTCTCCAACTACTTCTCCCTACTTCACCAGATCCAATTATGACGATTGTCTGGCGGATCATCTGGCCACAGTCATCATCCATGACTGTGTAAAATAAGGCCTTTTAATGTAAAACCTCCCAATATGAAAGGAGTGGGGGTATATGACATTGGGGTGATCTCTGGTCATGCACCAGGAATTATAGACTTCAAAACATGAAATATGGACCCCGGGCCAGAAATGGACTCTAATAAAACAATACCGAATTGCACCGGATTCCTTGGGGTGATAATTCAAATCTTGACATTTCCGGACAAAGGAAGCTCCAGGATATAGAAGTGGGCCTTTCTCTGATAATGCTGGAGCTGGCGACCACATGGGCTCACAAACCATATGCTGTTTGATTATTATCTCCAGAACACAACGGGTTCCCCTGTGCAACGCCTGCCATTCTTCAGCCCTGCATCTCAGATTGGCCAAGCAGAACCCCTGACCAAACTCCCCCATCACTACTGCAGTCCCCCATCACAACAACCACATAGATATGGTGCTGCAAGCTAGGGAGTCATGGAATCCATTTTGGCTCGCTGGAGTGAGACCAATCCACCATGGCTACACAGTGGTGTCCAAAACAGCTCTCTGTTAGCCTTCATAATCTGGGATATCCATGTCACCACACATCAGTAATCACAGGAGGCTCAAGCGTGACGGCAAATACTGATAAAGGGGCCTATCTTTAAGCTTCCAATTCACTGAGGTTGTACCCAAGCCTACTGAAATAACTAGCCTTTTGAAGTTCTCTCATAGAGTCAGTATTATGATGGTAGTGTAGGCCTGTTTCACAAAAGGAAACAAACTTTGGTAACTAGGTCAGAACTGACACACATCACAAGCTGGGCCAGGGAGATTCAACCTGTTGCCAAACACAGGTGTTTGCATCTCCTGAGTCCATTCCATATCAGAGGCATGGACACCCATGACCCACAGCCAAACATTTCCGACAGGCTGCATATTACCCAGGCTTCCTAGGACAAAGGCTGCGTCCAGTGTTCTCTGATGAAATATTCCACATGGCTCATTGCTGAGGGCCGCGTTTGGTCTTCAAGGCCGCACTGAAAATTGGCTATATTTCCCTGCCGTCAAAACGAGCTAAAATAGTCTATCCAGGACTAGCTGAGGCTGCAGATCCAACTTTTCTGGACCCCTCATCCCAACAACTAAAGGTCCCGAAGCTTCTGCGTGTGTGCGGGATTCTCTACTTTACACACGTCTCTGCTCTACTCGTAGAGAACAGGCTACACTGGCAAAAGGTGCTTGTTTTACGCACACATTTTTGTGGTCACCCTCCCACATTTCTCACAGAATAATTTTTTGGGGTTTTGTTTCCTGGTGAAATGTCTATGCAGCATCTGCATCGTAACCATTTGATCTCAGTCAGTTTCATCTGGATATGCATTTAGATCTTCTTGAGTTATACAGTGTTGTTTCAAAGTACCCTACAGTGTTGTTTCGAGGTAGTCTACAGTGTTGTTTCGAAGTAGCCTACAGTGTTGTTTCGAGGTAGCCTACAGTGTGGTTTCGAAGTAGTCTACAGTGTTGTTTCAAAGTAGTCTACAGTGTTGTTTCGAAGTAGCCTACAGTGTTGTTTCGAGGTAGCCTACAGTGTTGTTTCGAGGTAGCCTACAGTGTGGTTTCGAAGTAGTCTACAGTGTTGTTTCAAAGTAGCCTACAGTATTGTTTTGAATATGTACAGCAAGCAAATTTTTAAAGTAGATGGTGTTAACAAATTGTAGCATAGCCTGACTGTGTGTAGTTTCAATCGAAGCACATACAGTTGAAGTCGGAAGTTTACATATACCTTAGCCAAATACATTTAAACTCAGTTTTTCACAATTCCTGACATTTAATCCTAGTGAAAATTCTCTGTCTTAGGTCAGTTAGGATCACACCTTTATTTTAAGAATGTGAAATGTCAGAATAATAGTAGAGAGAATGATTTATTTCAGCTTTTATTTCTTTCATCACATTCCCAGTGGGTCAGAAGTTACATACACTCTATTAGTATTTGGTAGCATTGCCTTTCAATTGTTTAACTTGGGTCAAACTTTTCGGGTAGCCTTCCACAAGCTTCCCACAATAAGTTGGGTGAATTTTGGCCCATTCCTCCTGACAGAGCTGGTGTAACTGAGTCAGGTTTGTAGGCATCCTTGCTCGCACACGCTTTTTCAGTTCTGCCCACAAATATTCTATAGGATTGAGGTCAGGGCTTTGTGATGGCCACTCCAATACCTTGACTTTGTTGTCCTTACGCCATTTTGCCACAACTTTGGAAGTATGCTTGGGGTCATTGTCCATTTGGAAGACCCATTTGCGACCAAGCTTTAACTTCTTGACTGATGTCTTGAGATGTTGCTTCCAAATATCCACATAATTTTCCATCCTCATGATGCCATCTATTTTTGAAGTGCACCAGTCCCTCTTGCAGCAAAGCACCCCACAACATGATGTTGCCACCCCCGTGCTTCACGGTTGGGATGGTGTTCTTCGGCTTGCAAGCCTCCCCCTTTTTCCTCCAAACATAACGATGGTCATTATGGCCAAACAGTTCTATTTTTGTTTCATCAGACCAGAGGACATTTCTCCAAGAAGTACGATCTTTGTCCCCATGTGCAGTTGCAAATCATAGTCTGGCTTTTTTATGGCGGTTTTGGAGCAGTGGCTTCTTTCTTTGCTGAGAGGCCTTTCAGGTTATGTCGATATAGGACTCGTTTTACTGTGGATATAGATCATTTTGTACCTGTTTCCTCCAGCATCTTCACAAGGTCCTTTGCTGTTGTTCTGGGATTGATTTGCACATTTCACACCAAAGTACGTTCATCTCTAGGAGACAGAACGCGTCTCCTTCCTGAGCGGTATGACAGCTGCGTGGTCCCGTGGTGTTTATACTTGCGTGCTATTGTTTGTACAGATGAACATGGTACCTTCAGGCATTTGGAAATTGTTCCCAATGATGAACCAGACTTGTAGAGGTCTACAATTTTTTGTAGGTCTTGGCTGATTTCTTTTGATTTCCCCATGATGTCAAGCAAAGATACACTGAGTTTGAATGTAGGCCTTGAAATACATCCACAGGTACACCTCCAATTGACTCAAATTATGTCAAAGCCTGAAGCCTATCAGAAGCTTCTAAAGCCATGACATTTTCTGGAATTTTCCAATCTGTTTAAAGGCACAGTCAACTTAGTGTATGTAAACCTCTGACACACTGGAATTGTGATACAGTGAATTATAAGTGAAATAATATGTCTGTAAACAATTGTTGGAAAAATTACACTCCTTCACAGTTGTGTGTGTAAGGTAGTTGTTGTGAAATTGTTAGGTTTGATTACTGCACACCCAATTTTTCAGTTTTTGATTTGTTAAAAAAGTTTGAAATATCCAATAAATGTCGTTCCACTTCATGATTGTGTCCCACTTGTTGTTGATTCTTCACAAAAAAATACAGTTTTATATCTTTATGTTTGAAGCCTGAAATGTGGCAAAAGGTCGCAAAGTTCAAGGGGGCCGAATACTTTCGCAAGGCACTGTATGTGACAAATAAAATTGGATTTGATTTGTGTCATGCACAAAGTAGATGTCCTAACCGACTTGCCAAAACTATAGTTTGTTAACAAGAAATTTGTGGAGTGATAGAAAAACTAATTTTAATGACTCCAACCTGAGTGTATGTAAACTTCTGACTTCAACTGTATTTTGCATAGTGGCGCACACTGTTGAGTTTTGGCCACATGACTAAACAATTTGACCATTTGCACAATCACCCTGAAATCGAATAAGAAAATAGGTGGTATTTTTTTGTCTTACAGTAACGTTGTACTATGCTGTTATAGTCGGTTCTGTTATGTAGAATACTATCATTATGTGACCTTGCAGACATTGATTCAGCGTTGTTCAAACTTTATTAAACAAACATAATTTGCCAGAGTAGCCTGTTCTCAACAAGTAGAGCAGAGAATGTGCGTAAAGTAGAGAATCCCACACATGCACAGAAGCTTCGGGACCTTTAGCTGTCGGGAAGAGGGGTCCAGACAAGTCAGATCCACAGCTTTCCTTTCTATCATTTATGGATAGTTCACAATTTCTAACACAAAACTTAACACAGTATGTCTGTCTTTGGCACGTCTCTACCATCTAAGCATCTTCGGTAATTGAATGACCCATACATTGTTGGCTGTATTATAGATGGCCACTGTTACCATGGGGGAGAGAAACGCATCTGCCCTCTTCGACCAACCCCCAGTGGATTAGACTCTAACATAAGTTCCCTGTCGAGCTGATATTGATGACGGGTAAACAGGGGGGGATGCAACCCACACAAACAAAACCTCCACACACACACAGCGGGGGATCTAATCCTGGATTACTATGAAGGGCCTTGACAGGCTGAGAACACTACTTGCCCCCCTACCCCGCAGCCCCCATCACCACCTCAACCTGGCTGTGAAAGCCTGTCTGCCCCCCTGGCCTGGCTCTGAGCTGGGGGATGTAGTGAACTACAGTAAATTATGATATCAAGTTTGGTGGGTCTGTGCCTGGGAGAGCAGAGGGGGTGCTTTATCCGGAGGGTGTTTTACATTTCACTGTGAGGCCCTGCTCTTGGCACCAAAACATGGAGGGGGAAACCACCGACCATATCAACAAGCTAGCCGTCACGCTGGCACTTCCGTGTCAGAAAAATTCCCACAAAGAGAGAGGAGGCCCAAGGTGGACCTTAAACAAGCAAAACAGGTCTTTGAAGAATTTTAATAGAGTTTATATTCATAACACTATCTGCCTTGGTTCATTATGTAACAGCAAAACAGACTTCCGCTCTCAAAATACATTTAAAATGCTATGACTGAGTATGCTTTGAAGTAACGTTGTTGCTTTTATTCCCCCTACTCACAGGTTCCTTTTAGGCAATTAAAAGGTCTCCATCTGAAAAGAGATTCAAACCTCCAGAAATGTCTTTATCACTCTGATTAAAAGGGACTTCTAACAAATAAAGCAGCGAGCTACCATCTTATTCATTACTGTGAACGTGGTGTGGGAGAGTGGCCAGTTTGAAGTACAGTGGAACAGAGGCTCCTGAGGTCAAAAGGGCAGACTCGGGTCACAGCAGTTGTGGGACACTAATGTACACAGCGTATGTGACATGTACACTAACCCTCAGATCTGAAGACACACCATGGCCGAGAACACCAACTCTCCTTTTGTCTCGCGGGCACACACACACACACACACACACACACACACACACAGCTAACACAAACATTTAAACAAACATCTGCCAGACAACCCATCGAGGGGCTGTTCTGTAAAGAGGGGCCACCGATGCTGGCTCGTCACAGGTCTCCAGCACTGTAAATATCCTTGTTTATCTTGGGGACATCAAATGGCTGTTTAACGGATAGATGAGCAAACCAACTGTCTGGACGGGGGCCTTTTTCTCCCAACGACTGGCAAGCCTCTGTTAGGTCGCCCTTCTCACCCCTCTCTCACCCTCCTCCCCGCTTTCGGTGCACAGGCTCTCTCATTTCACAGCTGGGGAAGTCATTGTGACGGATTGGTGTCATCATCTCCCCTCTCTCACAGCCCCAGGGGACACAGCAGCAGCGATGACCTCTGACCCCTAGATAAGGGCCTCCAGGTACCAGAGATACAGAGCCAGATAACCTCTATTCACAACAACTGACAATGCCCTCTGATATCTGAGGGAATGTGTCATTATAACTGCTAGGAACTAGGGCCCTATTTCCACTATGAGAGATGAAAGGAGCAGAATGCCGAAAGACATTTCTACTTTCAATTCACATGACATTTCGTTGTGGCTGGCAAGGCATCATTTTTGGTCCGCAGCTCAAATTGACCATAAGTATAGCCAGTAAGCACAAGCTATTTAAACAATCTGAGCAAATTTTCTTCTAAAACATGTAAAAAATATTGAATAATGCAACAATCCACAAGCATGTGCAGACAATTCTAGTGTTTATTTTCTCATCTGTACATATTACATTAGCTGAAAATACACAGCTAACTCCGGCTATCTAGCTAGCTAGCTAGATAACTAACATTAACAACATGCTTCATGATCAAGTAACATTCGCATATCAACAATGAACCTTTACCCCTCCAATAATAATATAAAAGTGCACTAGATGGTAAGTTTACAAGTAAAGTTGGTGGGGCTAGCTAAAGCTCTTTAAACGTTTGAAGTAGTGAAAGAAGTGTTAAAATGTCATTTTTAATTCTCATCGAGAGTCAGTAGATTTTTGTCAGAAGTTGTGGTAGTATTGGTCAGTAGTTATGTGGTTCAGTAGTTGTGGTCAAAAGTTGTTTGGATATGGTTAGTAGTTAAATGTATGATTAGAAGTTGTGTGGTCAGAAGTTGTGTTGTTGTGGTATGTAATTGTGTGGTTGAGGTCAGGAGTTGTATGGTTGTGGACACTAGATGTGGTCAGAATTTGTTTGATTGCGGTCAGAAGTTATGTGGTTGAGGTATGTCATTGTGTGGTTGTGGTCACTAGATGTGGTCAGAAGTTGTGCGGTTGAGGTCAGAAGTTGTGTGGTTGAGGTCAGAAGTTGTGTTCAGTAGTTATTTGGTTCAGTAGTTATGTGGTTCAGTAGTTGTGTGGTTGTGGTAAAAAGTTGTATGGATATGGTAAGTAGTTAGATGTGTGGTCAAAAGTTTTGTGGTCAGAAGTTATGTGGTTGAGGTATGTAATTGTGCAGTTGAGGTCAGAAGTTATGTGGTGGCTGTCAGAAATTGTGCAGTTGTGGTATGTAATTGTGTGGTTGTTGTCACTAGATATGGCAAGCAGTTGTGTAATTGCTGTCATAAGTTGTAAAGTTGTGTTATGTAATAGTGTTAGCGGTCAAAACGGCAGCTGTTTGAGAAAGTTTGAAAAACACGTGGCAATTCAGTTACAAAAACAGCTGTACCGTAAGTTCCGTATGGAATATTTTGATTCCCGCCAACAGCTATGAATAGCAGAGAAGTAGACGAATATCCCATACGCTCTAACTTTTTGACTAACTTGTTGTGGTATTGGTCAAAACAAAAGTTGTTTGCCAAAATGTTACAGAAAATGGCGTTGATGCGGTTACTTAAACTGCTGTAACTTTTAATGTGAATATAATTATTTGTCCAAACTCCAGATTTGAGTAGCAGAGAAGTAGGCGAAGCTGGTAAGCTTACCCACCAATTAACATTATCATACCGTGTCATTAATATTATAATATAGGCTACACAGCTAGCTATCTAGCTAGCTAAACAAAATCATTTCTGAATTCTCATATAAATGTACTGGCTGTAGCTGAATGCTGATGTTTAGCTGAACTATAAGCTAGATACAGTAATAGATCTTAAAGCCAAGACACACCAGTAGGATTGTCAAACATTTGCCTGCCGACAGAACTTTATCACCTCTGAACAGAATGTTCACACAGCAAAGACCTTGGAAGTCATCAGCCAATCAGCCTTATTAAAATACTCCTAACCAGAAGGTGGCAGTGAATGTTTTGTTTGGCAACACATCTGTGCATATTGCTTACGGTCTAGATTTGAAGCTGTCTGCACTAAAGTTTCTATTTTGTAGAAAGCCCTTGTTGATACTACCCAGATGGCCACAGCTAGATAACTAGCTAGCAAGAAAAAACACCATTGGTCAAATGCAAAACATACAGAATGCTGCAGCACGGGTACTGACCAAGACCAGACAAAGAGCACACATTACAACAATTTTAAGGTATCTGCACTGGCTGCCTGTGAGCTTTAGAATTCATTTTAAGATTATTCTATTGGTTTTTAAATCTATCCACAATTGTGCACCCCAATACATGTCAGACATGCTTTTGGGTTATGTACCCAGTAGATCCCTCAAGTTTTGTGCAACTGGCCTTTTAACTATCCCAAAGTCTAGGACCAAGAGGCATGGAGAGTCCGTCTTTAGTTATTATGCCCCCAGCCACTGGAATAGCCTGCCAGAGAACCTGAGGGGGGCCGAAACTGTGGACATACATACAGTACTAGTCAAACGTTTGGACACACCTACACATTGAAGGGTTTTTCTTTATTTTTACTATTTTCTACATTGTAAAATAATAGTGAAGACATCAAAACTATGAAATAACTCGTAGGGAATCATGAAGTAAACAAAAAAGTGTCAAACAAAACTACTTCTACTTCATGAAGCGGGTTGAGAGAATGCCAAGAGTGTGCAAAGCTGTCATCAAGGCAAAGGGTGGCTACTTTGAAGAATCTCAAATATAAAACATATTTTGATTTGTTTAACACTTTTGTTTACAAATGATTCCACATTTTATTTCATAGTTTTGATGTCTTCACTATTATTCTACAATGTAGAAAATAGTACAAAATAAAGAAAAACCCTTGAATGAGTAGGTGTGTCCAAGCTTTTGACTGGTACTGTACTTAAAAGAGATCTTAAAACACACCTTTCAGCTTTGCTTTTCCTTTGGATGCTTTTTAGTAGTTTCATTTTTATTGTTATTCTTTCGTTTTTTTATCCTCTTATGTTTGTTGTGTAGAAAGTATTTCAGTTTTTTTGAAGATGACAAAAAAAACAATTGAATTTATGCTCCATAATCCCATACTGCCAATGTAGCTGTTTCATGGAAATGAGCTAATACATTGTGATTTAATCAATCACTAGCTACAGTGGTTAACTCATTTGAAGAAAGTATGTTGTGTTGTGTGCATTGCGTCTGTGCACTTAGCTAGCTACCATCCCATCCCACAATGCATATGAATTGTGACTGGCTCATCCGTGGATATACTGTATGCAGAAAACACCCTGTTTTTTCCTTATTTTAGACATATTGGGACTCATCCATAAAGTTGACTCAAGTTTGCCAAAAAGCACCTGGAAGCACCTGGATGATCATCAAGACTCTTGGAAGAATGTTCCATGAACAGATGATTCAAAAGTTTAACCTCCATTCGGTTTCTTTTTTATCCTTTAACTATTAAAAGCAAACCCACTATGCTTGAAAAGATGGACTTTGTATTTCAGGATGAAAAGTGAATTGCGTTGCCACATTTTTCAAAGTGTTACTTTAGTGCCCTGTTGCAAACAGGATGCATGTTTTGGAATATTTGTATTCTGTACAAGCTTCCTTCTTTTCACGCTGTCAATTAGGTTAGTATTGCAACTACAATGTTGTTGATCCATTCTCAGCTCTCCATTAAACTCTGTAACTGTTTTAAAGTCACCATTGGCCTCAGTCACAATTTCTTCCTCTCTGGCAACTGATTTAGGAAGGACGCCTGTATCTTTGTAGTGACTGGGTATATTGATACAACATCCAAAGTGTAAGTAATAACTTCACCATGTGCAAAGGGATATTAAAATGTCTGCTTTTTTAATTTTACCCATCTATCAATAGAGGCACTGTGGTGGAATCTGGTTTAAATTCACCACTCGACTGAGGGACCTTACAGATAATTGTGTGTGTGTGTGTGGGGTACAGAGATGAGGTAGTCATGGTGAACACTATTATTGCACAGAGTGAGTCCATGCAACTTATGTGACACATTTCTACTCCTGAACTTATTTACAGTGTATTCGGAAAGTATTCAGACCCATTGACGTTTTCCACATTACAGCCTTATTCTAAAATGGAATGTAAAAAATATCCCCTCATCAATCTACAGACAATATCCCATAATGACAAAGCAGGTAAAAACTGAAATATCACATTTACATACAAATTCAGAACCTTTACTCAGTACTTTGTTGAAACACCTTTGGCAGCGATTACAGCCTCAAGTCTTCTTGGATATGATGCTACAAGCTTGGCACACCTGTATTTGGGGAGCTTCTCTCGTTGTTCTCTGCAGATTTTCTCAAGCTTTGTCAGGTTGGGTGGGGAGCGTCGCTGCACAGCTATTTTCAGGCCTTTCCAGAGATGTCCGATCTGGTTCAATTCTGTGCTCTGGCTGTGCCACTCACGGACATTCAGAGACTTGTCCCGAAGTCACTCCTGCGTTGTTTTGGCTGTGTGCTTTGGGTCGTTGTCCTGTTGGAAGGTGAGCCTTCGCTCCCGTCTGAAGTCCTGAACGCTTTTCATCAAGGATCCCTCTGTACGTTGCTCTGTTCATCTTTGCCTCAATCCTGACTACTCTTCCATTCCCTGCCGCTGAAAAACATCCCCACAGCATAATGCTGCCACCACCATGCTTCACCATAGAGGTGGTACCAGGTTTCCTCCAGATATGACGCTTGGCATTCAGGCCAAAGAGTTCCATCTTGGTTTCATCAGACCAGAGAATCTTGTTTCTCATCATCCGAGAGTCTTTAGGTGCCTTTTGGTAAACTCCAAGCGAGCTGTCATGTGCTTTTTACTGAGGAGTGGCTTCCGTCTGGCCACTACCATAAAGGCCTGATTGGTGGAGTGCTGCAGAGAGGGTTGTCCTTCTGGAAGGTTCTCCCATCTCCACAGAGGAACTCTGGAGCTCTGTCAGATGGACCATTGGGTTCTTGGTCACCACCCTGACCAAGGCCCTTCTCCCCCGATTGCTCAGTTTGACCGGGCGGAGAGTCTTTGTGGTTCCAAACTTCTTCCATTTAAGAATGATGGAGGCCTCTGTGTTCTTGGTGACCTTCAATGCTGCAAAAAAATGTTGAACCCTTCCCCAGATATGTGCCTCGACACAATACTGGCTCGAAGCTCTTCGGACAATTCCTTCGACCTCAGGGCTTGGTTTTTGCTCAGACATGCACTGTTAACTGTGGGACCTTATATAGACAGGTGTATGCCTTTCCAAATCATGTCCAATCAATTGAATGTACCACAGGTGGACTCCAATCAAGATATAGAAACATCTCAAGGATGATCAATGGAAACAAGATGCACCTGAGCTCAATTGAGTCTCATAGCAAAGGGTCTGAATAGTAATCTAAAAAGGTATTTCTTATTTACATTAAAATCTAAAACCTGTTTTCACTGTGTCATTATGTGGTATTGTGTGTAGATTGATGAGGAAAAAAATAAATGTAATCCATTTTAGAATAAAGCTGTAACGTAACAAAATGTGGAAAAAGTCAAGTTGTCTGAATACTTTCCGAATGCACTGTAGACTTGCCATAACAAAGAGGTTGAATACTTATTGACTCAAGACAGCTTTTAATTTGTAATACATTTTCTTTATTTTTTGAAAAACATAATTCCACTTTGACATTATGGGGTATTGTGTGTAGCCCAGTGGCAAAAAAAATATATAAATGTAATCAATTTTAAATGCGGGCTGTGACACAACAAAATGTGGTAAAATTCAAGGGGTCTGAATACATACTGAAGGTACTGGATGTGTAGCTGAGGGTATTTTTAAAAAAAGTCCCTCTAGGAAGTGAATTTGTCTCTTTGTCGTTGTTGTCTCGTTCCACCTTTCCATACCCATTTATCTAAGCAAGGGGTGTAACGCTCGCCGTTGGAATGAGGTGAGGACCAAAGCGCAGCGTGGTGAGTGTTCATCATATTATTTATTAAAACAGAGAACACTAAACAAAATAACAAAGGAGAACAAAACAAAACAGGTGACATACACATAACAGGAAAATAATCACCCACGCCACACAGGTGGGAAAAGGCTACCTCAGTATGATTCTCAATCAGAGACAACGAACGACACCTGCCTCTGATTGAGAACCATACCAGGCCAAACACAAAACCACAACATAGAAAAAAGAACATAGATTACCCACCCAACTCACACCCTGACCATACTAAAACAAAGACATAACAAAAGAACTAAGGTCAGAACGTGACAAGGGGAGGTTTCATACACAATAAAAAAACATAAGTAGCAAGATGTCAAAATGTACATATTGCAGTTATAAAATACTACTGCCATGCTAAAAAGCAGGCCAATGTCTATCCAATTATGAGATCAGTCAACATAACTATTGAGTTGCTTTTTCTGGAATCGCCAAGTCAATTATGACCTCCCGATCTCACAAATTGTTTCATGTAATTTCCCAACAAGGAGCATGGAGCCTTTAACAGTCAAACCAGGTCCTTTAACAGTCGAACCAGGCATTTTCTCCGTCTTTTGATGTGGGTTTGATGGCAGGTATCTGGGAAGCCTTAGCTCTGTTAACAGGCCTGCAGCCCTGACAGAACAACCCTTTCCCTGGTTAGGGCTTCTTGGCCCTGTAATTGATAAGAGTCCCGTTATATGTTCTGCTGTGTGTGAGAGGGACTGGGGAAATGATTAACCTCGCTTTACGTTTCTGACCTCTACCCTCATCTCCCGCGCTACGCTTTCCCAGACCTCCGCCATATAGCCTGTCCTGTCCTGTTTCCAAATAGTTCCCTTTTGAGTTTGTTAGCAGACCAGGTGTGTAGTGCTGGGGGAGCGCGAGAGAGCGGCGCTACCTCCCTTTTTTTCAATTTGAAAAAACACAGAAAATGTATTCTCATCCATTTTAAATTCATTTACCACAAAAAAATCCATGAAAAAAAGATAGAATGACAAACCAATCCAATATATAGGCTACAGCAGCCTAGAGATCGGTAAATTGTGGTTCCGTCCCTGTCTTCTCCCTGGCGGTGGCGAGAATGATGAAGAACTGTAGGTTGTGTGTGCAATGCGGAGGCCTGTTAGAGGCTTATGCTTGACAGCTTTGGCCAATCAGAACGTTGAAAGAAAATGTTTATTCACCGTGTCTGCCTTGATGTTCATAAAACTCCACCAACCCCCTCTCGCGCAGTGGAACCCTGAACAATATGTGACCACTTGGTTAAGGCGACGCCGTTCTACCGAGGACACCCAAACCAGTGGTCACCGCAAAGGCCAAGTTGCTGTAGCCCTGTTTTGATTATTTAGCCAACTGTATATTGACTATTGGTTGAGATGGGAAGGTTGAGGTGGGAAATTGGAAATGTGAATTGGGCCAAGTTGGAAGTAATAATGCCTTTAAGTTATAGTTCTTTGCAATGCATTAATACACCACACCAAAAGCTTGATTTTATGTTTTAAACACATTTCCTGCCATTCTACATATTAATAATTTATGTTCTCTACTTGTCAATTGATTTGATGACTTAATCCATGTAAATAAATTACATGAATTGATAGTTCACCTATCTTTTTAATTGTATTCTGTAAATAAGGTATATTGTACACATGGGTTCAAGCTAATCAAATCAGTTTATTTAGCACTCCAATAAATAAACACATCAAGATTTGTTGGCTATGAATAATAGTCCTTCTCATCCCTTATTATTATTATTACAAATAGAATATTTCTCACAATCGTGTGTCCATCCACGTCTGAGCAATGCCTGAGGACGTCGGGAGATGGTGTGGAAACTGGCCACTAGGGGCAACAGTAAGCGCTGTTACCTTCAAGTAGGTTTCGGTTATGCTACTGTGTTGCTATGGTATCTGCCTCCGATTCCAAAGGTTGCAAGTTCGAATCCAGCGATAGAAAGTTGTTTGAGAGTATTGTTTTAAGCCTATCCCAAACCTTACCCCTTACCTTAACCATTCGGAGTGAATGCCTAACCTTAAGATTCTGCAGTTAATGCCTAAACTTAACCTTATAAACGTCTAAATTTGACGTTTGAGAAACATGGATAAATGTCTAGTTCTCATAACAGAACAGGATATAATAGATTAGCATAGCAGCCCTAAAAAGTTTTTACACCAAAAACACCTCATTTCTAATGGGATTATAGGATGGTTAGCTGAAGATGAATCGTCAAAATATTCTCATGCACTAAAACTCAACAGAGCCACTAGACATGATTTAAACAAAGAAAGGCTAATTGCTTGTGAACACCATCTGCTCTAATCTGCTCACAAAACAGTCATTCAAGTAGATCGAAATGAATAGGCTATTCCCATGAAACTGATGGAGATCAATCAGGTGATTGACATGCAGACGCAGTTTCAAGTGAAGAATTATCATTCACGATGGACATTGATGGTGGCCTATTTTAAAAGTAGGTATACCTAACTTGGTGTTTGAGGGTGTTAAAAATAGAACATGTTCTTGAGACAATATGTGTGGACATAGGCAGATGTTGCAATTGGAGGATGCATTTTATGCATATTCTATAACAGGGCCCTCCAACCCTGTTCCTGGATAGCTACCAGCCTGTAGGTTGGAGTGAAAGCCTACAGGATGGTAGCGCTCCAGGAACAGGGTTGGAGGGCCCTGTAAAGATAGGCTACATCTGTCGGTACAAACTTTGATTGAGGAAATGATCGTCGACATGTTTTTTTGCGCTCCCACATCAACAACAAAAAAATGCACTACACCACTAAGACAAACGGATGGATGGACGGATGGATACCCAGACCCCGCTAGGGATGGCCTTAACAGGTCCTCTGATGAGGAAATGAAATGTGAGGCCTGGATACACTTTTTGTCTCCAATAGTGCCTGAGCAGAATTCTGAGGTAACTGGTATCTCATGTAACAATGGAATCCCAGCAATGCAATAGCGTTTCTCAGTTGACCCTGTTAGTCAACCAGGGTCCCTGCTATGTGCTTGTGGTGGATCAACCAGTGTCCCTGTTAAACGCATAAAGCTCTTCCACATTTTTCTCCTCACCTCAGAGATTTGAGGCTCTAATGTATTTGCAAGACAAAAGGGGAGAAGTAGCTCATACGTGGGAGCAGGAGCATTCTTTGACCTGAGAGGAATCCAAAGCACTCTGGACTTACTTCCAAGTCAAAACAGCAACAAAGCTTCCATTGAAGGTGGAGAGATGATTGTTTCCTTAAGGAACCAAAATAATAGCTGGATGAGAAACGGATGTATTAAAACGGATTGAGATGAATTCCTTGGTCTTTTTTGTCTACGAACCTTCCGATATTTACCTTTTGAAGATAATTGAGTGTTGTGAATAAAACCAATGAACTTACAATCATTTATTTGAATTGAAGTTGTCGCACAAACCTGACCTCTCTACTGAGAGTACTCCAATAAGTGCACTTCAGTTGGATCCAGTATGACACCTCATAGGTGTAACTTAGAATGAAACCAACATTATTTTATTATGATTGCAGGAGAAATGTAAAATATGTTCTATTCCTTCCACTGATTCAGCAATAAGGAACTCCGAAAAGGCTAGAATGTCAAGAGCAAGGGTGACAGTCCTGCAGAGTAAATTAAATTTGAGAGAAATATGAAGACCTGACCTTTTCCTTCAATCTCCTTGACTCCAAAGAGGAAACGTTAATAGTGTGCCTCTCGGAAGTCCATGGATAGGCCAACTGATAGCTACCGTTCACCCAAAGCATTTTTCTGAATTTAGATAAATGTGAACACTTTACACAAAACAGCTCGAACACAGTAACAAGTTGTATCGACTTCACACGCAATTCAGATCACCAACAAAACAAAGCTACTTGACTGAATTCTGTAGTTATTTTTTGTACTTGTAGTTACTAACATCCATTAGGTACACGTACAAAAGCATCATAATTTGCAGACAACAGATCCACTGTTGTCCAGATCAGATTTGAGTTATTTTATTGACATATTATTTTCTTCAGACCAAGTGTTCTTATGAGGGGGATAAGACACCAACAGTAGATTAATGATGAGAGTTGTGTGAGTGAGTGAGTGAGTGAGTCAATGAGTGAGTGAGTGAGTAAACAGAACCACTATCTGATATCTGTCTGATTCAAACATTTTGTAATATACACTGCATACTGTAGACACGTAGATAGACATGATTCGAGGGAGAGAGAGTATGAGAATGTGATTGTACTCTGCCCTTCACAGGGCTCCAGTATACATTCCCAAAGGGTTGTGGGTCATTCTAGGCAACTGGGGGTGGGCAGAGGTCAAAGCGACCCGTAAGAGTTTCTTGGGCATGACATGGATCCCGCTCCCCTGGACTGGAGGCAGCCCTTTGTCTGTTTGTGATGCAACTTAACTCCTCCCTGTAGCAGGGCCCTGCAAGCTAGTTACTATGTAACTAGAGGACCACTGCTATGACTGTGATAGGCAGACCACTAAAACTCTCAGGAGAGACACTCTTTATTTCTCACTGGTATTCCTTTTTTTTGTTTTTTTTTTGTTGAATTTTTACCCCTTTTTCTCCCAAATTTCGTGGTGTCCAATTGTTGTAGTAGTACTATCTTGTCTCATCGCTACAACTCCCGTACGGGCTCGGGAGAGACGAAGGTTGAAAGTCATGGGTACACAACCGATACACAACCCAACCAGCCGTACTGCTTCTTAACACAGCGCGCCTCCAACCCGGAAGCCAACCGCACCAATGTGTCGGAGGAAACACCGTGCACCTGGCAACCTTGGTTAGCGCGCACTGCGCCCGGCCCGCCACAGGAGTCGCTGGTGCGCGATGAGACAAGGACATCCCTACCGACCAAGCCCTCCCTAACCACGCTAGGCCAATTGTGCATCGCCCCACGGACCTCCCGGTCGCGGGCGGTTACGACAGAGCCTGGGCGCGAACCCAGGGACTCTGATGGCACAGCTGGCGCTGCAGTACAGCGCCCTTAATCACTGCGCCACCCGGGAGGCTACACTGGTATTCCTGACACAATGTGTCACTGTGATTATATAGGTATAGTATACGAGAGATATGAGTCACCTTCTCTACCCCATTACTGGCCTCTACAAAGATTGGGACTGAGTTGTAGTAAGTGAGTCATACTCATTCAAGTCAAATCAGGTAACATTGACAATAGTTTCCCTAACTTGTCTAAGTTTACAGTCCTGCAATTAAAAGCAGAAGAAGAAGGCCACATTTTTACCAGGCAATATCACTTTTTAAAAAAGTCACCCATATAAAGTGGATGTGTGGGTTATGGTTTCATATCAGAAGGCAATTGAACATAAGGGGAAATAGCATAAGCCAAGCACCAAGGCTGCCAAAGCAGCAGCTACTCTTCCTGGGGTCCAGCAAAATGAAGACAGTCTATACAATTTTAAAAACATTACAATTCACAGATTTCACAACACACTGTGTGCCCTCAGGCCCCTACTCTACCACTACCACATATCTACAGTAGTAAATCCATGTGTATGTGTAGTGCGTATGTTATCGTGTGTGTGTGTGCGCGCGCGCATGTGTGTCTGTGCCAATGTTTGTGTTGTCATTGATTTGACCTTACTTTGAAACGCCTGAAATTTCAGAAACGTAAATAGCTCTCTCTGATGTGACCACCAATATCCATACTTTTAGCCATTTATATATTTCGAAAACCATTTGCCTGTATGCTTAAATGCAGCCCCAGGCACTGGAGTAAGTCAGTCAAAAGAAACATAATCCTAAAATTAGAGGGATCACTCCGATTCGGATGCCTTTAATATGCAGTCGATCATTCAAATCCTATTTTCAACACAGGGTATCAGTGTGTCACGCCACATTCATTGAAGAGCTACATTTCCACAGAGCTCCACAACTAACATAAGAGCAAGCTCCTCCCGAAAGCCTTATTCTTCGGGATAAGGAAATAAAGAACTCCCAGTGCTGCTAGCTCTCTGAGGCCCTCCTGTTCCATGGGCTGAAAAGTGGAGAGTACACAAAGTCTGTTCGTATTGACTGCATGGCGCAACTTAGCAACCATTACATCTCTTGTTTGTTTGAGGGGAAAGCAGTACAGACAACAGTGTACTTTTGGCCCAGAACTAGCATCATATCCTGTACATTATATCCAGTACTCCAGAAGTTGTGTTTCAACATTCCACAGGTTTTCCAGAACTCAAGGCACAGCACTTTTGGTTTGAGGTGAATGGGTAATGAACGATAGGCCTACGCATGTCAACAGAACCTAATACGGTAACAACCACTGAAATAAATTCACTGACACAGCCTTATCATCCTGTATATTATACTATCATCATTACCAAGACGTGTCAGACAAGAGAGTGTAAAACAGAAAGTCTTATGTGAAACTTCTCCAGGCCTCAGGAGAAGGGCAACATCCATCATAGTCAAAATGGTAAATAAACCACCCTCTTCCCCCTATTGGATGTTGATGTTTCAGCTGAAGGGATACTGGCAAACAGAGGTATTGGAGGATAGTTCTAGAGAGACTTTTCAGAGTGTGATGGGAAGCAGATGTCCCACTTCTTCAGCCCCATTAGACAAGAGGAAGACTCATCCACGCTCCTAATAGCCCTTATTAACCATCAACACTCAAGCGCTTTCATTTGGCCAATCTGCTGTCCGAGTTAAAGACGTCAATTCACGCGATCCATCTGCAGGAGGTGGCAGGAAGCCATTCTGAGCGGCGCCAGTGTACGGTGTCCCCTCTTGCCCAAACTTTCAACTCCCTAATTATGCCTGAACTCCTAAAGGTAATACATGACCTTTAGCAAATGAGCTACTGCAATTCCAACTACCGTTGCCCTCCGTAGCCGACGAGAGAAATAGGGAAATACAGTTTTCCCTAAATTTCAATGAAATATGTTGCTGTTGGCAGGCGTCCCAGCTCTGTTAACATAAGACCGTGCTCCCTGTGGTACTCTGGCTGTGGTCTGCTCTGATACCCACAGGATGTCTGGAGCGAGCAAAGGGGCCACTGTGAACGGTGCCAACATACAGAGCCCCTTAGGGCCTGGGGCCACACACTCACATTACACATGGTATCACGTTTTGGCCCATTATTGAATAAAGTATCTTCATAAAAATGAGGTAGGTATAATCAACCTCTCTGCACAGCCACAAGGGGCATATTTTGTTGTTATTGTTGAAAAATATATGTTGAAGTAGCTCATTGTTGAGGTGGTTAGTTGATATTTTCCATTCATGACACAGCAAATTCTCAGAAGCATTAAAACGGTCAAATGCAACAGGCAGCAAGAACTCTGTAAATCTAGATAAATGTGGATAATCTCCATCGTACAGGGAGAGTACAATTACTTGACAAATATGTCTCATTATGACTGAAAACGCAGTGTTGTTTTAACAACCAATAACTTTTCATTGATACTTACCACACCTAAAGGGTCCGGCCGTGACGCCAATTAGGACATGATTAGCTTTCCAAGACCGCAGCCTTTCTGTATTCTAAACTGTTCTCAGGCTCTATTATATTTCATGCATAACTCAAAATGATGAAGTTATGAAATTCTCTGCATATACAGATGATAGAAGAGATATGGTCCCCTAAAACTCCTTTCCGAGCAGAGCCTGACTTTAGAAGTACTGTATTGTCATATCGAATGTGGCTTCCATTTTATAGATTTTCTGTTGCTAGAATAGTTACATTGAAACAAGTTTGACACACAGGGACTAAAAATCGGTGGCAAATGTCTGAGGTTTGTGGTTGGGACCAATGTGTCAGCAGAAACTCAGATACACACACACACACACACACTGTAGTTTGAGTGACTCGTTCAGTGAGCCAAAAATATTTTATAAGTTCAGCTCAGACCAGTGCCAGCTATATTGCGATATTGGCATTCAAACATGGCTGAGATGTCTGCTTCAAAATCAATGGAAGTAATGTTGGAGCGTTTCTATCGGATATCTCTGCTTTGTTCAGACTGGAGTCCCATTGTATTGGGAGTTCTGCCTAACTTCTGTACCATCTGGAGAACTACTGAACCCGCTCCAAATCCCATAACTGAATTTGAAATTGAAGTGTAGATGTTTGTGTTGGTTGGTCTCCATCCAGAGAAAATGATCAAATTCTTTGCTCTTGCTAAGTTTGACATTTTTAGATCTTCACATGCATAAGCACATGAATGTTCATAGGCCAAACTTCTGTAATGTTCTCCGGAACACTGGAAAATAGCCCTGGTATTCCAGTATTCCTCTGAGAATGCAGGACAGGAGTTTGAAAATTGTATGGTCAAGGATAATTGAAACTGTGAGAGGGGAGATTTATTTAGGTATACTGCTAGGTCTTTTGCATATCTAATGGCACCTCCATTTCTTTGTTTATTTGTCAAAGTCAATGCAAAATATGCACGCTGCAGAGTTGGCTATCAAGCCCAGTTACATTTACAGTCTACAGCCCTTGGCACGTTCCAACAAAACAAACCATACAGAGATACATTCATGTAAAAAATTCCTTAATGAATGAATCATATTGGGTTTTCTACCCACAATTAAACTTCTCCATGCTAAGACGGTGCATTTCTGTTTTCCTAACCAACTAGAATTGTCCTGGAGGCTCAGTGTACTACATCTAATTTCATCTCTATGTGTTTCCTGTCATGTTTTTATTTGTAGCAGCACAATTGGTGCTTCATGGTGGCCAACCCGAGCTGAATGACCATGCATTTCTTAAAGCCTACTCACACAACATACAGACCGAAAGCCAATGTGAAATTGGATACATACAGTGTAGCCCTATATGTACATAGCACCAGTCCTAATTCAGAGTCTGATTCACTGGTATTTATATCAGCAAAACAATCTTCAGATATTGCAGAGAGCATACTCTCTCTATTTGCTCAACCGTTCCTCAAATTCAATACGGAAATAACTGGTAGGAAGGCAAAGAGCCATAAAGGCGTTTCCACCTGATTGGAGCATTGGGTTGGCTGTGAAAGTTCTACAAACAAGATACTAACAAGTTTAGGATGTGACTGTTCAGTTGGAGTTGGAGTAGTGGGAGGGGGATCGAGTGGCAGCAAGCTCTTTGGTCAGGACCAGACTTATGTAGAAACCAGATGGTCAGCTAGCTCTACTGTGCTCTGACTGCTCTCTGTCCACCTTTCTCCCTCATCTAGTCTCTGTCTGTAGCAGGCGACAGCCCTCCCCAAGTATGGCCACACACTGGCAGCTGCGCTGAAAACTAATCACAGGCGAAGAAAGTGGATCCGCCAACCCCTCTTCCTGTCAGCAGGGATATCAAGGTGAACTTGGGGACTCCTTAAATAACCAGCCCCACGACCTCTTCACCCCCACCCCAGCGCAAAGATTAGAGGAAACCTCTTGTTTGTAAGGGCAAACAGGGGTCTTGTTGAACTACATTATCATCTACAGGGAGAGTAAAAAAAATGTTTTTTAAAAGAGACTCTGGATTCACTGGCTTTACTGCACCGGGTTAATTTAGGTGCCATGTGTGTGCTCACTCCCAGCGTCTCGCTCTTTCGCCTTCTCTCTCTTCCTTTCTGCTGCTCTCTTTCTCACTTGCTCACTCTCGCTCTAAAACTCACTTGTTATGGCCATCACATGGTTGGAGAGGTACTTATCCAATAGAACTCAAAGTATTCTTAAATGGAACAGTGCAGTATCCCTCAGGGCAGTTGTCTTGGGCAGCTAATCTTGATAGTCTTTCATGGTTGAGGGTTGAGAAGGAATGTAAAACTTCTCTTCTTGTCTTTTTAAGAAACATTTTTGTGTTGAAAATGCCTAACCATTTGTATAATCTATTTGCATACACTTCAAACAGATATACATACCCCACCAGACGCGCCACTATGGGTTTCGTCACTGTACCCAAACCAAAAACAGACTTAATGAGTTGCGCAGTTATGTATAGAGCCATGTCATTGTGGAATGCACTGCCACCAGAGGTTACACAGGCAAAAAGCAAGTTTAAAAAAACATTAAAAACATATTGCATCTCTCTGCTGCTCTCTCTCTCTCTCCCGTTCTGCTGAACACTCTCTGCTGATCTCTCTCTCTTACACACACTCTCTGCTGCTCTCTCTCTCCCGTTCTGCTGAACACTCTCTGCTGATCTCGCCCTCTTACACACACTCTCTGCTGCTCTCCGTCTCCCGTTCTGCTGATCTCTCCCTCACACACACACACACAGGAGCTGCATTGGTCTGTCAGCGAGCGTGCTATAGGCATGCGCTGAGTGCCCAGCATGCCAGTTAGTCAATGAGCGCCACTACCCTGAAGAGAAACTGGCACTGGAGCAACACTGACAAGTGTTTGTACCTTGGGCAATAAAAAAGTCACAATGTTTGTACATAGCGTTATCTCCCCAAGTGGTCCTTCACCTCCTCTAAACAAGTCCAATTTAGATTCATGGACAAGCATGCTAATGTAGACTCAATAGGAATGGACTGTCTTTCCAGAACGCTGACACATTTTGATACACAGGATGTGCATTTAACATCTGCATTTAAAACTGTACTTTAAACATCTGAAAAATAACAACTAAAATAACAACAATATAAATACAAATAAACTATCTTAATATCATAAACAAAATAATAAAAGGAAATAAAGAATATGCATTATGCTAATGTATCACATGGGGGTAGTGTTGGAGAGAGCTCTGTCGGTGTCCTGGAGAGAGCTCTGTCGGTGTCATGGAGAGATTTCTGTCAGTGTCCTGGAGAGAGTTCTGTGTGTGTCGTGCAGTGCTGTACGTTTGTCTTCATGCCCGGCCTCAGGCCAGATAGGGGCTGTGTGAAGGACAGTGGGTGGCAGCGCCTGCCTGGCTGGCTCCCTCATTGCCCTGGACTCTGTGGGTGGCGTGGGTGGTGAATGGGTAGAGCAGGGGTCAGCTAAGCCAACCATGCCAGGCTGCCAGCCCTGTGGCAAGGGGTTCTGATTACACCCTCTTCTGTCTCTGGATATGGATTCCCCTCAGACCCCGGCCAGGTAAACTGTCAAAGCCCGCTTCCTCCCTCTCGGGATGCAGACTTTAAAGGCCTTTATCCTCTGCCGCCTTCCTGCTATCCCCCATTCCCCTTTTTCCCCTGGATTAATCCTCCCAGATGGATGGGACAAGAGCTTGCGCCCTGCTCTTTTCCAAAGCAATGTGGAGATGATAGATCCACTCTGGCCTGCCTGTCCCAGGATGTTGTCCAACCAGTGGCAGTGACATGCTCTTCCAAAGATAGAATCCCCCCCTTTACCCTTACATACACCCTCCCATCCCTCCTAGCTCAATGTTGGTCACTGTTGTGATTTCAAGCCACAAACCAGCTAAATCCAGGGAGTTAGCTTCTTTGGTGAAGCGGAAATGCAAATGACAAGGAGGGGTGTGCTCGCTGGCTCTCTTTTCTCTGTTTGCGGACGTTAGATCCAAGAAAGTGCCAACAATGTGTTGATTCAAGTCAGCTCTGGAGTCAACTCTTGGAACAAGGGCCTGGATCAATCTCCCTGTCACAGACATTTTCCTACACTTTGACAGATTATTAGTTACTTGTATTCATTCGGTACAAAATATGAATATATATATATACACAATATAGTTATAATGATTGAAATATTGATATATATGTATACATGAATGTTATTAATTTGCTACAAACGTGCACAAAGTCACCATATCGCCATGTGCAACTCCTCTGACGGCATAGACATCGATGTCAACACCGTTGACGGCAGAGCCGATAGATACTCACGCACACATTTTTACACCCATAAATAAGAGGGCTAACATACACACGCTGTATCGTCCGCGCATGAAACAACACAAATGCTTCACTCCCTTTGTCTCTCTGTTGATCTGACTGTGACATGAAACTCCCTGCTGTCCCTGTTACCAAGATCATCTCACATTAGCATTATGCTGATGAGCATTTCTCCTTGAATTACCTGTACATTTACATACATTTGAGAATGTTTTATTTTCATGAAATCATATTAATGCAACTGGGGGACTTCACTGTGATAATCAATTCACCACAGTTATGTGAAATAGTTCAGCTAACACATTTCCAAAAATCCAGAATAAACACCACAAACACATCCAAGCCATTACAAATAACAATTTGTGAATGTCCAGCCAACCAAAACAACAGTCTCCGAGCCGAAGGCTTTGTGAAATACGTTAATCCATGCTGCTAAGAATACGACTATTGCTCTATTTGGCGTTGGTCAATATGTGACCATTAACATGAGGTAATGAGAAGGTGACACATAGGTCTTACTGACCCCCTCGCCATGTTTCCCTATGGCAGCATGTGATGCTTATTAGACACTCAGGGATGTACAGTACACATCTCCGCATACCCAGACGATTCATGGGCACAATTCAGCCATTGGCCATGTCTGACTTTTTATATCCAGGAACTTGGTGTTAGACAACATTAGAGAGTCGTCAGTGTTATAACGGCAATGAGGAGTCGAGTCACAAATTGTTATAAAATAAAATCGTAATCATGATACTTAGCGTAAATGAAAAGTGAAATGTTTAAAGCATGCTAACTACCCAGCTCCGTTTAGCATGTCCCACGAGAGGATCTTTTTTTTTTCAACTTCTCACAAACATGTCAAGCCGTAATTAATGCCTCGTGTCCTTCGAGTGAAGTACTCACTCTGACCACAGTTCAAAAGATTCCACTCAACAGCACTCCGTACATACATCATTTACCACCTTTGCACCAAAGGGACAACTATGCATACTTTACAATGATAAGTTCCTTTCAGTCAAGTGAAGCTGACAACAAGGTCACAATCAATCAAATACAACATCTGTTGACGTTTGAGGGACAATTGGAGAGCTCTTCAGGACGAAAGCGTTCCTCTTCAGTCAACATAGCAACCACTACTTAAATAAACAAAAGAATTGGAGCCATGTGGACACTGTGTGCCACCCTGATTGACAGGGCCAGGATGGACACTGGGAGCACTGTATAGCCATATTTTCACTGTCTTCAGGAAGTATTCACACCCCTTGTTCCACAGTTTGTTGTGCTACAGCCTGAGTTTTAAATTGATTAAATTTCGATTTTTCTTATCACTGACCTACACACAATACCCCATAATGTCAAAGTAGAATCGTGTTTTCAGACATTTTTACAAGTTGATTTAAAAATGAAAAGCTGAAATATCTGTATTCAACCCCTTTATTGTGGTAAGCCTAAATAAGTTCAGGAGTAAAAATGTGCTTAACAAGTCACATAATAAGTTCCATGGACTCACTCTGTGTGCAATAATAGTGTATAACATGATTTTTGAACAACTACCTAATCTCTGTACCCCAGACATACAATTATATGTAAGGTCCCTCAGTTGAGCAGTGCATTTCAAACACCGATTTAACCACAAAGACCAGGGAGGTTTTCCAATGCCTCGCAAAGGGCACCTATTGGTAGCAGACATTGAATATCCCTTTGAGCATGGTGAAGTCATTAATTACACTTTGAATGGTGTATAAATATACCCAGACTACAAAGATACAGGCGTCCTTCCTAACTCAGTTGCCGGAGAGGAAGGAAACAACTCAAGGATTTCACCATAAGGCCAATGGACTTTAAAACAGTTACAGAGTTTAATGGCCGTGATAGGAGAAAACTGAGGATGGATAAACAACATTGTAGTTACTCCACAATACTAACCTAATTGGCAGAGTGAAAAGAAGGAAGCCTGTGTAACAGTATAACTTTAGACCGTCCCCTCGCCCATACCCAGGTGCGAACCAGGGACCCTCTGCACACATCAACAACAGTCACCCATGAAGCATCGTTACCCATCGCTCCACAAAACTACTACTTCAAGGTCTCAGAGCAAGTGACGTCACCGATTGAAACGCTATTTAGCGCGCACCACCGCTAACCGTTTCACATCCGTTACACTCACCCCCCTTTTGACCTCCTCCTTTTCCGCAGCAACCAGTGATACGGGTCAATAGCATCAATGTAACAGTATAACTTTATACCGTCCCCTCGCCCATACCCGGGCGCGAACCAGGGACCCTCTGCACACATCAACAACAGTCACCCACGAACCATGGTTACCCATCGCTCCACAAAAGCCACGGCCCTTGCAGAGCAAGGGGAACTACTACTTCAAGGTCTCAGAGCAAGTGACGTCACCGATTGAAAAGCTATTTAGCGCGCACCACCGCTAACTAAGCTAGCCGTTTCACATCCGTTACACCTGTACAAAATATCCCAAAACATGCATCCTGTTGCAACAAGGAATAAAAGCAATACTGCAAAAGATGTGGCAAAGCAATTAACTTTTTGTCCTGAATACAAAGTGTTATGTTTGGAGGAAAATCCAATACAACACATTACTGAGTACCACTCTATATTTTCAAGCACAGTGGTGGCTGCTTCATGTTGACAGAGCTTGAAGAACTTTGAAAAGAATAATGTGCAAATGTTGCACAATTCAGGTGTGGAAAGCTCTTAGAGACTTACCCAGAAATACTCACAGGTATAATCGCTGCCAAAGGGAATTCTACAAAGAATTGACTCAGGGGTGTGAATACTTAATGTGAATTAGATATTTCTGTATGTAATTTTCCATAAATTTATTTTTTGAATTCAGGCTGTAGCGCAACAAAATGTGGAATAATTTAAGGGTTATGAATACTTTCAGAAGGCACTGTACATACACATATCCCACAATGCATTGCTTCAGAATCCTGGTGGCAGGCTGCAAAGGGACAACAGCCACACTGTCCTGATGAACCGAACCGGGGTATCTGTCATTGTTAAAGGGCGACTGCACTTCCTGATTTGGCCTTGTTTTTCCTCAATGACCATTAAGAATTGCTAGCAGCCATTACTGAAGGCAAACAAGAGTGGTCTTGGAGGTGTGGTTTGATGTGGGTGTTTCTTGGGTGTGCCTTTGCCATTCAAGTTGAGGACTTCTCCCCTCCTGACTGACTCACCATCTCGAGATAGTCAGCTAATTCAGTTCCATGTGTAGGCTAAAACCTGCGCTGACCTTGTGTTTAGCCAAGCTGACAGCAGCTAGCTAGCATAGCTTGGTGATAGCTACAGCTGGCTATCCTATATCGCGTATATTTCTCTGTCAATTGCGTTATGGCAAGACAGCGAGAGTCAGTGTCTGGAATGCGTTTCATAAGACACGCGTTCTACAACGCATTGCTACTAAAGTAGCTTGCAACTTGTTTTCAACGTTTCGTCATGTAAATAAATACATGTTAGTGCGAAAACGATATAAACTACAGCGAGTGGAATGCCTGCGGTCCTCGGTCAGCTCAGCTGTCCTACAACACAATATGCTGGCTAGTTTTGTCTAGTCTCATCTCTCCTTATGTCCACTGTTAGGTCTTTCCCATAACTAATATCCCTATAGGAGTAGGCTACATGTGGACATTACACAAACATTGTCCAGCTTGACTGTAGATACATTAACAACAACAAAAATGTATGGATGTGTTCATGTTACAAAGACAAAACATTTTCTGATGAAAATATCATATTGATGTGCTTATAAAGACTGATTTCCTACACTTAACCTAACAAATCAAAATATGTTGTGTGTAGATTACAACTTCAGTTGTCTAACCAGAACTAGAATGGCATTTCCATCATTATGGTCTATTTTCCCAAATCTAAGGATTTGTCTGTGTAACACCCTGACACGCACAGCTCTCTGGGTGAGGTTCTGTCTTCAACTCTCCAGTAGGTGATGAAGTCCCTTCCATCTACGTAATGTATTACAGGTTATGGACTTCTGCACTCAGGTGGCAGGAGGGGTGGAGTGGTTGACACTTCATCCTGGATATGAAAGAATTTGCCTCACGGTTCCAGCAGAACTGCAATGACATTCAGTCTCATGGGATGGGTGGCCAAAAATAACTAAAAGCCAAACCCCCAATATGACCATATTGAGGCATATGTTACAGTGCTTGTAATATGCTACATTTTTAAATGTAACCTTTATTTAACTAGGAAAGTCAGTTAATAACAAATACTTATTTCCAATGACAGCCTAGAAACAGCGGGTTAACTGCAGAACGACAGATTCTTACCTTGTCAGCTCAGAGATTCGATCTAGCAACCTTTCGGTTACAGGCCCAACGCTCTAACCACTAGGCTACCTGCCGCCCCAAAGTTTAGTTCCCTGACCGGGAATCGAACCCGGGCCATGAGAGAGCCGAATCCTAACCACTAGACATGCCACTGCCTACTTCATTTGTTCATTTATTAAACAAGACAGCTCATGGTCCAGTGCCTTTATCACAGTCAACACACCTATAATTGAACTTTAATTAGCTTTATTTTGTTATAATTTTTGGGAGGGGCAGCCAAATCTCTGCAGGCCCACCCACCAACAAATGTCTGGCTATGCTACTGTTTGGAACTGTTGTCTTCATACACTGACAGCTTAGGTCAGCAAACCAAAAGTACATTTTCACATTAAGTATATTCAGGAATGGTTAGCCTAATGTACTTAGAAAACATACATATTATATTTTGAGAAAATGTTGAAACACTTCCAAAATAAAAATGGAAACAAGGCCTCAGATGTACATTTGACAGCAGTTTTTGAAATGAGTGACCAGAAACTGCCAAACAGTCTGCCCAGGCCATAAAACACAAGCCATCTGGGATGGCTCCAGTTAAAAGGCTCTCACACCTGAAAAGAAAGGGTTGCTCTCAGAAGCTCTGACAGCACGTCCACCTTAACTGGTTTTCACGGAACCTCCGAAGACACTTACCGGTCAGTTAAGACCCTGACATCCTATTGACAAGACCAATTAGCACTAATGTGTGTACGCTCTCACCTCCGCTGGTTCTCACAGGCCTGTTCCGCATAGGCCCACTCATTCACAAACACACACACACACTTTACTACTTAATGACTGACACCTGGGGGTTTGAGCAGAGAAACAGCAGGTGGGCTTAGTGACAGAAGAACCTTTACCAAATCAAGTGTTCCATCTGCTCCTGCCACACCCTCTACTGCTCATCCTGTGTCTCCTTGACCTGCTGCCACTCCCCCAGTACTCTCTCCCTCTCTCTGTGTGTGGGCGGTGAGAGGTGTGCTGGAGTCAGAGCAGATCCCCACCAGCTGCAACCTGTTCCATAATCAAGACCTCTACAAATACTCAGCTCTGCCACTTCCACACTGCCAGATCGTAATCTCTGCTCAGTCAGTCTACGATTCTATCTGTTTGTTACTATTTAGATCCTGTTATCCTGTTGCACCTGTTTTCCTTGCCTCACGCTGTTTTCCTCTCCGCTACAGTTCCGCCCGCTCTGACTCTGGTCCCTGTCTCCAGTTCCACGTATCATCATCCTGCTACTCTGTCCTGGATTCCCCACTCTACTGCTCCCTTGGATTCCCATCCGGACCTGCTTACCCTGTTCCAACCCCTCTTGTTCCAGCCTCAGCCTCTGCACCTGGTTCCCTGCAACCCACCCAAGCTTCCCCTGACAGGCACTCCATCTTCCCCCTGTGTTTCAATAAATACCTTGGTTACTTCATCCCAGTTTCCTCTTCTGAGTGTACTCTTGCGTTCCCCTGTTCCACTCCGCGTAACAACAAGTTTTCCTTGTCAGACACGATGCTTCATGTTTGCTAACAATCCCAATTAAGATGTTCCAGAATGTTTGGTACTAATGGAATATATGCCGTAGGTGCACAACTCTCTGTGGCATAGGTTTCCAAAGGAAGAAATGTGAATGCTTTTTCTTGACAGTCATTGCTGTTCCGTTCAGTCCACCCATACTATAACTACAGGGTTAGTTGTGTAGCGGATGTGGCTAGTTATCAGTGGGCTGCCGTGCCCTGTCGTGCAGCCAAGGAATGCCCTCGTCACACCAGCTTGCATCATGACCCAACGGGACACAAAATGCCTACGCCGCCAACCACTGCCAACTGTGCCCAAAATACACCTACACCTGTCGTCATAATGAAGCTAGCCTGAGGGCACGTGCAAAAGGATAGCAAGATTTGGCATGTACAGTATCAAGTGTACACATAGTATATACCAGTAAAACCTGTTGGATCCTTGCATCTGTCGCCCCTCCTAAAACTCAGACAATGAATCCTGCATTGTGCGGCAGTGCCATAGCTGCTGCATCAATAAAATCCTCCCTTACTTGCTTTGATCTTGTCTGTCTTTTCACCCTCCAACCTTGCTGTGACGTTTTTAGTGTTTGCATGGTTTGCTTCATATCTCTAATGGCTGTCAGTTACACACGTTCAACAACAGAAGCATGCACAAACATGCACACAAGGTATCAGTATCCAACATCAATCAGCAGTGAATCATAAAAGTGTCCTTACGCGCACAGCGTGCTATTAGGCAACTGAGATAACCTCATTTAAACTCCTTCTCTCATCGTCCACGTATGGTATGAGTATTGTACCCTGTTCCCATTGACAACCTAAGTGCAGTGAATGACCACCATCAAATATATAACACTAATAAAGAAAATTGTTGAATGAAATGTTGCTACAGCAATACCATTATACAAAAAAAATACATGCTATTAGAGATGTTTAAAGATCCTTGTGTGGTAGCCTGAACCCAGATCTGTTTGTGCTTTTGCCTACTCCATTGTCATTGTCTACAATTCCATAAGAAGTTGGTAAGAGAGCAGAAGCAGACTGGCACCAGGCCACACAGATCTCACCATCCCTACTCAACCCTCCAGCCTACAGCAGCGGTTTGCCAAATGTAAACGCCCCTTCCACGCTTACATATTCAGGGTAGTGACCCATTTAAGCAGTGCAAACTGAGCTCGCCCAGAGGGGTGAAACCAAAGCGGGATTTGAACAGCACAGATTAGTCGCGGTGGATAAAACCCTTGATTACGCCTGAGCACAGCTGTAGAGGTGTGCTCGAATCAGTCAAGTGTGAGGGATCGGAGATGAGAGTTGGCGGGACAGAGGCTTAGGCTTACCTGGTGGACAGACGCAGCTATGGGGTGCTTCTCTGGCCTCTCGGGTTTTGGGAAGTCGAGCCGCCAATTTCTGCACGCGGGGAAAAAAACGGAAGAGAATGTTAGTCTGTGGATGGTGATGAATCACAGTTCAAAAGCACATCAACCTAATTATCAAATGACAAAGACCCCTCTCATCTTTAATCAAGGTATCAAAGTTTGACAATTGACCTCATTAGATAAACAAACACAGTTTGCTTTTCAACCCTAATCTAACACAGAACTTCCAGTACTGTCCCACTGCATAGCAGTCAGGGACATTCATAGTACTTACTATCAGAGGCATGCCACGTGTGCTGTTTAGAGGCCTCAAACAGGTGCTGGAGTTGACATGTTATAGTTATGAGTGTTCTGTAATTCTAAGCATTGGGTACAGTAAATGTACTGTGTATGTTACCTCAATGTTCCTATCCGGCCTCTAACCAAGATACTGCACTAGAGACTCTGGAATGGAGCAAACTGGCCATGGAAAAGGGAATCCATTCTTGGTATCAACTTAAAATTTATGAATGTGTTATAGCTCTTCCGTACATATCACTGACTCAGGTCAGCATGGGAATACGCGGTTACGGTCATGTCAAGCCAGCCAGACATACTCCTAAAATGTGGCTGGCTGGCTGGCTGGCTCCAGATAGCATAGGGTTGGAAGTAAAGCGCTCCGTCATTCAAAACTCTCATGCGAAATCCATCTCAAACTGGCTTTTGACATATTTCTCTAAACCGACTTTAAATGAATCATGAATGGGTCCAGGAATGTATTTCGTTGATACTGGCAAGCCTTTCTCTCAGACTCAGCTGGAGATCTCTTTAAAAAAAGACCAGCCACAATGAGAGATACATGTTCTCCAGGCATTTTCTCTACTGATCTCTGAAATGCCAAGTTAAACTTTAAATAAACGAAATACCAACACTTCTAAAGAATTCTCCCACCTGGATAATGGAAAGAAAATAAGACAATACGTAGTGCTGATGGTCCTGAATCTCATCTGTCACGTGACACTAAAAGCTTCCGAAACCACATCAAAGGTCACAGTTGACAACCACAGCCACTTTAAATCTCAATGAATAGTGAAGTCTGCTGGGACAAGAAAAATATGTGATTACAGGACTTCAAACGACCAATATTAACCAAATTTACAGGCATATCTTTATTTAGATTAAGAATGAATAGGGTGGTCTCTTTACTAGCAGACTGACTTGACGGTGATAACAGGCATCATGATGTGGATAGACGGATGGTGAGGTGTTATGGTGCAGACATGGCAGCTGAGGCTCTCGCTCCTTTTGGGTTAAGGGGAGAGAGAAAGGGAGGGTAAAGAGGAAGGTACATTCTCCGCCTCTCTGCCTCCCCACTTTAATGGTAACCCGACGCCAGAGTTTTTGATCTGGTTTTAATATTCTATTTTAAAAAGGATGACAAAACATTTTACAATCCCAAAGTCAGATTAATATTAAGACCCTCTGACTTTGCTGCCCAGGGGCCCTGCTATGGAGGCACTATACTGAGCGCTGTCCTCCTGTCCTGTGGCTACATCTCTGTTACTGGAATGAGGGACTTTGGGGCGTATTCTCCATAGCTCTGCTGTGAAACCTATACCCCACTTGACTCTCACTGATTTCTCTAACAGACGTGCCATTAACACATTGGTATCATCAGTCACATGGTCTTAAATCATTTAACACCAGGACATAAAGTACATTACTGATCATTTTGTTCTAATCAACAATCTTTGCGTTGTTTCCATGTGTCATAAAGAGATGAATCTCCACACTCGTTTGCCCTCTATAAATTCTGCTCCCTACGGACCCAACGGACACGCCAAAAGATCCACAGGTGTAGATTGTTAAATGAGCTGTAAAAGGAACTTCTCTGCTTGCTGAAGGACCCTAACTCTACCATACACACTTAGAAAAAAGGGTTCCAAAAGGGTTATGCAACTGTCCCCATACGAGAACCCTTTTAGGTTCCAGGTAGAACTCTTTTGGGTTCCATGTCGAACCCTCTGTGTTCGGGTTCTCCTATGGGGACAGCTGAATCACCCTTTTTGGTTCTATATAGCACCTTTTTTCCCCTAAGAGTACACATCTACAATACACAACATTTTCCTTCGAGCCTGTGGTTGTTTGGAAATGGCTCGGTATCCAGAATATTGATATACAAGAAGAGAATTGTAAAGTGATTCCATAATGCAGAAAGTTAGAGAGTTCATTCTTATCCACTTCTGCAGAAGTCTCAAGACCTTCACTTAGACCTGAACCCTCTTACTGCTAAATCCCCGTGAGAGGTTGAGCTCCGGTCTCGGCCTCAGCCCTACAGTATATGCAACTTTACTCTGAGAAAGCACAGAGGCGTCCCCTAGAGTGTGTTGTTTTTATTACCTTGTCTTATTAGTGCATGGAGCATTTATCCCCACTACTCTGCTGGCGCATTCTGCTCTATCGGACTGCAGCAGTAGATTACATGCAGAGAGATGGCAGGTGGCTGTGTGCTCAGTGCTCAGCAATGGTCTGGCTGCCCAGAGCACCTCAACACCACATCTAGTTTACACACTGTGGGGTGACAGACCAGCAGGGACCAGAGCAAGGAAACCCTGGGCAAGGGGAGACGTATTTCTCACTTTTCTACACCTCGGAATCTGGACTGAAACTCACACGAGCTTGAAGAGGGAGAAATGTGCGCTAGGCCTCTGTCAAGCCTACGGAGAACACTTTGTGGTCAATTTTAATGTTGAACAGGCCAGTTTTAGGGTGATGTGTTCAGGGGGTGTCAGAGCATTTTTGGAATGAGTGTCTCTCAAGACTCTTGATTTGTGTTTCAATCAGTGGAATAAATGTTATATTTCTACAGGAGTGGCTTAAACTGCATAGAAAGGAAGCTCACAAGTCATTTTTACCATACAGCTGGGCTTTTTCAGAGCAATACAGAGATACAGAGCAGGAAATATGTATAATATTTGAGCAACAAAAATTAGAGTACAAAAACATGAACCACGTACATTATCCAATAATGTATGCGATATTACCTCAAAAATCTGAATGTGAATAGTGAGTAATAATTTAGGCCTGTGCAGCTACATTTTCCAGAGGATTTCAACGTGTACTAGATTATTATTATTTGTATTAAACTGTTGGAGGCTCTGGAATGTGTTGTGTGAAACGGGCAAAAGCTGTCAGCAAAAAGCGGTCACATCTGCTGTTCCGTCACATTAATAATGTGAATTTATATAAACAGATCCAAACAGCGAGACTGGAGGAAGATTATGGTTATGATTATGGGCCCCACCAGCTCATTGCTACATAGCAGATATTCACTAACTACAAGAATGATAAGCAATGTATCAAACCTATAAGATCATTGGGTATTTGTGACATGCACAATGTCAAGTCGGCAAATTCCAAAAGCTGATATTCACTTTCACTTGTAGGCTCTCTTTTCTAACGCACCGTGAGAGGTTTCGCTCTTATTCACCTTGGATTTCAAGGATACAATCTGTGTTGTTCATTTTCTATAGGAACACATACATTTGTATCCTAAAAATAGAGTGTGGTGACCATGATTGCAGTGGGTAAAAAGAGTCTTCTTATGCACTGCAGTCTCTACAATAAGTGCATTTACAATGATGTCCCGAGTAAAAGTGGAGGGGAACATAACAAACAAAGGTAGGCTAAAGTAAACAAGGGAAGTGAAAACAGGGGCACTGCGGGACTTCAATCACAAGATAAGGGCTTGTTGGTATAGCTGTGGAAGTGGTTAATTAAAGGCCAGCACAAGGGCGCGTTGAAAAGCAGATTTTAAAACAACAGACGGGATCCCAGGGTCATTCACAGTTCTGTTATCTAAACTATGGTGATGTCCCAAAGACGTACGCAAATTCTCCTCCCATTCGGTTTCAATTTAGGGATAAACTAGACGTTGAACTAAAGCCAGCGTGCTATGGATGTGACGCGCTTTTCCATGCATGTGCTATTCCATCGGAATCTAGAGGTAGACAATGAGAGTGCATGTGATTAAATGCAATATTAAATGTATGTATCCGCAAATGAATATATTTCTTGCTAAAAAGTATTATAAACAAACTTATTTGTACTTTGGACATTATATTCTCGTGCATGTTAACATGAGCAGCTGGTCTAATACCAATCGGAACTGCCGCGGCTTCAACCACTTATGGAATGAGTGAGAGACATCGATATGCGGGGTAAGCTACACATCCTATTCATGCCCTTTAAAATAAGATATGTAAACAAAATACACTATGATTTTTAGAAAGTAGGCTCATCAATACTTTCAGTAGCATGACCAAAGGAATGAATAAATAGTCATTTAAAATGTTTCCCCACAGGTGTGAAAAACATTTTCATAACCTATAGCCTAATCATTTGATCAATGCTACAGTAAGTAAGCCTACAAAAGTAAGAATATGGATAAATACATGTTTAATGTGGAATCATTTGGCCATAACCCTTACCTCTTCCAGAATCTGATCTATTCGGCCAAAGATAACTGGTTCCACCTGCTCGAGTGAGATCCACGCGGAGAGCTGCGTATCTCTCTGTTTTTCCAAGTTTAGGATCCTGGACTGAAGCTCCGAGGTTCTCAGGTAAACGAGAATGCAAAATCCAAGAGACAATGCAGAGAATAAGATGCCGACAGTTATACCTGACAAATCTTTCCAATTCCTCCAAAAGCGTTTTTTGCACGGGTGCTCACTGCAAGTCCTGCCTACACTTCTACCAGCAACTCCCCACTTTTGATCTTCTTCCATGTTTGTTGTGTTTATTAGATTTTTATCCACAACGAAATTCCAACATTCATCGGGAGAAAGGTGAAAAGCGAATTGTAAGGGATATATATCCTTGCGACCTAACTTTTGACAGGGGAGTTGCCTTGGGCAAGTTGCAGCTGTCCTCTTCTCCAACCACCTTACTATATTCAGATGAGTGTCTATATCAAAGTATTATGAGACATTCTGTAGATTTGGATCAATCAATCAGTCATGTCCGATTTGAAAGGGAGCTTTATTCATTTGCCTTGTGGTTCAGCGTTGCCATTTGACGTGATCTTCAAAGCGGTCCTGCTGTGTCCCAGACGACAGTCTCTATCTAGCCTTCTATCTCTGCAAGATCACCAGAGCGCTCTCTGAACAGCTGAAACCCGACCCACTCACTCGCCTCTGCTCTAAAGTGGTTATCGTGGGCCTTTTGCGCCACTGTAGAGTTAGTTGCCTACATGCTCCTCCTATTAGTTGATTTAGGCTAAATGTCGGGGCGGGATTCACGTCGGTGTTGCTGCCCCAGTTGATCCAGCACTAGCGGAGGATATTTTTAGGTCTGCACAGTCTAGATGCGAAGGGAACACGCTAACCCCTTGCTCACCGAAGTGCACGTTATAGACTCTTCCTCATGAGTAGTCCGTTTCTGTCTAATGTCGAAGAGTAGGAAATCAAGCACTCAAGTTCTCTTAAATAGGCCTATATGGTTAATCGAATTGCCTACGGATTTTGTTGGCCTATGTTGAGCCCTATGTTTGATTAAAATGAAGGGGAATTCCAACACCAACCTGCAACCCCGTCACTGTTCAAAGGTATTCTCCTTCTCAAGTGTGTTCCAACTGTCATGTTTCTTTACACATTCAAGTAACTATTGTAACAATAAGGCCCTACCTGTGCCTACCTGAAACACTTCCTTATACACCATATATACAAAACTATGTGGACACCCCTTTAAATGACGTCGCTGACAGGTGTATAGAATCGAGCACACCGCCATGCAATCTCCATAGACAAACATTGGCAGTAGATTGGCCTTACTGAAGAGCTCAGTGACTTTCAATGTGGCACCATCATAGGATGCCACCTTTTCAACAAGTCAGTTTGTCAAATTTCTGCCCTGCTAGAGCTGCCCCGGTCAACTGTAGGTGCTGTTATTGTGAAGCGGAAATGTCTAGGAGCAACAACGGCTGAGCCGCGAACTGCAATGCCAAGCGCCGGCTTGAGTGGTGTAAAGCTCACTGCCATTGAACTCTGGAGCAGTAGAAACACATTCTCTGGAGTGATGAATTACGCTTCACCATCTAGCAGTCCGATGGATGACACTAGGTTTGGCAGATGCCAGGAGAACGCTACCTGCCACAATGCATAGTGCCACATGTGCAGTTTGGTGGAAGAGGAATAATGGTCTGGGGCTGTTTTTCATGGTTTAGGCTAGGCCCCTCAGTTCCAGTGAAGGGAAATCTTAACGCTACAGCATACAATGGCATTCTAGACAATTCTGTGCTTCCAACTTTATGGCAACAGTTTGGGGAAGGCCCTTTCCTGTTTCAGCATGACAATGCCCCCATGCACAAAGCAAGGTCCATACAGAAATGGTTTGCCAAGATCGGTGTGGAAGAACTTGACTGGCCTGCACAGAGCCCTGACCTCAACCCCATTGAACACCTTTGGGAATGAATTGGAACGCAGACTGCGGGCCAGGCCTAAACGTTCAACATCAGTGCCCGACCTCCCTAATGCTCTTGTAGCTGTATGGAAGCAAGTCCCTGCAGCAATGTTCCAACATCTAGTGGAAAGCTTTACCAGAAGAGTGGAGGCTGTTACAGCAGCAAAGGGGGGACCAACTCTATATTAATGGCCATCATTTTGGAATGATATCTTCGAATAGCAGGTGTCTACAAACCTTTGGTCACGTAGTGTATCTGTTTTGGTATTAATCTTAAAGCTGCTGGGTCCTAATATCCCACCACTACACTAGTCTGGGTGTAGAGTCATTTATATAGCGTTTGATTATTTCTCAAGTTCATTCTAGTTGCTTTCATGCCTGCTCTGGTCAAAGAAATCAAAGGTTGGCACTCCCACTTCAAATTACTTCAAACTATGTAACGCAATGTTGAAGCTCACTCTCCCTTTCATTGGAGATAAGGGAACAAGCTCTCTTAGGACTTTCTGTGTCAAGGGTCAGGACATGTAAAGATGGAAGAGGAACATTATTCTCAGACACACTGGAAAGGGACTTTGAGTTGTGTTGTCCAGTCTTTCGCCAGCATCAACCCCAATTTACTGGACTCCAATGGCATTATGGGCATTGGCCGAGAGTGAGCATTTTCTCACATGCGATAGTTTTTTTTTTAGGTTGATTCTTTCTTACATAGTAGGTATGAATACCTCATTTATCTGGTTGCCCTGTCAGGAGAAGGTATAGCCCGGTCAGGGAAAGACAAACATCCCTCCCTCTTTGATTAGTTTGCAGTCATTGTTTCACCCACAGTCAAATAACAGTGTTTAGTTCAGTCTCCGGGCTCTTTGAAGTACAGCACTCCCACCCAATTAAAATCACTATCCAGCCAGAGGCACAATAAAGCTGCTGAGCTGGGTTCTGTTTGTACCACTTTGTTTGATCAGGTAGTGTATGGCATGTGCTATTGTTGTGTGTGTGTGTGTGTGTGTTGGGGAAGTCCTTACTCCCTACTGTTTATCACAATGGTGCTACATTTAAGGTTACATGCATTGATACAACATGATACAACAGTAGCTACTGTAGCCACAAGAGGAAATAAAATGGGGACCTGACCCTATGCACCCATTTTCAATATTTTCAGTATCTTTAACAGGGCACAGAGAGTAGCAGTGCTCCCTGCTAGCCTAAGGACAAAAGGACACTTCTCCCCTTGACACAGCGTTCATGTGAGAGCTGGCACAGAGGACAGTATTTCACACAGCCTAGGAGCAGAAATGAACGGGAGAGAGAGCATGGAAGTGCATGTGGGCGTATGTGCGTGTCTGTGGTAAGGGCATTTGTGGGGTGTGTTAGCACTTTCTGATGCCTGCCAGGCATTGTAGTCAGTCGTACATAGCCACGCCACTCGAACCATGCATAGGCTGATAGGTGAGGTCCTTAGTGAGGTCCTTCGGATTACTCTAGAAATGTTGGTCCCATCCTTGTTCCATATTTGAAAAATGTGTTTTGTCTAAGTTATGGCATTCTAATAAACGCAACGTGTTTAAGGTCATGTGTTGTCAAAATATTTGCCAGATTAGCATAACCAGATAGAATGTTTAGTAGGTAATCAGTCTCTCAGAAGTACATGTATAAATTAGTATCCACTCTTTTGTGAGACTGGTAAACATATATAAAGATATCCCCTTAAATTTGGCAGTCTCTAATTATATCCTTTTCACAGGATATTGATTAATCCTTCTAATTGCAGGGCACGATAGTTTTAATAACGGGAGCATTTGTTTGCTGTTGAGCTGTAGAAACTGTCTGTAGCAACTACCACTGTGGGTTGGAGTGCAGATGACTCGTCGGCCACCAGAATCAAGATGTCCGACCTCAACCGGTGGCTGTCTAATTGCGTTTACAAAACCACACGGGTGGTTTCGCTTATGGTCACATTTCCACGGCACCACAGAAAGAGTTTTCAACTTATTTGTTGTCAGTCCAAGAGATGTCCACTCTGTCAACCACATCTTATGGTTCTTCGGTTATATACCAGGGTTTATGACTTATAGTGACTTGGGTCCATCCAGAGCATGTAATTAACCCATGCTGCTATAAACCCTTGTAATTACAACATTGACATGGCCAGCTGGCTTTGTGATTCAGGGAGCTAAAAACCTACTTAGAAATGAGCCTCGTAAAAAAATACACATTTATTGCAATCGTAAGATTAGATCCAATTAAATTAGTAAATTGCGACCAGAACACCCTACCGGCATCCCAGCTGTGATACAAATTGTATCAATTAGTGTTTTAGAATGATGACCAAGTGAATTTAAACACTGGGTTGTAAAATAAATCAAACTGAGTGATGTATGCTTCCTAAAGTATTAAATATTAGGCTGGAGCATCTCTTCCTAAACTCGGTCCTCGGGACCCCAAGGGGTGCAGGTTTTTCTTTTCTTCCTAACACTACACAGCTGATTCAAATGATCAGAGCTGGAGGATTAGTTGATTATTTGAATCATCTGTGTGGTGCTAGGGTAAAAAACAAACAAATGTACACCCCTTGGGGTGCCGAGGACTGAGTCTGGGAAACCCTGGGTTAGAGTGAAACGGTGAATTGGATATTTATTTCTCTCTGCCTCTCATGTTCAGAAAAAAACATTCAGTGAAATTAGAATGGTGTTACCGCTTCAAGAGAGCGCTCTGCAATGTGGGCACCATATAAACTACCAGTAAGCCTGTCTTCACATCTGGTCAATACCAAAAGCATCATTACAAATGCATTGTTATATGAATTTCATAGTTTTAACTTGTGTCACTTGTTATGAATGTCCGGATGCCTGACAGGTGTTGACTCCTTGAGGGAAAACTGAAAATCATTCATCTGATGCGTCTTCTGAACACGGTTGCAAAATCAAAATATTATGTTCAACTGCTTAGTAAAAAAATAATAATCTAAAAATCCAATCTCATTTTATTTGTCACACACAAGCAAAAGGTGTAGACTAACAGTGAAATGCTTTACTTGACGGGTCCTTCCCGACAATGCAGAGAGAAAATATAGAAAAAAACCCACAAGGAATAAATACACAATGAGTAACGATAGCTTGGCTACATAAATGGCTAAAGGCCCAAGCCTGTGCAGTGAGGAATCTATATGCTCTCTACAATTAACGTAAGGCTCACTGAAGCTGCATGTCACTCATAACCAATTGAGGACTGCAATTAGCCATGTTCACCATCAGATAAATACGTGCTTGTATTTGCCATGAAAGCACGTTTCTGAAGGGATGATATCTGTCATTCCTTAGAGGCATGGGGAGGTACCAGCCCTCTTCAGAAAGACAGTCATGTATATTTAGAGAGGTAAGGTTGACCTCTCTCTTGTAGGCTAATTTTTTTTTTTTAAAGCTGCTGCACTCACAGACCATCCACAAAAATCAGAAAGAAACGTATAAACTTATGAGCAGGAATTTAGACTTTCTTTTTTACATCAGATTTCTTCCTCTCTCTCTCTCTCTCTCTCTCTCTCTCTCTCTCTCTCTCTCTCGTGGGAACCCATTTAACCTCAGTAGCAGGATGCAGCTCCTTTAAATTGCATAAAGCATTTCTTTTTTACAATAGTTCATGCTTAATTACTCTGCATGGGATCTGCAGATCTGACACAAGTGAAGGTGGAAGTGAGTCATGTGTCCTCCAGACGCCATTTGTCTGTTCACAGTTGTTTACACCTCCATTACTCTATTTCCAGAGCAAAGAGGGTAGAATGGGGCAATATGTCTTCATTGGTTCACTGGTTATTTTCTCCCCCGGACTGGTCATTCTCCGTTAACGGCCAGTGTTTGAACGGGAGAGAGATTTAAGCTCCTTTAAATGGATGTGTCTGCAAATCCAAGCCCTGTGTGGCAACAGGCAACATCAAAGCCTTGCTAAATCATAGAGAAATCAGAGCATTGATTACAGTACGTCATATTGTGCCGAACTGTGGGCATTAGTAAAAAAAAAAACACTATTTTGTGAATGGGGTCCTCTGCTGTGGAGGCACTAAGGCATTGCTTTGTTTAGTTATCAACTTCCTCTCCTTCCACATCAGTGGGGTATTGTTAGTGGGTAGTTACATAATGCTTGTGTTAGTTTGGTTGTTGAAAATGTATGTTGCGTAACCTTTGACAAGACTAATTGGGTTAGATTGACTACAGGCCCACTTTTTGGCATGTGAGTACATTTGAGGAAAATCTCTGGACTTTATAAGTCACTGTTAATGTAATGTGTCCCATTGTGTGTATTACTCTATAAGTGGCTCTGTACATGATCCACGACCTGAACAAGCTAATGGCCTGTATAGCAGTCTAGCACTTTTAAAGATTCGTAGCGGAACAGTTTGGCTGTGTAACAACATAGAACCAGGCCAGGATGAAGGAGGGGACTTCCCTCTCACGCTGTTGAGAGTTTTTTTTTATTTTTTATAAATGAGGCAATCACCCTAAATGGATGGGCAAGGCCTTTCCTGTGATGTGGGGACAATTGCTGTGATCCATCTTGAACCATCGCTGTGACCCTCTCGTGTGATGCTGAGGGTACCTCTCTGGGTTCAGGAGGATGTTCACAGTCCCTAAGGTTAATTATTACAAATTACCTGCAGGTGTGTCCGGAGAAGGACCTTGTCCTGTTAGCTAGTGAGGACCTGTCCATAGCAGCATTCAACTCCATTAAGAACCAGAGAGAGAACACATCACTTCCCCATGTCTGCGATTGGACCACCATGCATGCCCAAATACAAATAACAGAACAAAATGTGTGCGTACTCTTGATGCAAGGATTCTGAGGAAAATCATTTCTATTCAAATCGAAGCTTGCCGGAACACAGTACACCTTCCAGAGAGCTTAAAAGATGTTTCATATTTTCTGGTTTACCACATTATCAAACATCTGTGGCTTTTTTAATATGAACATGACAACCTTTCTGCTCTCCCATGCATTATTTTATGGTGGTACAGTCACAGGGCTGCGCTCGTTTAAAGACCTGCTCAATCTTACATGGACTCTAATGAGCTAGAGCTGGCCTCCGTCTCCCCATGCCAGTGTCCCAGTCTCTCTGTCTCTCGTCTCTGTCCTTTACGGTGTAGGGAGGCCAAAACACAGAGCTGCTCCATTTTAAACAACACGATGTGAGGTAGATTACTGCGTCTGGTCCTTTGTGGTAGTAGCCCACGCCTCGAGCCTTCTGGCGGTCTGTGTGGTTTTCTCACACTTCTATAATTAGCCAAGCACTCCACCCTCAATGTTATTTTATTTTTGGATATTAAAATATGGCTGACATCCATGTCAAATAAATTATAGGCCCTCTGTGCACTTATGGTCAGGTCATTTCGCTTTGGGGAGAGTGAGCGCTTGCCCCTTCAGCTCGACATCCGCTAAAGAATGAGGAAAGGCACCTGCCAGGCCATGGGCATCTCAGCCAGACCATAAACCCCAAACCCAGGCACATGTCTGCGCTGAATCGACACAGCTCACCCCCAGGACTTGGTATGGATTTTCATCACGTATATGTACTGTATTTACATTGCCAATGGCCAAGGGCTTGAATTGCACAACTAATGGAATGGGACTTGCAGGGTTTTAGACAGCCGTTTGTAGCATTCCCACGTGTGTGTTAAGACATTAAAGCTCAGGGCTTGAAATATTAGTGAACAGGAAGTGATTAGCATCAACTGCAACATTCAACAAACATGTTACATCTGATTTATTCCTTATGTTATTCAATTGCCACATGCCCCCTTTGTTTGATTGATATTGATGAATCAAAACTCCAACACATCCTATAAGACCACTTGTTTGTGTCTGAAAAGGCATTGCAGTGAGCAGGGGGATGAGTCAATAAACATCTGGACACGTCTCTCTGCAGCCTTCTCACTGAAGAGTCCCACAAGCATGAAGAAATGCACAGGGTGCTTATTACCGTCTTTGGGGTCCTCCTCCACCCCGCGCCCAATCCACCCTCCTTATCCCCCATTCACTTTGAGCCTATTGGTGAAGTTTAATCATGTGTAAGGAACTGGAAATTAGAAACAGCTACGCTGAGGTTTTCGAAGGCATGGAGTCGTTCAGCACAGATGTGGAGCGACAGTCACTTTAATGAAGAAAGAAAAACTATCAGTGGAGGAAAATCATTTGGTCTTGATCTATGAGCTTCATTTGTGCCGAGTGCTGAAATTGAACTCTCTGTGTATCATTTATTTTCTGTCAAAGTGTGTCATTGAATTGCACAGCTTATTTGCTTAGTTGCATTTGATATATTACCGATGTCCACAGCTAGTTTTCTTGTCTAAACGTTTCTGTGTCCCACTACATAATTGGACCCATGGCTCTCACCTTAGCTTCAGCTGGGTCCGATTGCTGAGCGTCAAAAGTTAATTTGCCAATTAGTTCACCACAAAAGCACTTTTAAATGCTGTGATTTTAAGTTTTTTTTAAATACATATATTTTACAAATGAAATCTTCTCACTTTTGAGGGTTTTAAGGGTTTCTTCTTCTATAATTTATGTCAATGTGAGCGACATTTTTCCTTCTAATCTTTTTTAATTAAGTATGTTAAAAAGCATGTTTTCTGTGTTGGAGTTTTGGAGCGTACCCCAACAACAGAATGGTGTGGGATATACTGGTCATAAAAAATATTAATGCGAGTAGACTGCTGATTGGCCAGCTCATCCTCCTCCTAAGAGGAAATATTTAGCATTTTTTAAATGGAGATACAAATTTGAGGTGTTTTTTACATTTTTAAACATGTTTTTTCTTCAATTTATGCTTTGACCACAAATACGAGTATAGGAGGATTCAATAACATTATTTGGGTATGAGTTAACAGAATATGAACTTCTAAAAGTTATTTTCACTGGACAGTTACTTTAAGGGTAAACATTTGAAGAGTATTTGGAAAGTATTCAGACCCCTTCCACATTTTGTTACGTTACAGCTTTATTCTAAAATTGATTCAAATGTTTTTTCCCTCATCAATCTACACCCAATACCCCATAATTACAGAGCAAAAACAGGTTTTTAGATATTTTTGCCAATTAATTCATAATAAATAACTGAAATATCACATTTACAAACAATAACAGTCAAAGGTTTGGACACATCTACTCATTACAGGTTTTTACTTTATTTTTTACTATTTTCTACATTGTAGAATAATAGTGAAGACATCAAAACTATGAAATAACACATATATTAATCAAAAAAGTGTTAAACAAATCAAAATATATTTTATATTTGAGATTCTTCAAAGTAGCCACCCTTTATCTTGACAGTTATGCACACTCAGCTATGCACACTCTTGACATTCTCTCAACCTCCTTCATGAGGTAGTCACCTGGAATGCATCTGGTTCTCATGAGAACCGCCACAGGAAAGGAAGACCCAGAGTTACCTCTGCTGCAGAGGATAAAATTATTAGAGTTACCAGCCTCAGAAATTGCAGCCCAAGTAAATGCTTCACAGAGTGCAAGTAACAGACACATCTCAACATCAACTGTTCAGAGGAGACTGCCTGAATTAGGCCTTCGTGGTCGAATTGCTGCAAAGAAACCACTACTAAAGGACACCAATAATAAGAAGAGACTTGCTTGGGCCAAGAAACACGAGCAATGAACATTAGACCGGTGGAAATCTGTCCTTTGGTCTGTTGAGTCCAAATTGTTGGTTTCAACCATGGTGTCTTTGTGAGACGCAGAGTAGGTGAGCGGATGATCTCCGCATGTGTGGTTCCCACCATGAAGCATAGAGGAGGAGGTGTGATGGTGTGCTTTCCTGGTGACACTGTCTGTGATGTATTTAGAATTCAAGGCACATTTACCCAGCATGGCTACTAAAGCATTCTGCAGCAATACGCCATACCATCTGGTTTACGCTTAGTGGGACTATAATTTCTTTTTCAACAGGACAATGACCCAACACACCTCCAGGCTGTGTAAGGGCTATTTGACCAAGAAGGAGAGTGATGGAGTGCTGCATCAGATGACCTGGCCTCCACAATCACCCGACCTCAACCCAATTGAGATGGTTTGGGAGGAGTCGGACCGCAGAGTGAAGGAAAAGCAGCCAACAAGTGCTCAGAATATGTGGGAACTCCTTCAAGACTGTTGAAAAAGCATTCCAGGTGAAGCTGGTTGAGAGAATGTTGAGAGTGTGCAAAGCTGTCATCAAGGCAAAGGGTGGCTACTTTGAAGAATTTTAAAATCTTAAATATATTTTTATATGTTTTATGCTTTTTTGGTTACTACATGATTCCATATGTGCTATTTCATAAGTTTTGATGTCTTCACTATAAAAATAAAGAAAAACCCTTGAATGAGTAAGTGTGTCCAAACTTTTGACTGGTACGGTAAGTGTTCTGACCCTTTACTCAGTACTTTGTTGAAGCACCTTTGGCAGCGATTAAAGCCTTGAGTGTTCTAGGGTATGATGTTACTGTACAAGCTTGGCACACCTGTATTTGGGGAGTTTCTCCCATTCTTCTCTGAAGATCCTCTCAAGCTCTATCAGGTTGGATGGGGAGCGTCAGTGCACAGCTATTTTCAGGTTTCCCCAGAGATGTTCAATCGGGTTCAAGTCAGTGCTTTGACTGGGCCACTCGGGGACATTCAGAGACTTGTCCCGAAGCCACTCCTGCGTTGTCTTCGCTGTGTGCTTTGGGTCGTTCTCCTGATTATGAGGACCTGAGTTCTCTGGAACAGGTTTTCGTCAAGGATCTCTCTTTACTTTGCTCGGTTCATCTTTCCCTCGATCCTGACTAGTAACCCAGTCCCTGAAAAACATCCCTACAGCATGATGCTGCCACCACCATGCTTCACCGTAGGTTTCCTACAGACGTTGGCATTCAGGACAAATAGTTCAATCTTGGTTTCATCAGACCAGAGAATCTTAAAAAAGTGCCTTTTGGCAAACTGCAAGTGGGCTGTCATGTGCCTTTTACTGGAATGGCTTCCGTCTGGCCACCATAAAGGCCTGATTGGTGGAGTGCTGCAGAGATGGTTGTCCTTCTGGAAGGTTCTCCCACCTCCACAGAGGAACTTTGGAGCTCTGTCAGAGTTACCATTGGGTTCTTGGTCACCTCCCTGACCAAGGCCCTTCTCCCCCGATTGCTCAGTTTGGCCAGGTGGCCAACTCTAGGAAGAGTCTTGGTTGTTCCAGACTTCTTCCATTTAAGTATTATGGAGGCCACAGTGTTGTTGGAGACCTTCAATGCTGCAGAAATGTTTTGTTACCCTTCTCCAGATCTGTGCCTCGACACAATCCTGTCTCTGAGCTCTTCGGACAATTACTTCGACTTCATGGCTTGGTTTTTACTCAAACATGCACTGTCAACTGTGGGACCTGGTATAGACAGATGTGTGCCTTTCCAAATAATTTCTAATCAATTTAATTTACCACAGGTGGACTCCAGTCAAGTTGTAGAAAAATCTCAAGGATGATCAGAGGAAACAAGACGCACCTGAGCTCAATTTTGACTCTCATAGCAAAGGGTAGGAATACTTTTGTAAATAAGGTATTTCTGTTTTCACTTTGTCGTTATGGTGTATTGTGTGTAGATTTATGAGGATTTATTTTTTATTTAATCAATTTTAGAACAAGGCTGTAACGTAACAAAATGTGGGAAAGGGGAAGGGGTCTGAATACTTTCTGAATGCACTGTACACAGGTGTATAAACTTCATCTAGCCTCATCTCCTGTTGGACGTCGATATGTTTCCTCGTGTTATTACTGTAGGATTGTACATTGTAATCTGTGTGACCAGTTGCCTATAGATAGCTATTTCGGTCCGTCCCAAAGAGGCCAACCAAGCTTTAATCTAACCCAGCCAATCAAGATTTATGAAACAAACCCTGAGGGAAAATGAAATGAAAACATACCCTACCACTTATCATATATCATTACCATCATTAATGAGAACTTAGATGACATATCTAAAGAACAGAGCCGAATGATTCAATTACACTAAGTGAGATCATTGGACAAGGTTTATTTTGAGAACCGCAGTCTGATGAGAAGTGCTGTTTCAGCACCAGATCCTGGTTTCATGGTTTGGTCATGCCCTTTGGCTTTTGTTTGGTCATGCCCTTTGGCTACAGACTGCACTGTGTGCCCAGACCCCAGTTGACTAATTTAGATCTTGGTTTGGCCCGCTTGGATTGTGAGTCGTCACCAATAGCACTGTGGATGGTCAAGATGTGCCTTGCTAAATTAAAGCCATCTGTAAGAGTTGATTTTTACTGGTAAGACTCTTTGATTGCACTTAACATTGTGCCCTTCTGCCTTATAGTTTCTCCATAAACTTTGATAACCAGAATGTAACTACACAGTTGGTAACTGGAAAATAAAGGAAAGTTGCCATTTTCTGTTCAAATTACTTACTCACATATTAACCCTTCAGTGACATGCAGTTACACCATATGTCAAATGCCAAGTGTGCAAATTGATGGGAAGTTTGATATTGTTGTGCTTTCTTCTGCTGTGTGCTTCAGTGTTTCATTTAGTCTGTGAATGAGTCTCATAAAGCCAATGAAATATTTGTCTATAAGCAGGTCATCTCTCCGTCAACACATGGTAATGGCCAGGTGAAAAACATATCAGCCTAAAGGAGCTGAAGAACTGTAGAGTAAAAGAGACAATAAACAGAGCAGTCTGAGAATCTCTGCGTCCAGTTAATCAGTCTGTTGGCTGCTATCTCTCACTGTTCACAGCAGTGTGTGTGTGTGTGTGTGTGGGGGGGGGGGTGGGGGGGGTTCACTAGGGACATTTTGTTAGTCCCCACAAGGTCAAATGCTATTTCTAGGGGTTTATGGATTAAGGTTAGAATTAGTGTTAGTGTTAGGGTTAGAATTAGGGTTAGTGTTAGTGTTAGGGTTAGAATTAGGGTTAGGGTTAGAATTAGTGTTAGTGTTAGGGTTAGAATTAGGGTTAGAGTTAGGGTTAGAATTAGTGTTAGAATTAGGGTTAGGGTTAGGGAAAATAGGATTTTGAGTGGAACTGATTTGTGTGTCCCCACAATGTTAGTTATACGAAACATTGTGTTTCTGTGTGTGTGTGTGTTCTGTTTTCTATCAGTCTGATGCAGCTCTAATTGACTCGGTTCAGTCGAAGCAGGCAGAACAGGTGGGAGGAATGGAAGCACCCGGCACTTCCGACACTAAACTCTATCATCTATGACACCTGCAGCCCCCTCCCTATCCCCTCCCTGCCCCCACCCTTCCCTGCCCCCTCCCGCCAACTACCCTCCCTGTCCCTCCCCTCCCTGCCCCCTCCCCTTCCTCCACCTCCCTGCTCCCTCCCTGCCCCCACCCCTCTCTCCACCTCCCCTCCCTGCCCCCTACCCCTGTGATGAGCCTTTGGCCAGGCTAGGCCAATAAAACAGAGGAGGAAGCTGAGCGTAGGAGCCGAGTTCCTTTATTGACCTGGCCTTCGGCTCAAATGGCTAGCACGGTCACGCAGACCTGCTACAATAGGTTTGACTGTAAGCTGGTCTACTGTCTCCTGCCTCGGGTCCAGCCAGCCAGAAAACCTTGCATGTTAGCCGGCACGTCACAACAGTGAGCTGGAGGCAGTTCAGACAGTCTGGGAATACGAGAGCAGAGGAACACTATGCCTCCTTGAGGTGCAGCCAAAAGACATAAACCAGAGAGCCCCAGGGCATTGGTCGTGTAGCACCTGCCCCTAAACCAGCCAGTGGGCTCTTTTACAGATTGACCTCCTAGAGGTGCCACTGCCTCACCACAAGAAAAAAAAAAAACAGGCTGAAACTCCTCATCTCCTGTGTCTCACCAAGCATGCAGCTCGGTAGTTCACAGAAAGAATCTGGATACTCCCGAACAGAGTCTGCTTTTTTTGTGTGTTTTTCTCTCACTGTCTGCATGGAGGCTTAGCCCTAGTGCAAGCTGTGAAAGTACTTTTGGGTATGATGCAATGCATCTCCTCCAGGTTTTTCCAAGTTTTTGTTTCATTTCTGGTTCCAAACACCTTGAAGATCTATCACTGAATATTTTGAATGGATCTCTAATCATTTAAGTGCAGGTCATTGAGTTCCTATGAAGATGCAGCTTGCCAAATGGATTGGAGTCTAATTGCATGTTCACAATTACAAGTTGTAAAATTGGCAGACATGATGTGGCAACTACTGTATGTTAATTCCTGCCAGGTCAGTGAGACATAGGTGCCTTTGCTCCATTAAAGCAAACATTTGCTCCATTAAAGCAAACATACACAATAAGTAACTGCTAAGGCTGGATAGAACACTCCTAGATGTGCTGTAGACAACATTGGGGGAAAAGTACTGGCCAGAGCGTTTTCCAGCGTAGTAATAGCAGCTATTTGGCAGGACAGTATGACAATAACAAAGAGGCCTTTGGGTGGGATTTGTTTTCATCAAAGCTCCTATACATCCGAGTTAGGACCAGACATCCAGTAGAGTTTAGGGTCCTCTGAGAGAGGATGAGACAGTAATCTTAGTGGAACAAATGCCTTCCCAACATTTATGAATAGAGGAAAACAATGTTTATGAGATTACATAAGTGATACGTGTACACAGTAGGTTGTGGACAGAATTTTATTTGGAAATATACGGTAGGTATCTTAACCTAGGTCTCCTGAAAGTTTCCATGACTTTCCTTAGAGCTATTACTCTGTTCATGTTGTTGACGTCCGCCTTCAGATATCCTCCGTGTGCTGTGAGAGAAAGAGAGGCTCTTTAATATTGGATGCATTAGCGTACTTGCAAGATTCAGGCCTGAAAAGCTGAAAAGATACTGACTGTCTCTGAAAAGATACTGAAAAGATACTGTCTCTGAAAAGATACTGAAAAGATACTGTCTCTGACAAAGTTACAAGATCCTTCCCTAGAGCAACCCCAAGACAGCGTCTGCTAGCGTGAGGATCTGGGCTAAGTTATGGAACATGGCAATCGATGTTCCACCCCAGCCATCACTCAGGAGCTGTAATGACTGAGCAGGAAGCGGGCCTGTCAGGGCTCCGTGGTGTGATGGCTACCTCCCTCGGGTACACAAGTGCAGTGACCTCAAGGAAAAAAGGAGGAACCGCTTTGATGCCCCTCTGGACAGTTTCTACCCCATCACTCTCTCTCTCTCACTTCTCTCTCTCACTTCTCTCTCTCACTTCTCTCTCTCACTTCTCTCTCTCACTTCTCTCCCTCACTTCTCTCCCTCACTTCTCTCTCTCACTTCTCTCTCTCACTTCTCTCTCTCTCACTTCTCTCCCTCACTTCTCTCCTTCACTTCTCTCTCTCACTTCTCTCTCTCACTTCTCTCTCTCACACTTCTCTCCCTCACTTCTCTCTCTCTCACACTTCTCTCCCTCACTTCTCTCTTCTCTCTCTCACTTCTCTCCCTCACTTCTCTCTCTCACTTCTCTCTATCACTTCTCTCTCTCACTTCTCTCCCTCACTTCTCTCTCTCGCTTCTCTCTCTCACTTCTCTCTCTCGCTTCTCTCTTCTCTCTCACTTCTCTCTTCTCTCTCACTTCTCTCTTCTCTCTCACTTCTCTCCCTCCCTCACTTCTCTCTCTCACTTCTCTCTCTCACTTCTCTCCCTCTCTCTCACTTCTCTCTCTCACTTCTCTCTTCTCTCTCACTTCTCTCCCTCACTTCTCTCTCTCACTTCTCTCTCTCACTTCTCTCCCTCACTTCTCTCCCTCACTTCTCTCTCTCACTTCTCTCTCTCACTTCTCTCCCTCACTTCTCGCTCTCACTTCTCTCTCTCACTTCTCTCTGTCACTTCTCTCCCTCACTTCTCTCCCTCACTTCTCTCTCTCACTTATCTCTCTAACTTCTCTCCCTCACTTCTCTCTCTCACTTCTCTCTCTCACTTCTCTCTCTCACACTTCTCTCTGTCACTTCTCTCCCTCACTTCTCTCCCTCACTTCTCTCCCTCACTTCTCTCTCTCACTTCTCTCTCTCACTTCTCTCTCTCACTTCTCTCTCTCACTTCTCTCTTCTCTCTCTCACTTCTCTCTTCTCTCTCACTTCTCTCTTCTCTCTTTCACTTCTCTCTTCTCTCTCACTTCACTCCCTCACTTCTCTCTCTCTCACTTCTCTCCCTCACTTCTCTCCCTCACTTCTCTCCCTCACTTCTCTCTCTTACTTCTCTCTCTCACTTCTCTCTCTCACTTCTCTCTCTCACTTCTCTCTCTCACTTCTCTCTCTCACTTCTCTCTCTCACTTCTCTCTCTCACTTCTCTCCCTCACTTCTCTCCCTCACTTCTCTCCCTCACTTCTCTCCCTCACTTCTCTCCCTCTCACTTCTCTCCCTCATTTCTCTCCCTCATTTCTCTCCCTCATTTCTCTCCCTCATTTCTCTCCCTCATTTCTCTCCCTCACTTCTCTCCCTCACTTCTCTCCCTCACTTCTCTCCCTCACTTCTCTCCCTCTCACTTCTCTCTCTCTCACTTCTCTCTCTCACTTCTCTCCCTCACTTCTCTCTCTCACACACTTCTCTCTCTCTCTCTCTCTCTCTCTCTCTCTCACTTCTCTCCCTCTCTCTCTCTATCCAACTCCTGACATGGGTCTTATGAAAGGCCTGTCCAGTCAGTCCACACTAAAGTGACCCTCAAGGCCGCTGAAGATGCAATAGAGGTGCAATATGGAGCAGGAGGAGACAGATTGATTTCTGGGTCGTGGTGGTTAGGTGACCTTGGCATTGTTCAAGAGTGACTAACTTGATAGGCCTCTGCAAGATTTTTTGAAAAGCATGATTAAATTGAGGCAATATCTCCCTTAAAGATGGACAATGCAGAACTCACATTTTTATGTGAATTTGGTCGGTCGCCCAAAAAGTGACATATTGCAGCTTTAAGACTATACTAAGGCACTATGATCATTAGCTCAGTCGTAATGGGAATTGTGTATCGCATATTGTTATTTCTGTCGACACGAGATAATACAAGGCACCACGCTATGTTACGTGAAATGGTTGGGATGGTGCTGATGATCAAACTTGCAAATAATGGTAATACAACTATAGCAAGCTCAAAAACATTCCAAAACAAACAGAGTGGTATATACCTTTTGGCTCCTACGAACATCAGATTTTTGTCCTCTCCTTGGTGCATGCTTAGCCAAATTCAGTAGGAGAAGGTGAAGAAAGACTAGTGGAGCATACATGCCTGTCTGAGCCTTTACTAATGCTGAGATCTTAAGAGTTGTTGTTCACTAGTTTGCTCCAATTAGAGGAGGGGTGGTAGGTTGGAGGGTAATAAAGGATATATATATATTTTTAAAGACATGTATTTATATGTATGTATGTATGTATGTATGTATGTATGTATGTGTATTGATGTATATGTGTATATGTATATATTTATGTATATATACACTACCGTTCAAAAGTTTGGGGTCACTTAGAAATGTCCTTGTTTTTGAAAGAAAAACACATTTTTTGTCCATTAATTAAAATAACATTGAATTGATCAGTTGAAAACTGTTGTTCTGATAAAGAAGCAATAAAACTGGCCTTTTTTTTAGACTAGTTGAGTATCTGGAACATCAGCATTTGTGGGTTCGATTACAGGCTCAAAATGGCCAGAAACAAAGTACTTTCTTCTGAAACTCTTCAGTCTATTCTTGTTCTAAGAAATGAAGGCTACTCCATGCGAGAAATTGCCAAGAAACTGAAGATTTCATACAACGCTGTGTACTACTCCCGTCACAGAACAGTGCAAACTGGCTCTAACCAGAATAGAAAGAGGAGTGGCTTCTTTAATCAGCACAACAGTTTTCAGCTGTGCTAACATAATTGCAAAAGGGTTTTCTAATGATCAATTAGCCTTTTAAAATTATAAACTTGGATAAGCTAACACAACGTGCCATTGGGACACAGGAGTGATGGTTGCTGATAATGGGCCTCTGTACGCCTATGTAGATATTACATAAAAAATCTGCCGTTTCCAGCTACAATAGTCATTTACAACATGAACAATGTCCACACTGTATTTCTGATCAATTTGATGTTATTTTAATGGACAAAAAAAATAGCTTTTCTTTCAAAAACAAGGACATTTCTAAGTGACCCCAAACTTTTGAATGGTAGTGTGTATATATTTGCAAAAATATATATGGGGGATTGGAAGTGATGCAGCCAATTACATTGATGGAAGCTACAGTATATCTGCAATATTAAAGCTGATCTATCCCCTAAGAAATAAGAAAAAAATATGTATATAAAAAATATTTTAAAAAATGCTGAGAGTCTACAACTGTTTTGGGACATCTTAGATGAAAGGAGATTTCCTTCTGCTGTTAAAATAAGAACTTTCATGGCAATTTTCTTCACCATTTGTATCAGCGCAAAGTACTGACGGCTTTGAAATCCCTGCACCCTCTCGGCCTTTGTGTCTGTTGAAAGCCTGTTATGACGACAATCTGTCAGCTGCTTGTTGGGGGTCGAGTAATACCTTCAACGTGACGAAACAGGGAGAACCACATTGGGATAAACATAAGAGCTAGTGACTAAATGTCGTATTTTTTCAGGTTAATAAACAACTAATTGATCACATCGGTTCAATTACTTGAATTCCATTGTTATTTTTCTTTTTTTAGATTAACATGTGTTTCTCTAGAGAAATCAAATCATTCATGAGAAATCAAGTCAAGAATTATCCTACATGACCGAAAGTATATGGACACCTGCTCGTCGAACATCTCATTCCAAAATCATGGCCGTTAATATTGTTGATCCACCTTTGCTGTTATAACAGCCTCCACTCTTCTGGGAAGGCTTTCCACTAGATGTTGGAACATTGTTGCGGTGACTTGATTTCCATTCAGCCACAAGAGCATTAGTGAGGTCAGGCACTGATGCTGGCCGATTAGGCCTGGCTCGCAGTCGGCATTCCAATTAATCCCAAAGTTATTCAATGGGGTTGAGGTCAGGGCTCTGTTCAGGCCAGTCATGGTTGTCCACACCAATTTTGACAAACCATTTCTGTATGGACCTCACTTTGTGCACAGGGGGATTGTCATGCTGAAACTGGAAAGGCCCTTCCCCAAACTGTTGCCACAAAGGTGGAGGCACAGAATCGTCTAGAATGTCATTGTATGCTGTAGCTTTAAGATTTCCTTTCAGTGGAACTAGGGGGCCAAGCCCAAACCATGAAAAACAGACCCAGACCAGTATTCCTCCTCCACCAAACTTTACAGTTGGCACTATGCATTGTGGCAGGTAGTGTTCTCTTTGCATCCGTCCAAACCAGATTTGTCCATCGGACTGCCAGATCGTGAACTGTGATTCATCACTCCTGAGAATGCATTTTCACTGCTACAGAGTCCAATGGCGGCGAGCTGTACACCACTCCAGCCGACTCTTGGCATTGCGCATGGTGATGTTAGGCTTGTGTGCAGCTGCTCGGCCATGCAAACTCATTTCATGGAGCTCCCAACGAACAATTATTGTGCTGACGTTGCTTCCATAGGCACTTTGGAACTCGGTAGTGAGTGTTGCAAATGAGGACAGACGATTTGTACGTGCTACGCGCTTTAGCACTCTGTGGTCCAGTTCTGTGAGCTTGTGTGGCCTACCACTTTGCGGCTGAGCCGTTGTTGCTCCTAGACATTTTCACTTCACAATAACAGCACTTACAGTTGACCGGGTCAGCTCTAGCAGGGCGGAAATTTGATGAACTGACATGTTGGAAAGGTGGTGTCTTATGTTGGTGCCACATCGAACGCCACTGAAACAGCCAAATCCACTAATTTGAAGGGGTGTCCACATACTTTTGTACATGTAGTGTACACTGGGCCTCCCGGGTGGCGCAGTGGTCTAAGGCACTGCATCGCAGTGCTAGCTGTGCCACCAGAGATTCTGGGTTCGAGCCCAGGCTCTGTCGCAGCCGGCCGCGACCGGGAGGCCCATGGGGCAGCGCACAATAGACCTAGCGTCGTCCGGGTTAGGGAGGGTTTGGCCGGCAGGGATATCCTTGTCTAATCGCGCACTAGCAACACCTGTGGCAGGCTGGGCGCAGTGCATGCTGACCAGGTCGCCAGGTGTACAGTGTTTCCTCCGACACATTGGTGTGGCTGGCTTCCGGGTTGGATGTGCATTGTGCCAAGAAGCAGTGGTTGGGTTGTGTTTCAGGGGGACGCATGGCTCTCGATCTTCACCTTTTCCATAGTCCTTACGGGAGTTGCAGCGATGAGACAAGACTGTAACTACTACCAATTGGATACCACGAAATTGGGGTAAAAAAGAAAATTGTTGTAGTAGTTGGTATTAAGCAGTCTTGAAAGTATGCCTTATCTACGTTGAACTAACCTAGCTAAATAGGAACTAGTAAATACATTTTGTCAAACAGCTCTGCTGCATACTTAGGCAGCTTCTAGCTAGCTACTAGCCTAGAATTAAGTTATATACGCAACTGAAATAAATAAAAAATTCTTAGTAATTTCCTCTTTTTCTGTTGATGCCTGCCCAATGTGGACCTGACAGAAACAATGGAATGTTTTAAATGTTTTGGCAATTTAATGTTCACTATTTATGGCTTTGGAATTTCTATTAAAAAGCTCAAAATAATTTTAATGTCATTATTTCATAATGCAAAAATAATCGAAACCGAAATCCGTGATTCTTTTTTAATAATCTAACCAAAACCGAACCGACCTCAAAAACCATTAACCGCTCAGCGTTATAAGAGCATAAAAAGGAAGGTTCCAGTGACAACCGACAACTAATTCAGTCAGTCATACTTAACCAATGTCCCAGATACATTCTTCTCTTCGTTACCTCGATTACCAGATATCATCTCAGGATAGTGGATAAACATATCCCTTCCTGGACCCAGTAACGCCCGTATCTACTATCTATAGATGCCAGTCCATACTTTGTCTATTAGAAGCAAACAGACCTAATTGCTTGCCTGCAGCAGAGTGCCTCGGCTGTCAGCTGAGAAAACATGAGAGCACCTCTGGTAATTGCTGCAATTCAAGGGCTAATCAGACGCCCAGAGAAACAAATTAGACTGGCAGGGATCGCTGAAATACCAGCCCCAAGCTCCCCTCCCCTGTCTTAGTGGAGGCATCCACTCCATCACTTCATACACACTTACATCCCAAACTCTATTACGTCTCTGTCCTTCCAAAAGCAGGAATATTGATCTGTATGTACATGTGCCTTCCAAAACCCCAAGACCTGGTAGTTTGGTCTCTTTCCAACCACAGGGAGTTTTCCAAGTGCCATTTTGTATTTCCTACACAAGATCACAACAACTAAGTAAAGGAAGGATGCAGGTTTCAGAAAGTGCTTTTTTCATGTTGCACAGCAGGGATATCGTCAGGCTCCGAGAGTCACAGTATTTGGCGTAAATCAGAACTTTAACCCCAGGAAGCATTTGATCTTGCCCACCTTAGCTGTCCATGTTTATATTTAGTGTTGGGAAAAATAAGATAGTGGTGCTGTACATTTTCAGTGAAACCCAACCGGCATGTGTGTTTGACGGTCCAAGCAGTTGTTATGCCCCCACAGTCCCCACACGAGTGCTTTTGGAGACACTGTGCACTTTCTGTTCCTTTCTGTCTGACATAAAACGCAGGGTGGCTAACTTTGCAGTAAAGTCTGCACCTGTAATCTGCATGATAATTCCTAAACCCTGTCTGTCATATCATCGCTATGGTGACTGCAGAAATTCCAGGTTCCTACCACTGGTTACCACTGGTCGCAAGCAAACCCTACTCCTCCGGGCCCAGGGACGTGCACCAGTAATACTTTGAGATTACTAGTCCACGTCTCTTTGACACATGGCATACATGTCACATTTTTCTCATTGCTTGATGCCTATTGTAACACCATGGATTAATAGTTCAACACTGCAAATCTGAATGCACACAATGCTTTTAATGTTGTAAGACTGTGCATCATAAGCATTATAAACAAATGCATGTAATTAACAGCTAATAACACCAGTATTACAGTTAAGAGACATCAGCCTTGGCATCAACATACTGTTTCTCTCTCTCTCTCTCTCTCTCTCTCGTCACTGAGCCACAGCACAGCTCCTCTGTATAGACAGGGGGTGGAGGGGACCACCTCTGTGTGAATGGAGGGTGAAGGGGTTTCATCCTCCCTGGGTCAGCACGAGGGTTAAGTGTTTTCAAGGCAGTAAATCGAGAATGTACACTTTCATCCAGCATGGGGCTCTGTTGTTATTGGTCCTCCATCACTCCCCTGAGTGGATAGTGGGGGGGGGGGGGGGGGTAGCTTTTGCCTAGTGATCCCCTAAACAATGGCAGATTACAAATCATTGTTGGCCAGAATTGCTAGATGGCCACGCTTCCAAGCTTATTGGCTACTCCAAAACAATGTGTGTCAAACTGTGTGTTGTGAGAACTACAAGCGGGTATGGTTGGAAATTAACAGGTTGTGGAGTTGTACATATTTTTAGGCCGCCATTGTAAATAAGAATTTGTTTTTAACTGACTTGCCTAGTTAAATAAAGGTTAAGTGAACATTGATACAGGTGAGGATGTCCTGAACTACAGCGTAAAGCCCTGGCCTCGATAATGTATTACAGTGCCAATAATATACTGCAGCCTAATATGAAGCCATCATTGAAATATGTTTATCTGAGGATGTAAATACAGTATAGCCTGTCTCCAAAATATCTATATAGATTGCAGGTTGGCATGTAACACGACATGTAATTACATGCTTCAATTAATGAGCCTCCTTAGCTTGACACCTTCATGCAAGTCTTGTACAGTATGACATTAGCCAACTGTAAAATACTGGCTATCAGTAGCCCTTCAGGACCATGCTAACAGGAGCTCCGAAATAACATTAGCACTGGTCTTGGCCCGTACAATCCTTCTGTACTAATAGATCACATCGGCTGAAGTTTCTAGTTATTGCTGATGGCTAGAGAGCCTGTTCCTACAGACGCTCGCAACTGCTCTGAGGGGAGCGGACTGTTCCTTTCCGTTAGATGAATGTCAATGAGGAGTAATTGCAGCCATGTCACAGTTGACTAGAATCTGACTGGACTAAACCCCTCTCATTACACCAGTGGCTTGCTCTGTTGACTCAGGTGTGGGACATCCCATTAATGACCATTGCAGAAGTTAGTGAGTGGTAATTTTGTCCAGAGCAGTTGATTCAATTTCTATTTTTGAATGACAGCCTAAGTGCATCTTACACTGATTTAGTACATTTTTAAGGTCAAGCTATTGGAGCCAAAAGTAAGAGCCACATGAACAAATGAATCAATTGGGGATGTTTCATCAGTTGCAGTTGACTGATTTTGAATACTTCTATTTATTGCATGGTCATCATGCTAATTTAATAGGTTTGGATTTGTCCTTATTATTGGACCTCCCTTTTCCCGACCAGGGTATGTTCTGAGAAATTGGACATGTCTTCTGGTGGAGGGGAGTCATTCCTTTCACGCATACGCCTCAGGGCAAAGCACCGACAGGTCATTTCCAAATGAGTTCAACGCGAACAGTTCCATTGTGTTGTTTTAAATGCGAGCAAATCTTAAGAGGCACACAATTTGGTGTGTCCTGTTGATGACCCAGCAAATGATATTTCCAGCAACGGCTGTCTGTCTGTCTCCCAGAAAATACCATGGGAAAGTTGTACATAAGAGCAAAGACGGTTGAAAAAAATGTGAAACTCAATAACATGCCAACAGATCTGGGGTACGTTACAGTAAAACGGGCTATTTTATAAAGCGACTATGCATTGCTTGAAACATTATAGATAACGCAGCGTGGTTTATGAACAAAAAATAATGAACACTTTCCAGTCTCCCTTTTCACTAAGAACCAAAGGCCCATTCATCACAACTTCAAGGGATTCTAAGCAACTTTTGTAAACATTTAGAGCGATTCATCCATTTTCAATTGAGACTAATAGCAGATAACAGTTCACAGGCACAGAAAGTAGCAATGATGAGGCACTCCTAATATCAGAGGGGTAAGTGAGTAGAATTGAGGGCAGGTAAACATTCTGCTGTCGCAGCATTGTCCACAATTGCTCATGGTCTGACAGCTACAAGTTTCATACCATGTTTTCATTAAAGAGATGAAAGGGTTGTCTTAAATTAACATCTATCAATTTCATCAGGTTAAGTTCAAAGTATGTTTTTGTTCTCCTCAAAGAGATGTACCCTCAGAAAAGTAGCTAAATGTAAGGAGAATTAGGGTGATTTCTCTCCTTCAGTTTAATGTATAGCCTACAATCTAGACACACACAACACACATACATGCACACACACACACACACACACACACACACACACACACAGGTTGGGGAGCCGGGCACTCTTTGAACCATCGGAGATAAGTGTTTTATAAATCAGTTAGGAAATAGCCTCCAATTGCGCCCTTGGAATGAAAATGTAAGTAATCATGTTATTGTCCTGAAATAGAAAAGTGCTTACCGCCTTTTGTGCTTAAAAGAAGTGTTTGACGTTGGTTCATTGCAACAATATCAATTTTGGAGTGAGCATAAGGACAAAAGGCCAAGGAGACCTCGCAGAAACTGGGCATGACGCACAATAAGACAATATAATTCTCAGTATTACAAAAGCAGTGTACAAACAACGGGTTTCCGTAGCACTTGTGTTGATAATGGGGATATCCTGCTGCTATAGATGCGTCAAACTCTTTGAAAGAAGGGCCATATCGCCTTCTAAGTCCACTGTTAGGCACGGTCTGTATCTAGCACCAGGTTGTAAAACCACATCGAACTGCACCAGATCAAACTGAAGAGTCAACATCTCTACCGTACATCCAACCATTTACAGCTGCTTTACGTCATTTCCGTCCAGAAAACATTGACCTTTGCCCTTTTCTATCTCTTACCATTTCCTAATGATAAAGTTAAACGCTGCCTTCAAATAGTCCTCGGAATCTGGTATTTCTCCGTTGGTGAAGTTGTAAATAAGGCATTATTACGTTCAAGTGCTTTTGAAGTTGGATAATAATTCTAAAACTCTTGAGATTTTAGCTAGCCAGGTGAGCTAGCTAATGTTGCTAATACTAAAGTAAGCTAGCTTACAAACGTTGTCAAACTAGCAATATTATCCACATTATCCAAATTAAGTTTTCCATTTGAAAACAGCGTATTTGGCATTGGTAGTAGTCATATACATCAATTATATACCCAAAAGTCTACACATTATAATTTGGCATAATAACAGTATTTTCTAAAATGGGAAAGTGAAATTATTATCAGTCCTTTTTGAGAGTGGTTATTTTTCTCAAGCCTCATCCCTCAGCTGTTTACCAAAACAAGTGAAAGCTCTGTTATTGTTTTGAATTCCGTATTGGCCTTTAATGAGGAGGAGAAAAAACAAGTTGAAATCAGCCAGTACAGCCCCTCTTTGACAATTTGTAATTCTGACTTGAAGCACCTTTGAAGTGGTTATTTCCGAGTAGGAAACTTGTATTTCCAGATTTCCGACAGAACTTGAAGGCAGCAATATATTTAGGTGCATCGATATTATGCACTTAATTCGACGTTATATATCCATAAAATACCACTTTGACTTCTCATCGATATGCCACAAAAACCTTGACTGGATTTAAAAGGGTGTGGGCGTTGCACAGTCACTCTCTGATGTGTAGCAGCTGGATTTACTGTCTCCTCTTAAGAAGTGGCTGTAGGGTGGCAAATGGTCTCTTTTGAAGTTGTAGCCTTATTTCCAAAATATGCTCTCTTGACTTCTGGCAAAGTTGCACGGCGTCTTCCAAAGAGCCGATTGACCAGTTGTATTAAAACAGATGGATACTCCATCCTTTTACTACTTTCGACCCCTTACCAGAACAATTGAAAGTTGTTAGTGTAATTGAAGCTGCCTGCTTTTTGTCTCAGTTTCACTCTCAGATCTACTGATTTTTTTTTTTTGTCCGGGCATTTAGTTTTTCTGAAATATTATTTTCTGGAGAAAAAATTACTTTTCAGCCATTTCATCATAGCAGGAGCTTGCATACTATACGCATATGTTCGTAATCTTATAATTTAATGATTGGATGAACTGGCTTGTTAACAAAGCAAACAATATACCTGCTGTCCTGCCTGTATGACTGGTCTGAAGAGCACCTGGTCAGTAGATAATACATCTTTTAGGGATAAATGGTTAAAAGCAATGACATTAATAACATATTCAAGGGAAAGTCTTAATTGAATTCCATGTATCTTACAGTTAGCCCCAAGCACATGGGGAAAACATTACTTGTAATGCACACTTTAATGATGACATAGGCCCGTGTTCCTGCTCTTGTTCTTCTCCTGTGTTTCAGGTCCAAGTCTTCATAATGGCACTGAAACTTTTTCTAAAATGTTTTATGAGATTGGGAGGGATCTTTCAGTTTCAGTCTCCTGGCAGAGGCAGCAAGATTTTTGGCAAAAATATTGTGGTACTGGGTAAAGTTCATGATGCCTTTGACCTTAACAAGGGCCCCAGGACCAGTGGAAGCAAAATAATCCCATATCATCAAAGATCCACCACCATATTTTACAGTAGGTATGGGGTTCTTTTCTGCTTATGCATCCTTATTTCGACGCCAAACCCACCACTGGTGGGCGTGGCCAAAGAGCTCTATTTTCATGTCTTCCAACAAATGTAAACGCCTGGAGTTTGCTAAACAGCATAGGGACTTGGATTGGAACCAGTTCTATGGTCAGATGACATGAAAAATAAGGATGCCAAAAATATGACTTGTTAAACAAAATCTCTTTAGCTGAGCAAGTGTATTAGTAAAAAAAGTTTTTTATTAAAAGATAATGATAACAAATCCTTCTTTAACCTGTCTCGTCCCCTTCATCTACACTGACATCTACACTGATTGAAGTGGATTTAACAAGTGACATCAATAAAGGATCATAGCTTTTACCTGGATTCACCTGGTCAGTCTACGTCATGAAAAGAGCAGTTCCTAATGTTTTGTACACTCAGTGTATATCAGGAGTCTCCACTTGGATGACAATGTCAAAGAGAGTGAATTACAAGGCCATAGTGGTTTCATTTAGTTAGATCATTTAACAAAGTGAGTATAGATGGTGAAACACCAGTAGCATAAACTTTTTGCGATGAAGCAAGGAGACTGTAATGGTGTCTCTACTGGGCATTTGAGTCTTCAGTATTATCCAGGGGTCATGCATGTATAGTACCAGTCAAAAGTTTGGACACACCTACTCATTCAAGGGTTTTTCTTTATTTTACTATTTTCTACATTGCAGAATAACAGTGAAGACATCAAAACTACGAAATAACACATATGGAATCATGTAGTAACCAAAAAAATGATTAAACAGCTTTGCACAATTGGTATTCTCTCTACCAGTTTCATGAGGTAGTCACCTGGACGCATTTCAATTAACAGGTGTGCCTTGTTAAAAGTTCATTTGTGGAATTTCTTTCCTTCTTACTGCGTTTGAGCCAATCAGTTGTTTTATGACAAAGATAGGGGTGGTATACAGAAGATAGCCCTATTTGGTAAAAGATCAAATCCATATTATGTCAAGAACAGCTCAAATAAGGAAAGCGAAATGACAGTCCATCATTACTTTACGACATGAAGGTCAGTCAATACGGAACATTTTAAGAACTTTGAACATTTCTTCAAAAACCATCAAGCGCTATGACGAAACATTTCTCTCATGAGGACCGCCACAGGAAAGGAAGACCCAGAGTTACCTCTGCTGCAGAGGATAAGTTCATTATAGTTAACTGCACCTCAGGTTGCAGCCCAAATAAATGCTTCACAGAGTTCACGTAACAGACACATCTAAAACATCAACTGTTCAGAGGAGACTGCCTGAATCAGGCCTTCATGGTCGATTTGCTGCAGAGAAACCACTACTAAAGGATACCAATAAGAAGAGGAGACTTTCTTGGGCCAAGAAACACGAGCAATAGACATTAGACCGGTGGAAATCTGTCCTTTGGTCTATTGAGTCAAAATTTTTGGTTCCAACCGTCGTGTCTTTGTGAGATGCAGAATAGGTGAACAGATGATCTCCGCATGTGTGGTTCCCACCATGAAGCATGGAGGAGGAGGTTTGATGGTGTGGGGGTTCATTGCTGGTGACACTGTCTGTGATTTATTTAGAATTCAAGGCACAATTAACCAGCATGGCTGCCACAGAATTCTGCAGCAATACGCCATCCCATCTGGTTTGCGCTTAGTGGGACTATCATTTATTTTTCAACAGGACATTGACCCAACATACCTCCAGGCTGTGTAAGGGATATTTGACCAAGAAGGAGAGTGATGGAGTGCTGCATCAGATGACTTGGCCTCACCCAACCTCAACCCAATTGAGATGGTTTGGAATGAGTTGGACCGCAGAGTGAAGGAAAAGCAGCCAACAAGTGCTCAGCATATGTGGGAACTCCTTCAAGAATGTTGGAGAAGCATTCCAGGTGAAGCTGTTTGAGAGAATGCCGAGAGTGTGCAAAGCTGTCATCAAGGCAAAGCGGGGCTACTTTGAAGAATCTCAAATATCTATGTCTTCACTATTGTTCTAGAATGTAGAAAATATATATATTTTTTAAAATTTTCAATAAAAAAAAACTTTTGACTGGTAATCTGGATCCTTAACTCATTCACCTGTGTGTTTAGAGCTGCAGTCTATACAATCTGTTCTGTTTTTGTTTATGTCTCCTTAACCATGCGTGTGGTTAACTCTGGAGAGTTGCTGGTTGTGAATGTACTGTATGCACATACTTTACAGACAGGCAATACTTTCTCTCCAAAAATGGAAGGAAATGTCATTCAACACTACAATCATGAGATGAAATGGTCACTTATCATTCAACAACATCTAGCCTTCAGGAAGAAGGCCAAACATTCCAGTTTCTACAATATTTTTAAGGGCTCTGAGGACTGGGATGTGCCTGCAGTTTCCAAGAGAGAGTCAAAGTCTGAAAGACAAAAATGGATTGGACTAAGATAGATGATAGGTACAGATAAGTTGTTCCAATAATACTCTCTAGTGTTGTTTTCTTTATGTATTTTTAAGCAGATGTCCTAGAGTGACGGCTTCTCTGAGCTTCGGCGTTCCAGGCTTCAAGTGGACTAAGTTCAGTGAAAAACAACCTGAGGCCATTGAGAAATGGGAACTCATATTATTAATGAATGTTGTCTGATAAACAACACCTTGGGAATGCACTTCAGTTTATTATAATAAAACTCAGACTTGAATATCGAAATACAGTAATGAAAAATAATGGAAGCATGACGATTCTGAGTAAATAAACCCGGAATCTTTAGCATTTCCAGACTGAAGATCCCAAAGTCATACCATCGAGGGTATGCTTATACCGTTTTTGGAGACGATCCAAAATAAGCAATCTGTAACAGGCTCTTATGTTATTCCATATCCTCTGCAATACAGGGCTTTGTAATTATTATGCCTGTTAACCTTGCAGTGGTTCCCCTACAAGGTGCAGTAAAACTTACTTGATGAAGCGTTTAATGTTCTAGGCTGTCAGTGTCCGTCACCAGTGTAACGTGGCCTTGCCCTATGTAGTGTCCTGATCTTCACGGCGGACGACTGGATCAGTGGAGGAGTCTCCCTGTGGAGGTGAGCAGAACGGAAACATTTGCATCACTGCCTGTTGACAGCTAAAATTCACTCTTTAGACTGAGCAGAGTCTTCCTCAATAGTCCTAGTTCTAGAAACAGCATTGCAGACATTTTACTTTTAAAGTGTGTCACTGAGAAGGTTTGGTGGGGTTAGGGATTTGTTAACAAATTAACATCATTCATGCTGTTATTACCATTGTATAAATGTGTAATAAAATGATAATACACTGTACGTGTGGTATGTGGATACCCCTTCAAATTTGTGGATTTGGCTATTTCAGCCACACCGTTGCGGACAAGTGTATAAAATCAAGCACACAGCCATGCAATCTCCATAGAAAAACATTGGCAGTAGAATGGCCTTACTAAAGAGCTTAGTGCCTTTCAACGGGGCACCGTCATAGGATTCCACCTTTCCAACAAGTCAGTTAATCAAATTTCTTCAGCTAGAGCTGACCCAGTCAACTGTAAGGGCTGTAAGTGCTGTTATTGTAAAGTGGAAACGTCAAGGAGAAACAAAGGATCAGCCGCAAAGTGGTAGGCCATACAAGCTCACAGAACAGGACCGCCGAGTCCTGAAGTGCGTAGCGCTGATGTTTGGCTTAGCGCACCAAGCATCAGCTGGTGTAAAGCTCGCTGCCATTGGACTCTGGAGCAGTGGAAACGAGTTCTCTAGAGTGATGAAACATGCTTCACCATCTGGCACTCTGACGGACGAATCTGGGTTTGGCGGATGCCAGAAGAACACCTGCCCGAATGCATAGTGCAAACTGTAAAGTTTGGTGGAGGAGGAATAATGGTCTGGGGCTGTTTTTCATGGTTCGGCCTATGCCCTTCGGGAAATCTTAACGCTACAGCATACAATGACATTCTAGATGACTACGTGCTTCCAACTTTGTGACAACAGTTTGGGGAAGGCCCTTTCCTGTTTCAGCATGACAATGCACAAAGTAAGGTCCATACAGAAATGGCTTGTCGTGATCGGTGTCGACCTCAACCCCATGGGATGAATTGGAACGCCAAATGTGAGCCAGGCCGAATTGCCCAACATCAGTGCCCGACCTCACTAATGCTCTTGTGGCTGAATGGAAGCCTTCCCAGAAGAGTGGAGGATGTTTTAGCAGCAAAGGGAGGACCAACTCCATATTAATGCCCGTCATTTTGGAATGATATGGTCGACGAGCAGGTGTCCACATACTTTTGTTCATGTAGTGTATTTTACCTTCATCTATAAGTGCATATGTGATACTTTTAGCCACAATGAAATTTATGGATGGTGAATATTCAATGGGAAATACCAGAGCCCTTGGCTTTGCCTTTCACGGCTTGGAAACATTTAACTCCCCATACCTGTCTATACAGCCCGTGCAGTTTAACGGGGCGGTTAAATATAGTGTCTCCATCTCTCCAGTTTAAAGAAGACAGGAAAACTTCATTGCACGAAACACGCTGACCTTCACCCCTGAGAAAGGGGTAAGTGGAAATAGCTGCTGTGTTGACCTGCAGACATCTCGTCTTCTTCAGACTTCCCAGGCCTGCCTAACAAATTGCTTCCTGGTCATGGTTTCACATAATCATTCAGACAGTGGGTGGAAGCTGCATGGGGGTCATTCATGTGGAAAATCAGATATGCGTTCATCATTTAATGGTCTTTAACCGAGACACAGTCACTTTGGGGTGATGATGGTCAAGGTTGTTAGAGTCAGACGCTCAAATCTGGTATTGGCTACAAATAGAGCTTATTGGACATAAAGTACCAGTAGGTCCATTGATTGTACCTGGAATGTGTTTCAACTGAAAAGTTCTATGTGAGAATGTATGTGAGAATGTATGTGAGAATGTGTTCTTATTCTGTTTTTCAGGTGTTGTAATCAAAAAACATTTGATTTGGTCAAGTCTCCGTATAAATGCACCTGCACTGTGATAGTCTCAGAGGTCCATTAAAAGCGCAGAGAGCATCATGAAGAACAAGGAACACACCAGGCAGGTCCGAGATACTGTTGTGAAGAAGTTTAAAGCCGGATTTGGACACAAAAAGATTTCCCAAGCTTTAAACATCCCAAGGAGCACTGTGCAAGCGATAATATTGAAATGGAAGGAGTATCAGACCACTGCAAATCTACCAAGACCTGGACGTCCCTCTAAACTATCAGCTCATACAAGGAGAATACTGATCAGAGATGCAGCCAAGAGGCCCATGATCACTCTGGATGAACTGCAGAGATCTACAGCTGAGGTGGGAGACTCTGTCCATAGGACAACAATCAGTCGTATATTGCACAAATCTGGCCTTTATGGAAGAGTGGCAAGAAGAAAGCCATTTCTTAAAGATATCCATAAAAAGTGTTGTTTAAAGTTTGCCACAAGCCACCTGAGAGACACACCAAACATGTGGAAGAAGGTGCTCTGGTCAGATGAAACCAAAATTGAACTTTTTGGCAACAATGCAAAACGTTATGTTTGGCGTAAAAGCAACACAGCTAAACACACGATCCCCACTGTCAAACATGGTGGTGGCAGCATCATGGTTTGGGCCTGCTTTTCTTCAGCAGGGACAGGGAAGATGGTTAAAATTGATGGGAAGATGGATGGAAATCTTTTTGTGTCCAAATCCGGCTTTAAACTTCTTCACAACAGTATCTCGGACCTGCCTGGTGTGTTCCTTGTTCTTCATGATGCTCTCTGCGCTTTTAATGGACCTCTGAGACTATCACAGTGCAGGTGCATTTATACGGAGACTTGATTACACACAGGTGGATTGTATTTATCATCATTAGTCATTTAGGTCAACATTGGATCATTCAGAGATCCTCACTGAACTTCTGGAGAGAGTTTGCTGCACTGAAAGTAAAGGGGCTGAATAATTTTGCAGCCCAATTTTTCAGTTTTTGATTCGTTAAAAAAGTTTGAAATATCCAATAAATGTCGTTCCACTTCATGATTGTGTCCCACTTGTTGTTGATTCTTCACAAAAAAATACAGTTTTATATCTTTATGTTTGAAGCCTGAAATGTGGCAAAAGATCGCAAAGTTCAAGGGGGCCGAATACTTTCGCAAGGCACTATATATATATATATACCAATTGTATACCAATTGTATATATATATATATATATATATACAATTGGTATACAATTGGTATATATATATATATTTATATATATATATATATATATATATATATATATATATATATATACCAATTGTATACCAATTGTATATATATATATATATATATATATATATATATATACACATATATACATATATATATATACACATATATACACATATATATATATATATATTGATATATATATATATCTATATATATATATTGATATATATATCTATATATATATATTGATATATATATATATATCGCTCTCATCCTAATACTTTCCTGCTTGTCCAATTTTGTCCCTCTGTCTCCAAGTCCCAGTACAAAGGCCCTGGTATAAGAAGGGATAGGAGATGTGAGGTGGGCAGCCAGTGTGGATTGCCGTATCCGTAAGTGGATCTGCGTGCCTGATCCCAGCGCATAAAGCTGTCAAACACCAATTGGTTATGAATAAACTCTGGTGATCTGGGAGGGTGATGAATAGCAGAGTGGGATTGAGTGGGCAGTCCAGGTGTAATATCCTTCAGTCAAAGACAGTGGTATAGACTCAAACTGCCATTACGCACAGCTAAATCATCACTCTTTTTATTATGCCATTTGTTATTTGTCTTAGAAATATGTAGGGCACAGTACAGATCCAAGTGCTGGGAAACAGGCACAACACATTTTCATGATTGATTCATTGGATGTTGGATGTTGACATAAGCGGTAGTCACTTTGTACAAGGAGTCTACTGGAGTTTCCATGCTCTGTTGAGGTAAACATGATAAAAATGTGTCATTGTGGAGTTAAAAGTGCTTACACCCTGCCTAAATGGCAAAGCCCTCCAGCTTCAAATGTAACGCCAATGTTGTAATAATGTTTATCTATGAGGTCCGGCCGGGATCAAGGCTCAGTTCATGTTGTTTGTTTCACTTTCAGTGGAGTCTTTTTCTCTGTGTAATGGCTCATGGCTCATTACGGACATATGTTGTTCCTGAACCGGAAGTTCTAGAGCATTCTTCCTTATTTTGCTTTGCTCACATTGCACCCATTATTTGTTCCACTAATTCTTGTCGATAGCACTGCCTTTCTCATGCTCTCAAACCGGGTCACATAAGACAAAGGTGAGCGAGCGTGGGTGGAGGAGGTTGTTGAATGAAGGCCTTCTCCTTGTCCCTCTCCTCAGGGTAAAGGCGTACCCCTGAGGGCAGGAGTTCCACTGCCCCCTTTAAGTGCTACTCGAGCTTCCTGCTCCGGCCAGCCTTTGTTCTGCTGTTGTGAGAACAGGGGCTGCACAGAGAGTCTGGGAGCTCAGAGCATGTGTTCTTCTAATTTGCCTTGATAACTGCCAGATGATGAGGCCAGGGCCAAAGCCTACGGGCTCTTCTAATGCTACTCTGGTGCTGCTGGTGGTGGAGGGGACAGGAAGGGGTCAGTCTGCTAAAGTGGGAGAGGGGGAAGCCGGGGCTCCTAGAGAGCAGTTCCTGGCAAGACGACTCCACTTCCTGTGTCATGGGAGTTATCTGAGTCACCTGCTCCTCTACATCTCGAGCCTCTACTGTGCCATTCAGAGTCAGAGTCAAAGCAGAACCATAGAGGGAAGTTGAAAGGTAAACCAACGGTCACAAAATCATCATAATGTCAGTTCATTTGATGACATATACACCACAATCTGTCATCCCTGTGTATTACATACTGCACACTCAGGAAGTAACCTAACAGGAAGTAACCTACTGTACAGAATGTGTGCTGCTTAGAAATAGACAAAAACAAATAATTGTTGTTTGTTTACTGCATAATGTTTTCTTGCTAGAAAATACTATTTAGGAAAATTATTTCTGTATAGCAGAAACTATTCAACAGGCCAACCACTTGCTTATTTTGCAAAGGATTGGAAGCATACTGTGGTAGCAAAGGTAACACTATTAAATACAATTTCAGGAAAATTATCTCAGCTGTAGTTAAGCCGCACACTCGCCACTTGGCCCAAAATTTTACCACAGATATTCACAGTGAAGTAGCGGCTTCCTTAAGTTTGGCTACCAATATTTAGTCATTTTGATATAAAGTGAATCCAAGTGAAAGCTATGATCCCTTATTGATGTCACTTGTTAAATCCACTTAAATCAGTGTAGATGAAGGGGAGGAGACGGGTTAAAGAAGGATTTTTAAGCCTTGATACAATTCCAAATCAAATCAAATGAAATGTTATTTGTCACGTGCTCCGAATACAACAGGTGTAGTAGACCTTACAGTGAAATGATTACTCATAAGCCCTTAACCAACAATGCAGTTTTAAGAAAAAAAAGTGCTAAGTAAAAAATAGAAATACAAATAATTAAAGAGCTGCAGTAAAATTGAGACATGGATTGTGTACATGCGCTATTCAGAGGGTGAATGGGTAAGACTAAAGATTTAGTGCCTTTGAACGGGGTATGGTACTGTAGTAGGTGCCAGGCGCACCGGTTTATGTCAAGAACGGCAACGCAGCTGGGTTTTTCAACGTGGGCCATCATCCCTGTGGAAAGCTTTCGACACCTTGTAGAGAGAGTCCATGCCTCGACGAATTGAGGCTATTCTGTGGGGGAGGTTGCAACAATATTAGGAAGGTGTTCCTAATGTTTGGTACAATCAGTGTATGCCTGGAATGCCTAAGCCTATGTCATTTTGATTTCCTGGTTCCTTGGTTAAGTAGATACTCATAATTTGTGTCAGCAAGCATCTTTCTGTGCTTATTGTTCAGTTGATCCAAACACTGCAACCTGGACTCAGAGCACAGACACATTTGAAGATCAACTGGATCAAATTATCTTAGGTATGGTATCCAGGGACAGCGTGAATAGAGAACACTTGAGCACTACCTCTTTGATGAGTTACAGTGCTTCCCCTCCTAGATTCAGAGAGGATCACCTTGTTGAAACCCAGGATGCTGGCTGTCTGTCAAGGCACAGCTGCTGTCTAAGCTTTCAAGTAGCATACGCTACCGGTCTTGAGCACGCCATGACCATAATGTCAACATGCACTTAGTAATTTGGCCTATCCTTTACGCTCTATGGCTATTACATCTGTTTATCTTATATCAGCCCACAGTCTGATGCGATCTTAATTTAAATGACTGCTCGTTAGGCATCAGCAGAGCTCTGTGTGTGATTGAGGGGCTGGGAGTTTCTATAAGTCATGAAGATGCTGTGTCTCACCACGCATGTCCTCCAGCTAGACAGACAATTAGACTCTGCACCTCTGCTCCACTCTCTCTCTCTGAGATGCAAGGACTAGGAGATGCAGCATGGACATTTTGTAATCAGCAATGAGCCTCTTCACTGGTATTTAGTCCAAATGTTAATTTCACGGTTTTCGTGAGCAGAAGTACGCTCACTGAACATCAAATGACCAGACATGGCCTTAGATTCAGTTAGTAGTCAATATGTGTGAATTGATTGGTATACAATTGGTATACAATTGGTATATATATATATATAGTGCCTTGCGAAAGTATTCGGCCCCCTTGAACTTTGCGATCTTTTGCCACATTTCAGGCTTCAAACATAAAGATATAAAACTGTATTTTTTTGTGAAGAATCAACAACAAGTGGGACACAATCATGAAGTGGAACGACATTTATTGGATATTTCAAACTTTTTTAACGAATCAAAAACTGAAAAATTGGGCTGCAAAATTATTCAGCCCCTTTACTTTCAGTGCAGCAAACTCTCTCCAGAAGTTCAGTGAGGATCTCTGAATGATCCAATGTTGACCTAAATGACTAATGATGATAAATACAATCCACCTGTGTGTAATCAAGTCTCCGTATAAATGCACCTGCACTGTGATAGTCTCAGAGGTCCATTAAAAGCGCAGAGAGCATCATGAAGAACAAGGAACACACCAGGCAGGTCCGAGATACTGTTGTGAAGAAGTTTAAAGCCGGATTTGGACACAAAAAGATTTCCCAAGCTTTAAACATCCCAAGGAGCACTGTGCAAGCGATAATATTGAAATGGAAGGAGTATCAGACCACTGCAAATCTACCAAGACCTGGACGTCCCTCTAAACTATCAGCTCATACAAGGAGAATACTGATCAGAGATGCAGCCAAGAGGCCCATGATCACTCTGGATGAACTGCAGAGATCTACAGCTGAGGTGGGAGACTCTGTCCATAGGACAACAATCAGTCGTATATTGCACAAATCTGGCCTTTATGGAAGAGTGGCAAGAAGAAAGCCATTTCTTAAAGATATCCATAAAAAGTGTTGTTTAAAGTTTGCCACAAGCCACCTGAGAGACACACCAAACATGTGGAAGAAGGTGCTCTGGTCAGATGAAACCAAAATTGAACTTTTTGGCAACAATGCAAAACGTTATGTTTGGCGTAAAAGCAACACAGCTAAACACACGATCCCCACTGTCAAACATGGTGGTGGCAGCATCATGGTTTGGGCCTGCTTTTCTTCAGCAGGGACAGGGAAGATGGTTAAAATTGATGGGAAGATGGATGGAGCCAAATACAGTACCATTCTGGAAGAAAACCTGATGGAGTCTGCAAAAGACCTGAGACTGGGATGGAGATTTGTCTTCCAACAAGACAATGATCCAAAACATAAAGCAAAATCTACAATGGAATGGTTCAAAAATAAACATATCCAGGTGTTAGAATGGCCAAGTCAAAGTCCAGACCTGAATCCAATCGAGAATCAGTGGAAAGAACTGAAAACTGCTGTTCACAAATGCTCTCCATCCAACATCACTGAGCTCGAGCTGTTTTGCAAGGAGGAATGGGAAAAAATGTCAGTCTCTCGATGTGCAAAACTGATAGAGACATACCCCAAGCGACTTACAGCTGTAATCGCAGCAAAAGGTGGCGCTACAAAGTATTAACTTAAGGGGGCTGAATAATTTTGCAGCCCAATTTTTCAGTTTTTGATTTGTTAAAAAAGTTTGAAATATCCAATAAATGTCGTTCCACTTCATGATTGTGTCCCACATGTTGTTGATTCTTCACAAAAAAATACAGTTTTATATCTTTATGTTTGAAGCCTGAAATGTGGCAAAAGATCGCAAAGTTCAAGGGGGCCGAATACTTTCGCAAGGCACTGTATATATACATACAGTGGGGCAAAAAAGTATTTAGTCAACCACCAATTGTGCAAGTTCTGCCACTTAAAAAGATGAGAGAGGCCTGTAATTTTCATCATAGGTACACTTCAACTATGACAGACAAAATGAGAAAAACAAATCCAGAAAATCACATTGTAGGATTTTTTATGAATTTATTTGCAAATTATGGTGGAAAATAAGTTTTTGGTCACCTACAAACAAGCAAGATTTCTGGCTCTCACAGAACTGTAACTTCTTCGTTAAGAGGCTCCTCTGTCCTCCACTCGTTACCGGTATTAATGGCACCTGTTTAAAGTTGTTATCAGTATAAAAGACACCTGTCCACAACCTCAAACAGTCACACTCCAAACTCCACTATGGCCAAGACCAAAGAGCTGTCAAAGGACACCAGATACAAAATTGTATACCTGCACCAGGCTGGGAAGACTGAATCTGCAATAGGTAAGCAGCTTGGTTTGAAGAAATCAACTGTGGGAGCAATTATTAGGAAATGTTAGACATACAAGACCACTGATAATCTCCCTCGATCTGGGGCTCCACGCAAGATCTCACCCCGTGGGGTCAAAATGATCACAAGAACGGTGAGCAAAAATCCCAGAACCACACGGGGTGAATGACCTGCAGTCATTGAATGACCTGCAGTGAATGACCTGCAGAGAGCTGGGACCAAAGTAACAAAGCCTACCATTAGTAACACACTACACCTCCAGGGACTCAAATCCTGCAGTGCCAGACGTGTCCCCCTGCTTAAGCCAGTACATGTCCAGGCCCGTCTGAAGTTTGCTAGAGAGCATTTGGATGATCCAGAAGAAGATTGGGAGAATGTCATGTGGTCAGATGAAACCAAAATATAACTTCTTGGTAAAAACTCAACTCGTCGTGTGTGGAGGACAAAGAATGCTGAGTTGTATCCAAAGAACATCATACCTACTGTGAAGCATGGGGGTGGAAACATCATGCTTTGGGGCTGTTTTTCTGCAAAGGGACCAGGACGACTGATCCGTGTAAAGGAAAGAATGAATGGGGCCATGTATCGTGAGATTTTGAGTGAAAACCTCCTTCCATCAGTAAGGGTATTGAAAATGAAACGTGGCTGGGTCTTTCAGCATGACGATGATCCCAAACACACCGCCCGGCCAACGAAGGAGTGGCTTCGTAAGAAGCATTTCAAGGTCCTGGAGTGGCCTAGCCAGTCTCCAGATCTCAACCCCATAGAAAATCTTTGGAGGGAGTTGAAAGTCCGTGTTGCCCAGCAACAGCCCCAAAACATCACTGCTCTAGAGGAGATCTGCATGGAGGAATGGGCCAAAATACCAGCAACAGTGTGTGAAAACCTTGTGAAGACATTCGACCTCTGTCATTGCCAACAAAGGGTATATAACAAACTATTGAGATAAACTTTTGTTATTGACCAAATACTTATTTTCCACCATAATTTGCAAATAAATTCATAAAAAATCCTACAATGTGATTTTCTTGATTTTTTTGTGTACCTATGAGGAAAATTACAGGCCTCTCTCATCTTTTTAAGTGGGAGAACTTGCACAATTGGTGGCTGACTAAATACTTTTTTGCCCCACTGTATGTATGTATGTATGTATGTATGTATGTATTATATATATATATATATATATATATATATATATATATATATATATATAGAGAGAGAGAGAGAGAGAGAGAGAGAGAGAGAGAGAGAGAGAGAGAGAGAGAGAGAGAGAGAGAGAGAGAGAGAGAGAGAGAGAGAGAGAGAGAGAGAGAGAGAGAGAGAGAGAGAGAGAGAGATTCACTGCATGGAAAGGAAGAGACAGTTCCCTTACTTCTCCTATCAAGTGTCCAGATAACTTTTCCAGTCGCAGTGTCCTGCCCCCGTCTCCCCTCTCTCTCTCTCTCCCTTTTTTTCAATCACCAACTTCTCTCCTGATTCCCAAACCTGCAAAGTCCATCAGGACCAGAGGGGAGGGAACATCCCGCATTCTTCAGCCTGAAGCTCTCGCTGCTGAAAAATAATCTACCTTAACAAGGAGAGAGCTTCTCAGGAAAGGGATAACCTAATCTTTAAACCTGGGCTGTTGTCTTTAAAAAGGCCTGGTGAGGTATACTGTCTCCCTCTGCTGTGGTTTCATAAGAAAGGACTTCCTGCCTATATTACAAGCTAACGTTGAATGAGTGTCCCTCTTTATCCACCTGCCAATTAACAGGAAGTAATACCCTATCCTTCTTTTGGTGATGTATTTAAAACGTGGTCCCTAATATGAGGAATAGTCTCCCCAGTTCCCCTTTGACCTCAACCAACAGCTCCGTTCCTCACATTATTGCCAAGCTTGCATGTCACAAACCTACTCAGTATTTTGCAAGGTAGAGTTGAACCCTTCACACTGATTGGGTTAAGGGTTCCTCAGTAAGAATTACCCACACAGAGAGAGAGAGAGACTGACGCGTTTTACAGCTGCCTGCTGCTAGGCGGCTCTGTTGATGCTGCAGTCCGTTTCATCTGCTAGATAGTCGTACGTTCCTGTCTCCAGAATGTATTTATTTATTTCATCCTTACTTCACCAGATAAATTCACTGGGAACACCTTCACAGCAATGACCTGGGAAAAGGGTGGCAAGGGAAAGGGATGGAATGAGACTGAAATAATGTTGAGATATAGAGACACAATATTAGAAACAAAACTCCAATATCCTCAGACCATACTCAAATAGCTTATGGGGGTGGTTACTCAGCGCCAGAATACTGTGTTTCCTTGAACTGCTGTTCAGATGTCATCTAAGTAGAAACATCAATCATGCCAGTTGTTCCTGTGAGTCCGGCGTCAGTCCCTGACCCTACTGAGTCACTGGTCTTTGCCACTCCTTGACATTTCCTCTGGTGCACATGTGAGGTTACACAAAGCCTAGGCCGAGGCAACACTCTCTCTCCCATTTTAGGATGCCATGGTCAACATGGTTAATGTGCAGCTAATAGCGTCTGAACAGATGCAGGGATGATCATGTACTTCCTGTCCTGGGCTGAACAGTTGAGAAAGGAATTGTAAACACTCTGGCTCTTATCAAGAGTCTTTGTTTAACATTACATTTCACCAATGTAAACTGATGTCTCGCCACATGAACTGCAACAGACTATTTTCCAGACACGCATTTCATGCTTACATAAGTAGTTGTGCTAGTCTAACCTCTGTTTGAAACGTGCACCTGTTTCTAAATGCAATCCTAGTTAAAATACTCCTTGTGTGTGCAATATCGCTGGCTGCATGCTGCCTAATTATCTGTCTTGCCATGAGCGCTTATTCATGGGGAACATTGTGTATGATGAAGAACAGTTTGTTTGAAGGGGCTGAGGCACCCCATCACCTATCCTGAGGTAAGCACCAGACTGCTGCTAGAACTATGTTGCTATGGTTGGTGTCAGCTGTGCATCACATTGGTGCACTGCTGAGGCACTCCATGAGCAAATGCTATTGTAACTCACAACAAGGCCTTGAAGGATTTGGAAACTTTCCATCACTTGCTTGAGAGATCACAGCTTAAAAGGCAAATGTCAGAGCATTAAAAAATGACACTTTTAAGGGAAAGTGAAAACAGCTTGCGAGTGTGGTGGATGTCAAGTTATAGTTAAGCTCGGGTGAAGAAATATGTTCTCACGCTGTTGTACAAACTGGTCAGTCCTTTTCCAGTCAACACTTTGACCTTACACATTAGGCATCTTTATTTTTTTGGACTAGATGATTCAACAAAGTAACAGATTAACAAAACGATTAAATCTCAAACTTCTACATTACTGCTGTACCAGGGAGGTTACAAATAGCATTTTTTATGTTGAATATACTGCATGTAAGGTTACATATACAGTGCCTTGCAAAAGTATTCATCCCACTTGGTGTTTTTCCTACTTTGTTGCATTACAACCTGTAATTTAAATTGATTTTTATTTGGATTTCATGTGATGGACATACACAAAATAGTCCAAATTCGTGAAGTGAAATGAAAAAAAGTAACTCGTTTAAAAAAATAAAATAAAAATTTAAAACAGAAAAGTGGTGCGTGCATATGTATTCACCCCTTTTGCTACGAAGCCCCTAAATAGATCTGGTGCAACCAATTACCTTCAGAAGTCACATAAATAGTTAAATAAAGTCCACCTGTGTGCAATCTAAGTGTCACATGATCTCAGTATATATACACCTGTTCTGAAAGGCCCCAGAGTCTACAACACCACTAAACAAAGGGCACCACCAAGCAAGTGGCACCATGAAGAGCAAGAAGGTCCCCAAACAGGTCAGGGACAAAGTTGTGGAGAAGTACAGATCAGGGTTGGGTTAGAAAAATTATCCAAAACTTTAAACATCCCACTGAGCACCATTAAATCCATTATAAATAAATGGAAAGAATATGGCACCACAACAAACCTGCCAAGAGAGGGCCACCCACCAAAACTCACGGACCAGGGAAGAAGGGCATTATTAATCAGAGAGGCAACAAAGAAACCAAAGATAACCCTGAAGGAGCTGCAAAGCTCCACAGCGGAGATTGGATTATCTGTCTATATGACCACTTTAAGCCGTACACTCCACAGAGCTGGGCTTTACGGAAAATTGGTCAGACAAAAACCCATTGCTTAAAGAAAAGAATAAGCAAACACCTTTGGTGTTCGTCAAATGTCATGTGGGAGACTCCCCAAACATATGGAAGAAGGTACTCTGGTCAGAGGAGACTGAAATTGAGCTTTTTGGCCATCAAGGAAAATGCTATGTCTGGCACAAACCCATCACCCCGAGAACACCATCCCTGTTTTTCATCGGCAGGGACTGGGAAACTGGTCAGAATTGAAGGAATGATGGTGCTAAATGCAGGGAAATTCTTGAAGGAAACCTGTCTTCCAGAGATTTGAGACAGGGGCGGAGGTTCACCTTCCAGCAGGACAATGACCCTAAGCATACTGCTCAAGTGGTTTAAGGGGAAATATTTAAATGTCTTGGAATGGCCTAGTCAAAGCTCAGACCTCAATCCAATTGAGAATCTGTGGTGTGACTTATTAAAGATTGTTGTACACCAGCGGAACCCATCTGACTTGAAGGAGCTGTAGCTGTTTGCCTTGAAGAATGGACAAAAATCCCAATGGCTACATATGAAAGCAACATACCCCAAGAGACTTGCAGCTGTAATTGCTGCAAAAGGTGGCTCTAAAAAGTATTGACTTTGGGGGGGTGAATAGTTATGCACGCTGAAGTTTTCTGTTTTTTTTGTGTTATTTCTTGTTTGTTTCACAATAAAACATATTTTGCATCTTCAAAGTGGTAGACATGTTGTGTAAATAAAATTATACAAACCCTCCCAAAAATCTATTTTAATTCCAGGTTGTAAGACAACAAAATAGGAAAAATTTCAAGGGGTATGAATACTTTCGCAAGCCACTGTACATCCCACTTTGAACCTTGTCCCACTTGCGTTCAGCTAACCAAAGGGAAGCTATTTCAGTCTGGTCCCTCTGTGACTTGCCTTAATATATTAGACCACATGACAGAGTCAGTATGGACGCATAGTACTGACTGTAAGAGTGGGCCATATTGGAGGTCCCATGTCTTTCCTTTGTTTTCCTAAATATGCCAATCTTTCATGGCAAAAAGGAACTAATATTATGACAGAGTTTGACAGGCCCTAGGTCATGCTCCAACTCGTGATTATAGAAGGACCTTTTCTTATGATGCTGTGCCAGATTACTGAGGAGTATTGAGGACATGTTGTGATATTCATCAGATCATGCTCAAGACTAAAATACTGATTCTAAAATGGTCATGGTCCCTCAGCTCTCAACAGCAATATTAATGCATGAGTAACACACATGGTTATTTTTGCCATACGTTCAGTGGTTCTTTTGTTTCCTTATGCGTTCCCTTAGTTCTGTATGTTGTTTGGGGAGACCCACTGTTAATAAAACATGTACTATTACAGTTTGGCTGCATTGAAATACCTATCAAAACATTTACTCTTTATCCTAGCCTAAAATACTATGTTAGGAAAGAATCTTGATACTGTATGTCGGTTTCTTCTTTAAAAATACTGAACAATAATATAAAAGTAACATGCAACAATTTCAACGATTTGACTGAGTTACAGTTCACATCAGGAAATCAGTCAATTGAAATAAATGAATTAGGCCCTAATCTATGAATTTCACTTGACTGGGCAGGGGCGCAGCGGTGGGTGGGCCTAGGAGGGCACAGACCCAACCACTGGGGGGGCCAGGCCCAACCACTGGGGAGCCAGGCTCAGCCAATCAGAATGAGTTTTTCCCCACAAAAGGGCTTTATTACAGAGAGTAATACTCCTCAGTGTCATCAGCTGTCCGGGTGGGTGGTCTCAGACGATCCCGCAGGTGAAGAAGCGGGATGTGGAGGTCCTGGCCTGGCGTGGTTACACGTGATCTGCATGGTTACACGTGGTTGGACGAATTGCCAAATACTCTAAAATGAGGTTGGAGGCGGCTTATGGTAGAGAAATGTACATTCAATTATCTGGCAACAGCTCTGGTGGACATTCCTGCAGTCATCATGTCAATTGCACACTCCCTCAAAACTTGCAACATCTGTGGCATTGTGTTGTGTGGCAAAAATGCACCTCTTATTGTCCTCAGCACAAGGTTCACTTGTGTAATGATCATGCTGTTTAATCAGCTTCTTGATATGCCACACCTGTCAGGTGGATGGAATATCTTGGCAAAGGAGAAATGCTCACAAACAGGGATGTAAACAAATTTGTTCACACATTTTTTTGGAACATTTCTGGGATCTTTTATTTCTGCTCATGAAACACGGGACCAACACTTTACATGTTGCGTTTATATTGTTTTTCAGTATAATTTTCACCATTTGTTGTAGAATAATGGTGTGGCATGAACAACCCACTGACGTCAACCTTTTACCCATCTTCAATAAAATAGATAAACACTATTCCAGAGGTGACTGAATAAAGTGACTGAATGAAGTGAACTGTAAAATAAATATTCGTTTTTGAGTTACAGTGACTCACAGGTTACTATCTGCAACTGTCACCTAATGAAAACGTTCCCTTTCACAATGTAATAATCTTTTTTTATGATATAGCCTCATTCGATGGATGTCTGAACAGGACGTTACAGCTCAATATACCATTAACAACCCTGCATATGGCTCTCTCACGTCAAGAAGCACTCAAGCCCACATTGTCAAACTCATGCGTGGTTCAACAACCACAAAGAAATACGGAGTATCGATCAAAAGAGGACATTACGCAGTCTGACCTGTGCCATTAAAGAGCCTCTGCATTTTACACCTGCATTACACTCTAATGTTACATTAATTATGTGTTAACACATCTGCCACCTGAGGAGAGCCGCGGTTGACCCTCACATGTGGGACAGATGTTGGAATCCAACATGCTCTTTTTATGGGAGATATAGAATATTTGTATTAAAGCTGTGTTTTATGAGACTGTGCCGTAAGCTCCTACCCTTACTTGGCCAACCCATGCTTTGGTGTTGCCAGCACCTGTGGACAGAGAAAATGGGAGCAGATGGGACTTCAAACACTCCTGCGTGGGATCGGCTGGTTGTGTTAACGGCGGTCGCGGTAGCTGCTGCGGAGAGGGCACCAGAGGACAATACAGAGAAATCAATGTTCAATGTTTGGATGGGAGCTGATACATTTCCAGTTCCCTTGCACTGTGACTGATCACTAAGAATGTGGACATACTGTATGAACTACAGTATAAAGGCATTTCATCCATTGTCTGAACCATTATCGACTAAACTGTACAGACGATTTATTTGTGATAAGTGTACAGAAACATATGAATGTGTAAGCCTGCTATCTATGACCTAGCTCCTAATGTTGATAGCCTAGTTGTATACTAATTCTTAATGTACAGGCATGTGTAGTACATTGTAAGGACAGTTACTACACTCGCAAATACAAGAACCCAGGGATGCATGAAAAGACCTCCCAAAACCCAAACCGGTTGAGGAAATATCATAGTATCCCTCCATGGCCTTAAAGACAAGCGCAGACCCATGGCAGGTTGGCCTGAAGGGGAATACACTCCCGTGGCCTGGCCCTGGAAAGTTGCCTGGCGATCTAGCCGGAGGATCCAACACTGTCTGCATCATCTATCATCCCTCCACTGCCAAGGGCTGCATATTAGGGAGCTGGTTTTACTGCCGATTCATCATGCTACTGGAAGAGAATCAAGAGGCCGTCTTGGGGATGACATCACAACTTCTGTAAACCATTGGTTGTCTTCCATTACCTCCCAGATGATGCAGATTTGATTCTAATTATGAACAGGGATAGAAAATGTATCTGCTGTACATTTACTGGACAGACTTTTTTTGCCCAGTGGGTTAGAAATGGATGTACTGTTTATTATTTTATTTTTTTAGCCCTTAATGTCTTAGCAGGAGGCTAACCTAATGTAAGACTTCACAAAAGGTACAATACTACTGTACAGTGACACAAAACAAAACACCCGAAACAAACAGCCTCCTTTTTAAAAAAGGAAAGGGTGGAGGTACAATGGGAAGAGGTGCCTCGACATTTCTCACAGTCCTCAATCAGGGGATTGGGGTGGTGGTGTGGGGCGAAGGTGGGGGGCAGCTGCAGTGGTAGAACAAATGACACGCTGCTCCACACACCAAAGTGGATGTTTAGGGGACAGCATTGCCGGAGACATACAGCAGATAGCTCGGCCCCCCTTACCTGCTGATGTCTGGTATTGCACAGTGATTTATCTGACTTTCGCAGCTCCAGGCCAGGCTGAGGCGGCCCTCCGAGAGGACACACACCGTCTGTATGGAAGAGAGATGGTGGAGCATGGAGGTTGGTGTTGGAGGGAAGCTGATGTGCTGGATGTGATTGAAAGGGGGTCCATATGTAGCTTAGCCAAGACGCAATTTGATGCATGATGCTAAATACATTTTGGTTACCATTATACTACCTTGTTTGTGGAGTGTAGGCTACTGTGAATTGTGAAGAGAAACACATGTTTATAGCGTGTATGGTTCAATGCCTCTCAGTTGTGTAGGTGGTTAGGTATGAACCTAAATTGTTTATTTAAAACTTTATGCCAAAATGGCGTGACAGTATAAATACAACATAACTACATGTTATTCCTAATCCTGGGTAATAAGTAGCCTCTTCCACCACCACTACATCTATATGATATATGTGAAACTATAAGGATGAAGGAATCTGCTATACCACTGATAGTTTACATTGTCCATAGGGAATGATTCACTGCCCTTAACCTGAAATAAGCAGGTTCTAAGGGGAAAATCAGGAAACACTTGTCCAGAAAAGGGACAGTCAACACAAACATCCTTTTCCAAAGGGGGTGCGGTGCACAACAGGCCCCCAGAGTCCTGAGGCACTGTGATGGATGGTTTCCATGCAGGCAGTATAAAGCTTTAAGCTGAACCACTCTTGTCTGAAGAAAGACTTGGACCCAAATTTATGCCATGTAAGATGAACATTCATAGCCTCTGATTTTTCATGAAGTTCAAGAACCATAACAACATTAGAGCAAACTTTTAAGTGTTCAAACAGTTGTTAACCCTTTCCATTATGTTCTGGGTCAATTTGAGTTTGAAATCACTAAAATACTATTTTTAGTAATTGTTCCAACATGATCCTTCATCTACTTTGTAAAACACGTAATAAAAATGAATAAAACATAGACCTGAATAGGGACATCCATTATGTTCTGGGTCAATTTGACCCACAATTTGACCCTCTCAACTGAAACAAGCTGCGTTCTGCACATGAATGGTGCAACCATGCTGATCACATAGATATAAGTATGATTTCCCTATGATTCTCAGAGGCTGAGCATTGACTCGCCATTTGACCCCCGCAATTTGACCTTGGTCTATATAACTTTTGGACGGTGTGTCCTAGAAACAACCTGCTTTCTGCACAGGAATGGCGCAACCATGCTGATCACAAAGATATAAGTATGAGGCTGAGCAACACTGATCTGAAGACAATTTGAACTTGACTTTGGACCTTGACCTTCGTGCTTGAAAAGGTTATAAGTACACTACCGTTCAAAAGTTTAGGGCCACAGAAAAATAGACATTGTTAATGTTGTAAATGACTATTGTAGCTGGAAATGGCATATTTTCTATGGAATATCTACATAGCTGTACAGAGGCCCATTATCAGCAACCATCACTCCTGTTTTCCAATGGCACGTTGTGTTAGCTAATCCAAGTTTATCATTTTAAAAGGCTAATTGATCATTAGAAAACTCTTTTGCAATTATGTTAGCACAGTTGAAAAGTGTTGTTCTTATTAAAGAAGTAATAAAACTGGCCTTCTTTAGACTAGTTGAGTATCTGGAGCATCAGCATTTGTGGATTCGATTACAGGCTCAAAATTGCCAGAAACAATGCCCTTTCTTCTGAAACTCGTCAGTCTATTCTTGTTCTGAGAAATTAAGGCTATTCCATGCAAGAAATTGCCAAGAATCTAAAGATCTTTTACCATGGTGTGTACTACTACCTTCACAGAACAGCGAAAACTGGCTCTAACCAGAATAGAAAGAGGAGTGGGAGGCCCCGGTGCACAACTGAGCAAGAGGACAAGTACATTAGAGTGTCTAGTTTGAGAAACAGACGCCTCACAGGTCCTCAACTGGCAGCTTCATTAAATACCAGTCTCAACGTCAACAGTGAAGAGGCGACTCCGGGATAATGGCCTCCTAGGTAGAGTTGCAAAGAAAAAGCCATTGATTTATGACTGGTACAGCAATCAAACATTTGGCTCTACTGTACATTTTGAACAGTTGGATCCATCAACTCAGGAGGGAAAAGCGTATGAAAGAGGACAATCCCAGCTACTGGAAAATACATGTTGGGAGGTTAGATATTTTTATGATCTTGATGTACTTACTGTACACAAACAGTGTCGGCTGAATCGAACATGAGGGAAAGATTTAATTATCTAAGGTACAATACCTCCAGGAATAATGATCAGTCAATGTTCTAGAATTACAGTAAGAAAGAACATTATAGGGAGGAACTTCAGAGTCAATAAATGTGTTTACTCAACCCATCAATCTGCACCTACGCCATTATTAACGTCAGTGACAGGGTGCTGTACAGAATTAATCAGGCTGCTGTGTTTAGGGTAATGGATTGTCCCTGGAGCCAAGTCATACCACAGGCATATCCAATGGAAAATCCATAATCGTGGCTCTCTCCTCAAGATCGACATCCCTGCTACCCAGATACAAAACGACCAGATAATGCAAAGCATCCTCAGCCAAAAGGAAATTCCTCCATGTTTCTTTTCTCTTTCAATCGCAGGTCTGCGATTTTTAAGCGTTTATAAAACACGTCATGGAATTTCAGCACATACGTGCATATAGTTTTAGTGCATGATTTATTTCCCTATATCTGTTTTGGGTATCATATTTGGGGCATAGTGGTCAGTGTCTCATAGAACGTTTTCTCAATTTAACCACGTAAAATGGCTTCAGGAGTCAGACATTTGTTTTATTGGAATACATTTTCTTCAAAGTTTACTGTACATATTACTCAGAAGAGAAAGACATGTTAAACCATCTACAGTAAGAAGAAAATGTTGTACACTGGTTGAGATACATGCTTTTGCCAAGGAAACCTGTTTTGTTTTCATGTTTATAGCAAAAGAGAAAAGTTCTGGCCATTGATTTAAGGCGTACACTCCCATGCTACATTGAGGGATTACTTTGATGGAGGAGTGGAGTTTCGGTCAGTCTATCTCACATCAAATTCTCTGACAGCAAATAACATGAAAATACTATCTAATGTACTTAATAATATTATGTTACAAAAGGTGTAGGTTCTCATTTGATATCAAAAGTGCAGTATCCAACTAAACTGGCTAAGACGGCATCTGCCCTAACAGTGGCTGCTCCTGCTCCAGTCTAAGACGTGTATGAAGGACATCTGCCACATTACCTATCATTTTCCCCTCAGTTCCTAGAAGCCTGCTCACCTTCCAGTGACTGGCCAAGTTCAACTAATGAACTTGCATAGATAAAAATGGTTTTAATCCATTTTCAAAACCGCAGAACCCTTCAAATACTATATCTGATACCGGTAGAAGTTCATCGTCAGTACAACGGGATGTTTAAGTTTTCAGATGTCATGGTAATGTGTTTCAGTCCATTTTCCTCATTCAAAGTATAGCTGAAACTCATGTTTCCTTAAACATGCTGTTTGCTCAACCCACTGGCGGAAGAGAATTAGTAAAGGGGAACCTGTTGGCAAGATAACATTACTCATTCCGTCAGGGGCGATATAAGGGTAACTAAACAGATGGCAGCCTATCTTTGCAAGATACCTTTTTGATTCAGTGATAGAGAGCCAACCAAAACGTGGAGAAGCATCTTCATGTCATTTGTCAGCTGGGGAAGGGAAAACATCGTAATAATTTTACTGGAGGATACTAAAAAAAGTGCAGTCATGTTACATTGATGTTATGTCTTGTAATGTACATAACATTACGGGGAGTAAAAGTTGTTGGCCACATTTTGGGATATTCTTAAGCAAGGCCCATACCTTTGTTTTGCCATTGGTTACCTTCACAAGTAGATTCCAGCCCAAAGCAGTGACAGAATGCACTTACAGTATATTTTTACTCACATAAGGTCGCTTTCTTTTCAAATACAGTCTTCAGGCCTCTTCGGGTACAAATTGCCATGAAGCACAACGCTGACCAACAATTACAAGAACATGTAATGGTGTTGCCTGTGTTGCTTGCCACTCATCTTGTGCATGTATCTTCTGCAGAAACAGTGCCAAGAAGTTACCAAACCCATTAAGATCACTTTCAGAAATGTCACAGGGATTATAGTGTACATCAGTTAAAAAAAAAAAAAAATGTTTTTTTTAAAGGCCTTTTAAAACGAGGATGCCAGGAGCCCTGTATAGAAGCTGGTTCTCACCATCAGAACCTATTGTGGTAAAACAATACTATAGCAATACAATAGCATGCAACTATATGCAAGAAAGGAGTCAAACCTTGACAGACCAGGCTGCTTTTCTCATCTCTTCATCGGACGAGTTATTCACACCTTCTCCAAGGACTTGTCTTCAATGTGAGGCATGCGAGACACGCACAGTCTTCAAAGTGGAGAGGCAGAGCCAAACGTCCAGCCCTCCCTCAGCGGACCATCATCTGCAAGCCACTGGCTCTTTCCCTCTGGGGTTAGCTTACACCCCATGCACCCATAAAAGCAGCATGGCATGCCACCTCTTCTCCTGTATACACAACATCATTTTGCCCTTTTGTTGCGCAGTGCATTTTCTTTGTGTTGTTTGTGGACAGGCCTACGTATGAACAGTATTTCAGGGATTTCAAGATCCACTAATGGACGCATTTTGAATGCCACTTGTTGTTAAAAGACTAACAAGACCACACATATTTTACAAATGAACATTTATGTAAATACCTGTCAGGAAAGCTGATACCATTTGACATTATGGCAAAACAAAATGTAATTTCCTAAACCGGTTTCAAACATTCTCACATCCAATGGTTTCAGCCAGGTAAAGGTACCGCCCATCTGAGTCGGTAAAACTCCTGAATAATGTCACAGCTACTTAGCCAGGGCTCCCCTCTGACAATAAGCCCATTCTTAGCTTCCACCTTTCATGTCCCTCTTAGCTCTGAGAGCCACAAGACAGACCGTATATCGTTTCAAAAAGAAGAGTCAAAGCTTTCAAGTGAGCACGTCTCTTGAAACGTTACCCAGCCATAATTACAGTGTGGGGAAGATGGGGTGCTTTGACATGTGCAGTGGGTCACTGTGGTGGTTGGGATGTTTAGAGCTCTGGGGAGGGAGAGCAGAGATGGGGACAAATCACACATGCACAACAGCCGGGAAAAGGGGATATGGTGAGTACGGTTTTCATGGCAGGTCTGGTCTTTTCCATACAGGGAGGTTGAGGGGAAAGATGTGAAAATCTAAGTGGCATGATCTAATGACCATTTATTGAGTAGATTGAATAGGATATCATATGTTCATGGCGGAAGCTGCTGTAAAGGTTATAGCTTTATTATAGTTGAGCGTTGTGACAAACGCTGGAGGCACTGCTGCAGGAGGGTTCAATACTGTCAGTCTAATCGGATTTCATAACAGTGGCTCAAATTAGTCATCCACAGACTTGAATCAGAAACCTTTTTAACATGTGTGACCAGAATACTTTTTTTTTCATACGATGTGCGGTTTTCAAGGCCTGGGTGTCTGGAGGAGTCATCTCAGGAGTGCCGAGGGACACACAAATTGAAACAAATAAACTTAATGTAAACCAGATTGATCAGTCAGCGCAGCCATATCTGAAAAACAGTGAATCCCACAGAGCTCTTTTTTCCCCAAAAAGTATTATAGTAATTGCAGAGAAAATCGTCTCTTTTCAGAAGTACTTTGGACAAATTCACTCTGTCAACAATACCAATGTGCAGTAGAAGACGGTAGTCATGGAAACCAGGTCAGTGAACCTGGTGCAATTAATCGCTCCCTTGTCGTGGGTATCAATTTGGTTCTCTATCACTAACACATCATCGGCATTCGACTATAATCTCAAATGATACATTTTATTCTTTCAGTCGTAAAGAATGTAGATACATTCTATCCATGTGCTCCAGACAGATGCATGGCTTGTTATATTAAAAATGAAGGGCTCTGTGAAAGGTTTAGCTATTTGACAGAGAGGATACAATTTTCCCAAGCAGAGTAGAACTACGGTAGATGGAAACCAGATCGGTCGACATAGCAGGTTCCCCCAAACTGCTCCTTTTGTTAAATGATGATCTATTTATTGGGTCTAATGAATTCAAAACCGTTAGATAATGTTGGGCTGGGGTCAGGAGCAAAGAGGGACATCCTGTGACCAGGTTACACAAACTCAATAGATTTAGGCCCGGCAGGCTCTTTTTTTTTAATTTTTTTTTTTTAATTTTTTTTTTTTACCTTTATTTAACCAGGCAAGTCAGTTAAGAGCAAATTCTTAATTTCAATGACGGCCTAGGAACAGTGGGTTAACTGCCTGTTCAGGGGCAGAACGACAGATTTGTACCTTGTCAGCTCAGGGATTTGAACTTGCAACCTTCCAGTTACTAGCCCAATGCTCTAACCACTAGGCTACCCTGCCGCCCCTTTAATGACAGGGATATGATTATAGAAAGAACTCAACATTCCAAGGCCATCCTAATATGTTGGATCTTTCCCCGATCCTAAATGGGAAGCAGCTTAGTTCACGTGTGCTCTTGTATTTGTTTTACAGCTTTATGGTGAGTTCTAGAATAAAAGCTACATTGATCAATTTGTAATAATCAATCATGGATTATATAACGACCTCTTGACTGTAATGTTCTCTTATAGCACTGTACTATACTTCTTCCATACAAATTTGAGCTTAAGTACAGCAAACCATACTGTTTTCATACTATGCCATTCTTTGATAACCTGCATTGTGCCAGTCAAAGGCTACATTGGTCAGCAGCACATCCTGCTAGTGTTATTTTAGAGACTGATGATCCCTCCAATAAGTGATTCAAATAACGACGTGCTTGCAGTGACAAAGATCTGTCTTTGCAATGAAATAGCTGTGGTAGCGGCCAGGGTGGCGATGTGTCATGTTATAGCCCCATGGTGACACAGGTAAGAAGGTATGCCAGTGTGTCTCACCCATTTAGACCACCCAGGCATTTGGAGAAGGCCGTGCCATAACACAATCTGCTCTTCCAGGGTGGCAGAGGGCCATAACCTTACCTACCTGGAAGAACCACATATCAGTCACATGTCAGCTACAGTACGTTCAAATTCTGTGGGTCTGTTGGGGTGACCGTATTGAATACCCATTGACCTATTGGTTCGTACCCTAATCCAACATATGGTTAATTAAGGAGAACAAATGGACAATTGCACATCTGACTCAAGATCTCTGCATCTCCTCCATACTGTTAGACAACAACAAATAGTCTGGTTCAATCACAAATCATCACATTGTTCCCTAAAGTTGCCATTCCTCAGTAAAAGTTAATGCTGCAGGTTTGAGGACATTGGCACATTGTTCAGGGGAACAGACTTGGGGGAACAAGGTCGTACACTCTTTGAAAAAAGGGTTCTATCTAGAACTCAAAAGGGTTCTTCGGCTGTCCCCATAGGAGAACCCTTTGAAAAAACATTTTGGGTTCCAGGTAGAACCATTTTGATTACAGGTAGAACCCTTTTGAGTTCCATGTAGAACCCTTTACACAAAGGGTTCTACATGGAACCCAAAACAGTTCTACCTGTAACCAAAAATGGTTATCCTATGGAGACAACCGAAGAACCCTTTTGGAACTCTTCTCTCTAAGAGTGTAGTGAGTAGGGCTGTCAATAGGACATGGTCCCTTTGACCTCTGGGGGTCGGCGAGGTGACATTCCAGCCCAGGTTAGCACAGGGCTCCTCAGTGTGGGAATGTCTAGTGATGGAGGGTCGGACAGGTGTCTTTATCGCTAATCCACAGCTGTAACCATAAATCAGTGTTGCTAAGGCCCAGCAGTCAGAAGCTGCAACACTACAGGGGGACTGTTTTAGGACCAGGGCTTAGGAGTTGGGGGAGCTTATGACGTGTTGCACCATGATATGCAAAACCACAAAACCAGCCTCTCTATCATGATAGTGGGGCACTGGTGAACATGATACCGATGAGGACAGTAGGCTTATATTGTGAGCAGGCAGCGGCCGAGATTAGATCAACCCTTTCCAGTTTCAGTCTGTGATGATATCAGGCACTGTCAAAGACAAAGTAGTGTTGGCTGATAACATTTGAGCTGAAGCGGCAGTATGTTGCAGTGATCTAAAAATATGTTGTCCAGCAGAACTGGACAGAGGTTTCTGTACACCAATACACCAACTTGCCATGTCAGATATCTAGCTGAGGACATAAAGTTGTGTTCCTTCTCAGCAACTCAGCCTGCAACATTTAGATGCATTCACAGGGGGATATTCTAGATTAGATAGCTCGACGAGTGTCTATATAACAAACCTTTATTTTGTGCTAGGTGGCAGGTGCTTAGTTTCCACACGGATAGGGTTTTTGTGAGCTAAATAAGGACCCAGCATAAGACCTTTCATTGCCTCCAAGCAGGCCTTTAAAGGCGAGGTGACACACCTGATGCCTGGACTGGTGACTGGAGTGGCTGTACTGTTGAAGTGACGACCCTGGCACGTATATAAACCCCCCCCCCCCCCGTCAAGGACTACGCATATATTACATTGCTTCTGTACCATGGCAAAGACCTAGGCTTCTAGTAGGCCTCCTGTCGAGCTTAAAGAGACAGGGGCGGAACTCAAACAGATAAAGGGACTGATAGGGAGAGAAAAATAAACAGTGAGTAGGAGAGAGAGAGAGAGAAGAGAGAGAGAGAAAGAGAGAAGAGAGAGATCCGGTTGTGGCCTTTGTCTCATGGACCAGGATACATTCACAGTGGCTCTGTGCTGATGGAAGAATGACACCTACTGGCCCAGGGACAATGGCTGACACAAACACTCAGACTTATTTCTCTTGAAAACATTGTGACCTTTGGAAAGTGTGTACAACCTATATTCTAATGTCCTAAATCATTCATATTTTCCAATAATTGATCACGTTTGTTGATTGGGTGAATATGGTGTTTTGCAGATTGGTGTATGTGGTTAAATGTAAAGTCATTTCAGATCAGTGCTATATAGATTTAACTCATCATAACCCATTATTATTATAAGGATCAATGCATTTGACTTCATAGCTTACCTATTGTAATTTCTAATATGAGTGAATAGATCAAACTAAATATTTTCATGCATGTTATTCGCATGACATTTCACTGCATATACTACTAGTAATTACATATATATGTTTGATACCCTCAATCTTCTACTTAGAGTGAAGCAGTGGTGATTCCTGCTCGGGGTCCAGTTTTTCAAAAGTATTCTGGATTTTGCTTATCAGATAAGATTAAATCCATAGAAATAGAATGAATAGAAGGAATGCGGACTCCCGCTTTATTCATTCTAATGCATTGCATTTAATCCTATCTGAAAAGCTGGGCCCTGGTTTCAGCCTAATACCTGATCCTGTGGGCTCTATGTTTACCTGGTATTGTTTTTGCATCCGAAACCAGAGATGAGCTTCAAAGGGATGCACACGTGACAGTTTTGCGTGCCAATGGGCCTTTGAAATCCAACACTGTTATGGGATGTTGTTGGGGTGACTGTCCATCAAAGTGATGTGCCAATAAACAAGAGCCCTAAATAGGGTAATGCAGACATGTCAAGAGGTAGTTAGGAATCCTTTTTAAATGTGCTTGCGCTCCATCACATTACCATATGAACATGTGAAATAAATTAGATCGCTGATGTCATTGATATAAGCAATGTGTACTGATGTGTACTAGCTCATGAGGACACCTGCTGTTGAATTTAATATATTATATGGAATATCATACTGACTACGTGGTTGGAGTTACTTCTGCGAATTCTGTCTAGCAGGTTGTGATGAAGATGTGTGTGTGTGTGTGTGTGTGTGTGTGTGTGTGTGTGTAGATGTGAGTACAGTGTCTTTGGAAAGTATTCAGACCCCTTGACTTTTTCCACATTTTGTTACATTACAGCCTTATTCTAAAATGGATTACATTGTTTCCCCCCCTTCATCAATCTACACACAATATCCCATAATGACAAAGCAAAAACAGGACTTCAGAAATGTTTGCTAATTTATTAAAAATAAAAAAAACGGAAAAACATTTACATAAGTACTCAGACCCTTTACTCAGTACTTCGTTGAAGCACCTTCGGCAGTGATTTGGTATTTGGTAGCCTGCATATCAATACCAATACATACACACAAGTGGAGGCTCCTCAGAGGAGGGAAGACCATACTCAGTGAAATTTCATAAAAACAATTAAACATAAAAAAAGTTATACTTTTTAGATAAAACTATACTAAATATATTCATATGTCACCAAATAATTGATTAAAATACACTGTTTTGCAATGAATGTCTGCAGTAACATCAACAGCACTGTCTGGGGTCGCACCATGGTGTAGCCGGAGGACAGCTAGCTTCCGTCCTCCTCTGGCTACATTGACACCAATACAAAACCTAGGAGGCTCATAGGCCTCACCCCCTTTCATAGACATACATGGCAGTTATGACCACTTCTGGAGGCCGTCCTTCAACCAATCTTAGCTTTTGCAGTATGACATGACATGTTGTCCATCTAATCATAAAATTAGGATCAGAGAACAAACCTAGTGAGTTGTAATGAGATTGTGCCACAGAGCATTATGGGGGTTCTATGTGTTAAGAACCCCTTTAATTCTCTGGGGTATACGGAAAAGTTGCGAATTAAAAATTAAGGCTGACTTCTGCCTGAGATCAGTTTTATGAAGACGGCTGAAAAGGTGAGGGCGTTCAATACTAACTTGAATCAAAAGTATAGCTGGTTAACAAGGAGCCTTTCATCAGGCCTCCTGTATTGTTGGGCTTACCTGCTTTTTGGAAGGTCTAAGCCTTGGTCGAAAGGTTGGTGCAGTGACCTGAAGAACATTGATTGTTCAGCTAAACGAAAAAACAAAAGCAGGAGACAAGGGCACAAGAGTAACTACAAGGAGCTGGTAATTGCACGTTATGACGCTTTACTTGCTGAACATCTGGAACTTTCAACTGTCTTTTCTGGGATGTTGAAAACAATTAAAAGTTATGAGGGTTTCCACTTTCCTCCGGTATTTATTTAGCAAAGATAACACATAATCACTCAGGACAGACGCAAGCAAAAACTCATGACATAAATGTTGCAGCAGCCTAGATTACACCTAAACATTAGAAATCTGACATGCTGTATCGGATGAAAACGAGATGATTTTTTTCAGTCTGATCAAATCGTTAAAAATTGCCCCACTGCTCTGTCTGCTTACAGTTGTACGTTATTGTCAGGTATGTGGATGATCAGGGCTTTATTCAGGAACGTTTCTTGGGATACCTTAATGTGTCAAGTGGGTGAGATGCGCAGTCTGTGTTTGACTTGATGAATTTTGAGATGTCTGAGTTTAAGTACATAGAGAAACTCGTTGTCCAAACCGACGAAGGCGCAGCTGTAATGGAATGTATCTGCTATTTGTATTTACAGCTAAGTCCCTTCCTGTTCCCTGATTAAGAGGTGATGACTACTCCACTCCACTACCTTTGTAAACTTTCCCCTGACATGAACTGAAGCCATGTCTCATGTGCCCGCTCATCCACTGGCACATTGAATGTTTCCACTCCAAGCACTGTGAGTACCCCTATCAATTTTCTCTCATTACTGTATGTAGAGTCAATCACTTACACAATCATATTGTTACTCACCAATGATTTCACTCGTTGCTTGGACTAACTCATTCTTAGCTCTTTTGTCTAACTGTGTAGAGTGTCATCTTATAGTTTTGTCTTCCCAGTCAAATTCTGTCCTGGTCAAGCCTCTGAACACCTTAACTCATGTCTCATACTCTCATTCAATCACTGCTGTGATCCCTTTCCAACACGGTGTAAGTATCCCTCTCATTCCCCATCATATTGTACTTTAATTGTCTTTATTAAATGCTTTAGGTTAAAATAATTAGTCTTTGACGATTTTTGAAATTAACCCTGTGCATTCCACGCCTGTACTGTGGGTCTCCCAACTGCCTGTAGCTCAGGACCTGAAGCAAGGATATGCATATTCTTGATACCATTTGAAAGGAAACACTTTGAAGTTTGTGGAACTGTTAAATGAAAGTAGGATAATAACACATTCGATCTGGTAAAAGATAATACAAAGAAAAAAAACATTTTTTTTGTACCCTCTTTGAAATGCATGAGAAAGGCCATAATGTATTATTCCAGCCCAGGCACAATTTAGATTTTGGCCACTAGAATGCAGCAGTGTATGTGCAAAGTTTTAGACTGATCCAATGAACCATTGCATTTCTTTAAAAAAATGTGTCGCAAGGCTGGCCAAATGTGCCTAATTGGTTTATTAATACATTTTGAAGTTCATTACTGTGCACACTCCTCAAACAATAGCATGGTATTATTTCACTGTAATAGCTACTGTAAATTGGACAGTGCAGTTAGATTAACAAGAATTTAAGCTCTCTGCCGGTTTTTGCTTTGACATGCACTCTCAACTGTGCAAATCCAAATCATATCCAATCAATTGAATTTACCACAGGTGGACTCCAATCAAGATATAGAAACATCTCAAGGATGATCAATGTAAACAGGATGCACCTAAGCTCAATTGAGTGTCATAGCAAAGGGTCTGAATACTTACGTAAAAGGTATGTTTAAAAAAATTGATATATATTTGCAAAGTCAAGGGGTCTGAATACTTTCCGAAGGCACTGTATGTGTATGCATGTTTACCTATGTTTACCTACCTTTACGAACCAGAAGTCCCCACAAGAATAGTAAACTAACAAAAAGTTGACCAACTGGGGACATTTTGTTAGTCCCCACAAGGTAAAAATGCTATTTCTAGGTTGTTTAGGGTTAAGGTTAGAATTAGTGTTAGGGCTAGAATTAGCTTTAGGGTTAGGAGCTAGGGTTAGGTTTAGGGTAAAGGTTAAGTTTTGAGGTTAAGGTTAGAGCAAGGGTTAAAGTTAGGGAAAACAGGATTTTAAATGGGACTGAATTGTATGTCCCCATAAGACTGTGTGTGTGTGTGTCCTATGCATGCACGAGTCTGTGTGTGAATGCACAGTTGGTGCACTGCGTTGGGGATAGCATATTTAGGAAAATCTTTATAAGTCTTATAATCTATTTTTCATTTACAGGAACTCCTACTATCAGGTCAATTCCATAGAGCTGAATATGGTACTGTAGGCTAAGCATTTCTACAGGTGGCACTACCCTGCTGGGAAAGGAACTCCTGTACTTTGAGAAACATCTGTATTTGCAAGAGAGCAATTCTACTGTATATGTCATTGAACAGTAAATTCATTTTTTTTTTTACAATAGACACACATTTTCCAGATGGATGCACAGCAACTGTTGGTCCAGCCCAGCCTTAGCTGTAGATGCTTAATACACAAACTTACTGAGTCACTCAGGTATCAAGTGTTTGTCACGAAAGTGAATCCACCTTTTGCTGTCAAGTAGCAGAGTGGCGCAGAGGGAAACTCTCTGCAGATTTAGGTAGGTGGGTAGGTGTTTAATGTATTCTCTCATAAGCAGATGTTTCAGCAAACACAAAAACAGTAATGCAGAGAGGATTAGAAGCCTATAAACCATGTTACGCACCAATGCAACAGTAGTAAGTAGTCAACATTAAATCACCACCCTGTGCTGCTATACAAAGCAGCATGTTGACTTCTCCTTGTGGATTGAGTATTTTAAGAGAGTCAAAGTTCACATTTGCATTTCCACTTGTTTTCAGGTATTAGGCAATGGAAAATCCACCTTTACTTTGAACTCAAACCTCCATTTGACGTCCCAGCTTCGTAATGGGGATTTTAATGATGAATATAACCCTTTTTTAATGGGGAAAATATGGAAAGCTGCCTCGATCTAGCCCGGGGCCATAAAATGAGATTCGCTTGTGGCAACCCTTGTTCAGGCTTTCATCGGTAATTAGTCTGTGTCATGGAAAACAGTGTCTTTAAGAAACGCCCTGTCAACACCTCTGCACAATCCACAGGTTGAAAATCAGGCACCTATTAAATAATCTGACATTTTGGAGGTGGTCTCAGTAACACTTTCCCTTGTTCGCGTGGAAACATTCTTATGCGTTCTACATATTTCAAGGCATTCATGCTGTCTGGCAGCACTGATCTTTCAGAGAGTCCCAGGGTGTGCTTTTAATACAGCGGCACCAACATCAGTGTGAGTGATAAGTGACAGTGTAGACAGAATTGATCCACTGTTCTGCGATCTCTGATGAATATGTCTGTGATGAAAACAGAAACTCCAACTGGGACTCCATGGTTCACATTCTGTTGAGAGTACAAAGCAGAAACTAGACGGCCATTAGAAGCTACTGTACAACATTTATACAGATTTTTTTTCTCTCCATTACAAATCATCTGACCATTAGCTAGCTAGTGTGGTCATGTGGTGTCCAATGCTATTTAAAAAGCATTAGCTCAACTTCCTCAAATATTGTTCTGTCCGCGATAAGTCTAAATGTTTTGTCCTCATAGGAGTGATTATTTGAGCACCCGAGCAATACCCCAAGTGATCCTACAGCACAGCAATGGTTCACAGCCCATTTTTCAGTCCTTAGCAAATACAGACGTTAGCAACAGATGTGTTGAGGACAAAACACGGATGACAGACGCAATCTTCTCATGCTAGCCTATCATTCAGTAACTCCACAGTTATGTTGTGATTTATGAATTGCTTTAAGACAGAGCAGGCTGGATTTCATCCACCCAGCTGTCTGTCCGTCCCTGTCCTCCCTCCACTCGTCTTCAATCTTGTTTTGGTCTACACAGGCAATGAAGTGAAAGTACCACACAAACAAAGGCCTTGCCACCATGACCGGGTATCAAATGGAGAGAAATTCTCTTTTCACCCCCCAAAGTTCTCCCTTCAAGATCTGAAGGGTGAGGTTACTGGACAGGGCACTATTTAGTCCACTCTTCGTTTTGAACTCCGCATCAGATTACATTCATGAAATGGCTGACATATCGTGATGTCCGTTCGTTTGGGTGTCCTAGCATTCCATGTATGTGTAGCACATAAATAACGTGCCTCGGCGAGCGTCAAAGTATGGAAGATAAAAATTGTTGTTGAAAAGTATTACGGACGACATTAAGATGATGAGACAAAATTTGAAGTTAGATGAAAAGCTTGTATTTTTAGACATGGCCTGTCTTGGTGGCTGTTTGTGTCCTCAGACCTCCATCTTTCACAGGAACAGGAAATACTGAAGATTGCCTGGGAGATGACGCTCTGCCAAGTTTAAATGCCACCGCTAAAAATACTTGTGTGGAATGCGGGGCTTGGCAGTGGGGTTAACTCGGTGGCCTGGGCCTTGTCGCCACTCTGCGGGCCTTTTCTGACACGACAGCGCCGTCTGAACGAAACCTGAAGCCGGCTCCTCTGTTCAGCTCCTTCACTTTAAAGCCTTATTTGTGTTCGGAGACTCTTTTTGGGACGACTTGCCGGGTTCCAAGGGCGGATGAGGGGGATTTGAGTGCTATTTCTGGGGCCCTTGGGGGGTGTCCTATTTGCCTGTCTTGAGGGCCCCGGGTTTTGGGAGAGGCACTATCGCCCTCTTGTCTGAGTCCTATAAATACCTGCCATCGGTGCCCATGCTGAGACGGCATGATAGGTCTATTTTTTAGCATGTTTTTATCGTTACACTGGCGGGACAGCCTGTCCCTGTCCCCCAACTATGCCCACCCCATCCTGCTTCCTCCAGCTCTGGTGACCCGTGTCACGAATGTGCAATGGCGTCTAGCATGATTAGACACTTTTCGAAAGCCATTTTGGGGATTGTGGACTAGAGGCATTTCTTACGGACCTTTTATTTTATTTAGAATTTCATGGAGTGGACTTTAAAATGTATTATATTGCTCTGCCCCTCCTTTTAAATAATAGCATCAGGTAAAAAAGCTAATTCGTCTAAATGTCTGAGCACTTGTCAAAACATGTTTTATACATTTCAAATTCAAGCCCTTCAGCAGTTCCTCTCCCATCCTCCCCAAGGCTCTCATTCTGAATGTTGCTCGACGACATACTGAACTTCAGAGGAAGTTCTAACAGTGTCAAGACCTGATGAATGGCATATAAAGCAATCAGGCATCGACTGATTCCAGCTGAAATAAATGTGGATCCACGACACTGTGCCTCCAATTCAGTGGGGTCTATCACAGACCCTCAGCACACTGGTGGGTTTCCCTCCAGTCTTAATCTCTATCCCATTCTCTATTAGGCCATTCCCCTCAGGCCTTCACCCCCCCCTCTCCCTCAGGTACTATTTCATGGTAGCCTCATTTAGGATGTTTCTCATTCTCTAACGGAAGAGCTGTGCGTGTATTTCTGGAGGAACGATCTGGTCTAGACTGAGTTAAGTTTGAGCTATTAAAGCTATTAAGTCCTAATTACTGAAGACAGGGTTTTATAGGAATCATAGCGTGGCATGTGAGGGATATTGTATATATCTTTTTCATCCTAGTAATGATACCTGCATACTATATCTCCTACTGTCACGCCATCAGGACCTTTGTGAGCCCTATGAGAATGGAATTGAATGGATGGATGGAAGTGACATTACCTTTAACAGTCTCAATAGAGGAAGGGGCTGCTATTTGGGCCTTCTTTTTGTGACTGAGCCCACCAATGGCATTCACAGTACGTCTAATTTGTATGTAATTTCCGACCACAAGAAGGGTGAAGGTTATGGCATTTGGAATGATTTGGAAAGGTAGAGCTTCAGTCCTCTTCTTATATGGCCTTAACTGACAGAAAAGAAGACCGTGTAGTTTACTAGGCGAGATATCTCACAGTAACGGTGCAGTAAATTGGCCACACATTCACTTCACCATTGTTGAAAGACATCACTAACGCATCTCTATTTACGAGACAAAAGCAGATTTGACTACTTCCCACAGATGGTCATGACCTAACCGGCATTACAGTACCAACTAAATATTCTCCTGAAACAAATCCTAATTTACGGGGCATTATTACTTAACATGGGTCTTAAATGCATGGGGAAAGCAGCTAAACAGCCGTAGAGTAAACACACATGGGATTTTCTTTCCAGCTGGCTCTTTACGGTGCCACCTGAGTGCGGTTTTGGAGGCTCTTTTATGGTGGTTGCTGGGAAATAACTTGAATCCCCTTCCATCCATGTGCTGTTGATGTGTTTGTCACAGGTCTGAATCATCCGAGACGAGATTATGAAAATGGACTCCATATGATTTTCAGCAGCGCAGACAAAACCCCAGGATGTTAGAAGGATTAAACATGAAACCATTGTATTACCATGTGTCTCTGCTGGCTACTTATCCAAGGAATAACAGAACCTGACAAGTAATGCAGAAACACAATAGGAATTGTACTTTGACTTATAAGACCGTATTGGAAATGATACGTCTGCTGTCCAAAACCTTACCTGTTAACTTATCCAGGGAACGATTCCATGGTTTAGTCCGACTGCAGACAGCAGACAAACACAGGGGGGGATAAAAAAACAAGTGCTCAAATGTTTAGGCTCCTTTGATTTACAGGGAGTCAGCTGTGGTCAGATTTTGTGATTAAAAAGTTAGACCAGTCGGGTAATAAGAACCACTGAGTGTCTGACCATGATATGTACGTCTCTCTCTCCACCACAGGAGGGCTAAACTAAGCAGAGCCTTGATGAGGACAGAGAGGATAAGCAGAAGTGGAAACACATGAGTTATGCACAACAAGTGGTTCAAGGAATGGGGCAGCAGCAACCACAAAGGGACGTCAATCAGAACTCATTTAAATCAACCCAAGTCCTGCTGTTGATCAAAAACCTTCCAAGTCTTCCAGTTACAAAGTATCTTTAAAGCCTTTCTGACATCAGCAGAAGCAGGAACTGACCAATTCTCCATCACACTCTTCCTGCACATTACAGCAGGTCATATGGGGGAAAAAGTACATAGCCACTGGAGTAAACATCTCCCCCACCCTTACATGACAGATAAAGACTTGGGGGGGGGTAAATTCTGTTGTTTTGTGTTCAAACTCCACCTGACCCTGACAGTAAAATCTAAGTGACAGAAAGTAACAGTGATCGCACTATATAGTCTCCACCAATGTTTCTCGTGTGAATATTCTTCAAAACTCCTGTAATCAGCACAGGTCCTCCAATGGATGTGACCGACAAGACCACAGGCAGGAATGCTCAATTAATAACCCCTTCCACACGTCAACAGACAAGTCTCTGAGCAGTTGTGTACTGCTTGGAATTGAACCAAAATCAAACAGGTGAAAAGGTCATCTACATGCTAATTGGTTGGCCAGATACCCAAGTGAGTTTATAGGACCTCCAGTAAATAAACTTGTTGACACTTCATTTTCTACCTCTCGGTATTCTCAGTAGGCACTAATATGTCAAGCCTGATTAGGTGTGTTCATGTTCTGTGTCAATGCGGTTTAATGAACTCATTGTGATCCAATTTGGAAAATGTGAATTTTGGACATGAAAGCGATCATCATTATCTCATCCGATGACATGTGGCAGTGTCACCATTGATTTATGACAACAATGTCTTAAAATAAATTAATATTATTTAGAAAGAATAGCTGTCAAATAATTTGCATACAGGTAGGAATCAGGAAATCTGGTCACAATGTGGACACAGTGGACGTTTACGCATACATCCCAATTCTATCTTTTTTCCACTAATTGCTTTTTTTTGACCAACCACATCACATCTTTTCACATAAGATATTTTTCAGAGCTGATCTGATTGGTCAAAAGACCAATTAGTGAAAAAATATTTGAATTGTGTAAACGCATTTCTGAAAATGTGGGCACGGCGAGGCCACAGGCACAGGGAAGACACTTTTTACAGGAATCACTATACTGTTTGACCAAATCATGGTTTTAGCCACCCAACATATAGGACGTTTTGAGTGAGGTGACAATGTGCTCCTATGTTTACAGACAGCTTTCCATTTTTTACGGTCCATGATTTTGCCAGTCTAACTGATGACAGAGTTGGAGCTGGTCCCTTTGCTGATGCCGAGTTTGACTTTGAATGTGAGTTTGCGTGACCTCAGCTCATCCCATCAGAAAATCGGGCAGGCCCATCTTGGTTTAAAGGGCCGGCTGTTGCCCACTGGTCAGCCAAAGGCTCATTATAGATTAATATAACAGAGAAATTGTGCAAAAATCGTACCAGGCTCATGGGCCACCGGCCATGTCACCTTGTTGTTTAATTTTATATAAAAATATATATTTGTGTGTCAATTTCAACCAGCCCACCCAACTAAGAAATGGTCCAGCACATCTGGCATTTGCCAGAATTGCTATATGGTCAATCTGCCCCTGCACTCTGTAATGCTGTACAAAATTATTCCTTTCTGGTACCACTGTACTTCATTTTAGTCAGTAAATGGGTGAAGTTTTATGGTCAATTCAGATCATTGAAATGAAACAGAGGACATGAAATTACATTTATGAATTGACCCTATCAATCAGAGGCACTCATTCGTGAAGTCTAGCCCAATGGGAACAGGTCCAGTCATCTCATCACCAGGCACAGGGTCTGTTTGGATGGTTGCATCCAGGTGTTTTCACCATTCTGCTGGTGAACGCTGACTAAAACTGTACATGCCTCTGTTGTGCAGATACTCTGGGGCCTGTCCCCCCCCCCCCCCCCCCCCATGCTTCCTCTAACAGCCCAGACACACAGACCTGGGGAAACCATCTCTTCTGCTCCTCCTGAGGATGCAACAGGCATCTGGCAAACTATGGCTATTACAGACAGGACCATCCTGTGAGCTGGCTACAGTAAAGGTTAGGTCAGGGATGGGCAACTTTGATGGGGGTGGGGGCCACAAGAAAAATGTACCAACATTTATACCCACACATGCAGTCAGAGCCAGCCCTAGCCTTTTGGGTGCCCTAAGTGAAATTGTATTGCACCTTGTGTATTATACTATTTTATGATACGCAGGCCTAGAAAAGGTGGCCCATCCCTGGGTTAGATCATTAAACGAGATCCAGCATCTTTTTCTGTGAATAAGGCCAATTTTAAACGCACAGGGTCTGCATCCTCTGCTTCTATCTATATATATGCCATCTGGTCCTGCTTTATTCCACAGGACTGAGGGGGAAAAAGATCATCTTCTTTATCGTTGTCTGACTGATTTTGGGTTGTCATTACCGACGGCAGATACAAAAATGTCCCATTCCCCTATCCTTTATACTGAATAATTCAGAAGTTTAATGGCATTACACTATGTTTCTCAATTGTATTTATTTTTTTATTTTTTCACCTTTATTTAACCAGGTAGGCTAGTTGAGAACAAGTTTTCATTTGCAACTGCGACCTGGCCAAGATAAAGCGTAGCAATTCGACACATACAACACAGAGTTACACATGGAATAAACAAAACATACAGTCAATAATACAGTAGAACAAAAGAAAACAAAAAGTCTATATACAGTGATGTGATATTTATATTTTATATTGAAGTTTGATGGGTGTGTGGAGTGCTAGTGTTGGGCTAGGCGTCCCGACAACTTCAGGTGAAACTGGAGGGTGCACAATTCAAATATATAATCATACAAATGATGGATATTAAACATTTCGGTACATGTCTTATATCGGTTGAAGCTTAAATTCTTGTTAATCTAACAGCACTGTTCGATTTACAGTAGCTATTACAACGAAAACATGCCATGTGATTGAGGACGGCGCCCCACATCAAAATATTTTTCCACCGACACAGGTTTCATTAAATATTCACTTACTTTTTGAAAATCTTCCTCTGATTTGTCATCCGTAGGGTCCCAGCTATAACATGTAGTGTCATTTTGTTAGATAAAATCCTTCTTTATATCCCAACAAGTCAGTATAGTTGGCGCCATCGATTTGAGTAATCCACTCGTTCAACATGCAGAGAAAGGAATCCGAAAATCTATCCCTAAACTTTGCTTTAACAAGTCAAAATACATTTCTATATACTCCTCAGATACCCTAACATGTAATCCAACTATAATGTTTCTTACGGAAGGATGTTTAATAGGAAACCAATTTTAGCAGGTGCATCATGTCTTCACGGCGTGCGCAAACACAAATTTCCAAGACAGTGTCCTTCTACTAAAACTGTTATTTCTAATTCGTTTTGAAGTCACAAGCCTGAAACCTTGAACATAGACTGCTGACACCCTGTGGAAGCTATAGGAATTGCATCCAGGGAGCTAATTTTTAGTATGACCTTATACTTGCCATTGTAAGAGGATGGTCTCAAAAAAAAATCATTCTGGTTGGTTTCTATTTGGATTTTCTCCTACCATATATATTGTGTTATATTCTCATACATTATCTGAACATTTCTACCAACTTCAAAGTGTTTTCTTTCAAATGGTACCAATTATATGCATATCCTGGTTTCAGAGCCTGAGCAACAGGCAGTTTACTTTGGGCACGTCATTCAATTGAGAAAAAAGGAGCCTAGCCCTACTAAGTTTTAAGGCCAATCTAAACTATATTTCATGCTAACAACAGAATGTTTTCTAAATAAGCCTGCAGCTGTGTGAGCTTGGGTGTTTGGGAGTAAAAATGCTCTAGGTAACACCCATTTCCCTCACAGTGACGGCATACATGAGAAACAATCGTGAAAGATCTATAATAAACAAATCAGGTCATCACTTAAGTGTGATTCTATTGATTCTCAAGTGTTAGACATTTTAAAAGTAACACAAAAGGTAAGACAAAAATATTTTACATGACTTATTAACCCATCATATCAAATCGAATTGTATTTGTCACATGGTTCGTAAACAACAGGTATGGACTAACAGTGAAATGCTTACTTACGGGCCCTTCCCAACACTGCAGAGTGAAAGAAAATAGAGATATCCTAGAAACGTAAGACATGTAATAACAAAAGTAATGCACAACGGGTAACGATAACTTGCCTATACAAGGGGTACCAGAACCGAGTTGATGTGCAGGGGTACGAGCTAATTGAGGTAGGTATGTACATAGAACTAGGAATAAAGTGACAGATGGTCAACAGTAGCATGAGTAAAACAACGTTTGTGCAAAAAGGATCAATGCAGATAGTTAAATAGTTAACCAAATGGCTACCCGGACTAACTATTTAGAAGGCTTATGGCTTTGGGATATTAGCTGTTCAGGGTCCTGTTGGTTCCAGACTTGGTGCATCGATATCGCTTGCTGTGCGTTAGCAGACAGAACAGTCTATGACTTGGGTGGCTGGAGTCAAACAATTTTTAGGGCCTTCCTCTGACACCGCCTGGTATAGAGGTCCTGGATGGCAGGGAGCTCAGCCCCAGTGATGTACTGGGCAGTACGCACTACCCTCTGTAGCACCTTGCCAAGCAGTTGCCATACCAAGCAGTGATGCAGCCAGTCAAGATGCTCTCAATGGGAGAGCAGAATAACTTTTTGAGGATCTGTGGGCCCAAGCAAAATCTTGTCAGCCTCCTGAGGGGGAAGAGGCATTGTCGTGCCCTCTTCATGACTGTGTTGGTGTGTGTTGAACATAATAGATCCTTCGTGATGTGCACACCGAGGAACTTAAAGCTCGACCCACTCCACTACAGACCCGTCGATGTGAATGGGGGCGTGCTCGGCCCTCCGTTCCCTGTAGTCCACAATCAGCTGCTTTGTCTTGGGAGGTCTCTGACCTCCGAATAGGCTCTCTCATCATCGTCGGTGATCAGGCCTACCACCGTTGTGTCGTCAGCAAACTTAATGATGGTATTGAAGTCGTGCGTGGCCACGTAGTCGTGGGTGAACAGGGAGTACATGCATATCTGTGTGTAAGACATTTAAAATATAAATACATTAATAGAGCCTGTGCAATGTGCATACCAGATCAACATTTCCATCACAATCTCAATTCCTTATATCAATAGATTATTTTGAGAGTTTAACTAGTCTGCTGTGACCCAATGCCTGAGACAATTACATTTAATGAATCAAAGTAGACATGCAGGTGCTGACCTCTACTGGGTAGCAAGTGAGATACAACAGAGCAGGACAAGAAGAGAGACAAAAGCATTCTTTCCATCTGTATGTGAATCTCTTGCATGCTCTTATTCTCAACATCATCACTTTACACTACCGGAGATTATTTTTACAGAAAGCTGTATCAATAACAAAACCATTACTTCCTTAACCGTTATATAGCATAAGAGGAATAAGAATGATGGGCCAAATAATGGTCCAATAGATAAAACATTTTATTTTACTGCCCTCTGTTGAAGGATAAGTAATGGGCACTGCAAAGGGAAGTCGTTTCTCCAAACGTCATTTGTGACGACTATATTGACTGCTATAATAGCTCAGGGATTGTGCATTGAGATGCATCAACTCCAAGCAATAAGGACATATGGTGAACATGTGTAAATTAAAATAATGAAATAGTGGCAACAGAAGGTCCCATTGATATTTAGAATGAGGAAGGTAATAATTTAATATAGATAACTGGTATAGTATCACCATACGAATTAACTTATCACTTACTTACCTATATTATAATAGGCCAGGGTGGAAGATGCACTCTGAGGATGGCAGGGCTGATGAGTTTAATGGTTTGCATCCATCCATCCATCCATCCATCGATGGTAAATTGACATGCAGCAGCTCAAGGCGGCTGCGGGGCATTGGTCTTTGGACTGACACAGGCCTAATCTTGACATTGGGAACAAGAGGAAATATTAGAATACGGCTGGCGCTGTTCAGAATCACAGACAAGCAAAGTTGCAGATGATGGAGACCACAATTATCAGTAATGTTCCCTTACTAAAGGATTTCCAGTTTAATTTGAACATATACAGTATTGACACTTTCTAACTCAATAAATTTGAAGGTGTCAGTGTGTCAAGGTATTATGAGATTTGACAAATCAAGCCTGGGGGGAGTTTGGAAGTTAATTCAGACATGGCTCCATTTAGAAATTGACTTTGCAGATCAAAGATGGAGTCACAGATTCTGATTGGTTCATCTGACAACCTAGTCCCATGTGATTTCCCCTTGATGCATAAAATAGCTGTTCATACAGGCTGTAATATGGTTTCCACTGCCTTCATTTTATTTTTTTATTAACTGAAACTCTCTCACATACATACCTTAGCCAAATACATTTAAACTCAGTTTTTCACAATTCCTGACATTTAATCCTAGTATAAAGTCCCCGTCTTAGGTCTTTAAAATTGCTAACTTGGATCAAACGTTTCAGGTAGCCTTCCACAAGCTTCCCACAATAACTTTGGCCCATTCCTCCTGACAGAGCTGGTGTAACTGAGTCAGGTTTGTAGGCCTCCTTGCTCGCACATGCTTTTTAAGTTCTGCCAACAAATGTTCTATAGGATTGAGGTCAGGGCTTTGTGATGGCCACTCCAATACCTTGACTTTTTTGTCGTTAAGCAATTTTGCGACAGCTTTGGAAGTATGCTTGGGATCATTTTCCATTTGGAAGACCCATTTGCGACCAAGCTTTAACTTCCTGACTGATGTCTTGAGATGTTGCTTCAATATATATACATAATTTTCCTTTCCTCATCTATTTTGTAAAGTGCACCAGTCCCTCCTGCAGCAAAGCACAACATGATGCTGCCGCCCCCGTGCTTCACGGTTGAGATGGTAATCTTCAGCTTGCAAGCTTCTCACTTTTTCCTCCAAACATAACAATGGTCATTATGGCCAAACAGTTGTATTTTTGTTTCATCAGACCAGAAGACATTTCTCCAAAAAGTACGATATTTGCCCCCATGTGCAGTTGCAAACTGTAGTCTGGCTTTTTTTTAATGGCGGTTTTGGAGCAATAGCTTCTTCCTTGCTGAGCGGCCTTTCAGGTTATGTCAATATAGGACTTGTTTTACTGTGGATATAGATACTTTTGTACCTCCAGCATCTTCACAAGGTCCTTTGCTGTTGTTCTGAGATTGATTTGCACTTTTCGCACCAAAGTACGTTAATCTCTAGGTGACAGAACGCGTCTCCTTCCTGAGCGGTATGACGGCTGCGTGATCCCATGGTGTTTATACTTGCGTACTATTGTTTGTACAGATGAACGTGGTACCTTCTGCTCTCAAGGATTAACCAGATTTGTGGAGGTAAATAAAATAAATAAATAAACAAATAAAAAAGTGTTTGTGTTAAAAAGCCTCATATAATATGGTAAAAAGGATCTGCGGAAACGTTCAATTTTGGACCTGGGTAAAATAAATGTATGCCATTGCACTGCGATGCTCCTAGCAGGTAGGCCTACTGTGGAGGGGGTGGCTAGTGTCGGCCTCTACAGTATACTCTGCTGTTTTTTTGTTGTTGCCTGCTGTGCAGAATTTACACAATGAAGGTGGGCAACCATGATGCCTATTTCTTGGTCTACTACACAGTAGCCTTTACACTAGGATGGACTGGAGTGTCTATGTATGCATCCACAATTTGTGTTCTACACATAGCCCAAACCTATCTCTAGGTATCTATAGGTATACAAAGCCAAATTCTGTCTTATTTCTTTAAGCACTTCGCGTTCATTTCAGCCAACATTCTTCTCCCCTGGAAGCCATGTTAAGGGGGCGTTTCATTCTATTTTCCCCTGGAATTATTTTTTTCACTTTGCAGCATCAGTAGTAGCGTTGAGCCAGCCTCCTATGAATGTACGGTGGTTGTGGCTGTAGTTTTTTTTTAGGAACAGGATACGCATAAGGACAGCGAAGAAAAAAAAACATAGCAATTCCTCGGGGGATTTGTGAAAGGGAAACTCAGGTCTGCATTTATTCGTGTAAAGGACGACAAACAGGTACAAATTTCACGCTCACGCATATCCGGCTTATTTCGTTTTGTGGCGAGCTGCGTCTCCGAAATAATTTCTTTCCATGTCTGATGAGATTACACATCCAATGCAATGAAAACAAAATGGGGGTTGCGCTGTAGCATGTGAGCAACATAATTACAAGAAAGGTTACGGCCCGATGTACCAGACCTTTCTATTTGAGAACAGCCGCGTATTTATAGTGGATAGGCGACCAACTGAAGCGAGGCCCTTGATTAGATAGGTGTGCATAGTGTTTTTTCAATACGCGTACCCTATCCGAAAAATACACGTAGGCCTACCAGCATGTGAATTTTTATTCCTGCAGAATAGAGCGTCTATGTATACACATGTATTTCATTTGTCCTATATTCATGGCGATTTGTACATTGTCTTGTTATGTCGGTTAGGATCTAATTTTAAACGTCACATTTTACGACAAATATGAATTAAATTACATACGTCGAGTATTGTAGGTTACAGTAGGTGTCACGATATTTTCCCTGTTCTTGTATTTTGCCCTTGCATGGGAGCAATCGAGGATACAAAACGCATTCAAGATGCACAAGAAAATGTAATGCATTCAATGCAATAGGGCATAGCTATCCGAAATAATATATCGGGTCTCAGATTGCAAATGGAATTTCTAAATCTGTGACTCTACTGTAGGCCACCGCGGACCTCTTCTGTACTAGTATTATTTAGTTTGTTTACAACCTCTGGCAAAGTAACCTTCCCATCTTGAAAATCAAACTAATAACGTTACTCGTGCACAACTTTACAATTCATCTGAACAATGCTTCGTATTTGGCAATTTATTTGAATTCTTAAAAGTCTCAATCCAGCCGTTTTTATCTCAATATCAATTAATTTCTGGGTAACAGTTAAGTACTATAGTGTGATTGTTTTCAATTATTATTATTATTTTTAAACCTTAGCAAAGAGCAATTTTTCAAGCAATAATTTTGCTAGGAAGGTCTGGGAGTGAGAGGGGAAGGGAAAACTGAAAATCAGCTCGTTATTGGCAGAGAGGTTTGGAACTCTTTCTTATTGGTCTTAACTAATTTGCCGGGTAGTGATGTCACCATGGAAGGCCAAAACTCCCACCCCCCCCATGCTCTTTTCAAACAGCTCTTGCATTATCCTTTTCACAGTATTATTCAACCTCAGTGTAGAAATATATCAAACACAGAAAATCACGTTTTTGACTGCACTGGGCTTTTAAATGTTGTAGGCCTTTTATTCCTTAATAATTTGGAATAATATGCTAATCTAGTGTGCTTTGCTTGTTTTATTCTGTCTCTGTTCTTATCAACTTTGCAAAGTCAAGGTATAGGTCTTTTCTTGCCTACACGAGGACAATATGATGCCCCTGATAGGCCTCTTCTATACATCTCAATCTTTATTCTTCAAGTGTTTATGCATGTTTTATCAGTTTAAAGAATGATAAGTCATATAGCCTATTATATAGACACGTTGGTTTACTTTTCACACCCAGACTTCATATCTTGATTCTGCTACCTGTGCACACCTGTCAAACACACCTGCCTCTAGTCATTCTGCTCCCACCACAAACCCTTACCATTCAATGCATAGAAGCTTCAAAATGGCACAATTATAGGCTTCTGCAGGAGTAAATCAGTGGAGGCTGGTGGGAGTAGCTATAGGAGGATGGGCTCATTGTAATGGCTGGAATGGAATAAAAGGAACAGAGTCAAACGTCTTCCATTTGTTTGATACTGTTCCATTAATTTCCTTTCAGCCATTACAGTGAACCGGTCCTGCTATAGCTCCTCCCACCAGCCCCCACTGGAGTAAATGTAGTCTTTACTAAATTCCTTTGGGCAAGTGGGCATGATAAAAACAATTTTGCACAATAGGGTCTAGTGTATTTCAATTGGTTCATTGTTGCACGTATAGAACAAATAACCAATTGAATGTAGTTGCAATCTCCATCCTGAACACTAACCATGGTGATATGACTGCTGTCCTCCCCAGGTAGACATAGCTGAGGCAAGATGTCAGCCCGAGGAGGAAAGAAGAAGACCACCAAACTGTCCCGCTCCGCCAGAGCAGGAGTCATCTTTCCTGTGGGGAGGATGATGAGGTATCTACGCACAGGGACGCACAAGTACCGCATCGGCATGGGGGCACCCGTCTACATGGCAGCCGTCATAGAGTACCTGGCAGGTTGGTATCTCGCCCGAGTGAAAACACACACCAATGTCAAGACAGTGTCGTCATGTGTCAGCAAACACAACCAATGTTCCTAAATTCACTTGTGTATTAATTACAGGATTATGTAAAATATGAAAATGTATATTTTATTGGTAAACGGTGGCAGAACATTTTTCTAATGACAATTTCTTGTTTAGCTGAGATTTTGGAGTTGGCAGGGAATGCAGCAAGGGACAACAAAAAAGGCAGAATAACTCCTCGGCACATTAAACTGGCTGTCGCCAATGACGAGGAGCTCAACCAGGTACAGTATTATTCCCCTTGAAACGGACCTTTCAAAAAATTTCCTATAATGAACTCAGCAGAGTACATTTTTCATGTTGTTCCACTCCACTTGCACAATTGTTCCACCATATTATATTACAGTAGATTAGTGCCCAATAGGGATCCATAAAACTAATGATGAAGATAGACAAAGGGACTAAGTGTTCAGGAAGGTGCAGTTGACGCCAAATGGCATCTGTATCAGGTAGGATTTCATCAGGCATGAACTGCCACCGCTTTGTGGTTAACCTCGAATGAAAAAACGGTTTTGTTGAGGCCCCAAATCCTGACAACACATAACTAACTATAAGAGGTTAGATGCTCAATACACTCAAAAATATTTAATGTTTTTTTTTAGACAGTGGGGACATTGCGCCTGTATTCAAATAAGTGGGGATGAAATAATTACACTTAGACAATGAGCTTTATCATTTTAGCAGGATTTTTACCACTTGCCTAGTATTTCTCAGAGGGAAGAAATTGACCAATGAGACGGAATAGTCAACTGATTCACCTGTTCTGTGGCCTCTCAGCTCCTCAGAGGGGTGACCATATCAAATGGAGGGGTCCTGCCTCGCATCCACCCTGAGCTGCTGTCCAAGAAGAGGGGCAGCCGAGTGAAAGTGGACACTCAGGTGACCGTGCCAGAGAAGAGGGCGGAACGCGTCAAGAGCATCAAGAAACCTACCACCAAAAAAGGCAAAGGCAAACCAGGTCGCAAGCAGAGGGTAAGTACACATGAATGGGCTTCGTCAATGACAGCAAACATCTCTATATTTGTCCATGTGTTTGTTATAGTGCTATAAGAAGCATGAGTGTGTTCTGTTTTTCATTGATTCTATTAAAAGAAAAACACGGAAAACGACAAAGAGGCTGTTGTCGCTAACTCAACAGTGGAAGATGGGCCAGGGGATGGCTTCACCATCCTCTCAGCGAAAAGCCTGTTCCTTGGACAAAAGGTATCATTAAATGTAGGCTCATGTCAGCAATGACATGCCATTCTATTACACCTTTTATAAAGATACCTCAGTCATACACCTTGGAAATAAGTGACACGAGTGAAGTTTCTAAGTGATTTTGTTATAACTTCAACTCTACATCCCCTAAAACAGCTTTCACTAACAGAGAGTGAAATTAGCAAAATTGGAACCATCAAGGTGGAGGGAATCATCAACCCCACAAATGCAGAGATGGACCTCAAAGAGGGAGTGGGTGAGAAAGCCAGACCTGCTGGTATTTTCTTCTTAGACGTGTGAAAGGCCCACGGCCCATTATAATTATCCCTCTTACCTGTTGTGTGCTCGTCTGCAGGCAGTGCCCTGGAGAAGGCAGGGGGGCGAGACTTCTTGGAGGCAGTGAAAGAACTGCGGAAAGCACAGGGACCTTTGGAGGTAGCATCAGGTATGGAGATCTGGAAACTAGAGTAAAATCTGCTGAATGAGAGGTTTGGGAAGTTTCGCATGCAATGGTAATGAAATTATGTTATTACCAAATGTGTTTCTCCAAAGAACCACATTCAGCATACACATAATAAGCATCATTGACACATGATAGTCTCGCCCTCGCTCACCTGTCTAGCCTCAAGTACACTGTCAATGCGTATATTTAAACCTACAAAGAAAGAGGGAAACATCAGTGTGTGTTTCCGTGTCTTCGTCCTGTAGTTGCGGTGAGCCAGGCCAGTGGGATGCCAGCTCGTTTTGTCATCCACTGTAACATCCCTCAATGGGGCTCAGAGAAGTGTGAGGACCAGCTGGAGAAGACTGTCAAGGCCTGCCTCTCTGCTGCAGAGGAGAAGAAACTCAAGTCTGTTGCCTTCCCCTCACTTCCTGCTGGCCGGTGAGACTACTCAACTACAGCTTTAAATCTATACTAGTAACAATAAAAAAAACACTGATACGACTAAAATACCTTTTAGTCTTAGTCACAATTGAATAATTTCCTCCTTCGTTATCAGTCGACTAAAACTCTGAACAATTTGTCTAGTTTTAGTCAGACATTTGTCGCATATTAGTCAGTGAATTTAATAATTAGTGTACATGTGTACATTGAGATAGTCTTGTCCAACTAGACCTACTATCCCTTCATATAGCTGGCACATTGTTATTGTGGCAGATTGTAACCAATGATTTACCACAGGCTACAAAGCCTTGGCTACATGTTAAACAATTTAGGCATTCAGCTTTTATCTCCCCTTCATAACCTTGGGGTGGGGGTAAATAACAGTGATTCCGTAAAAAATTGAAGAATCGGAGCTTTCCACAACAATGGCAGAAATATTACTGTACTACTAATATTCAGCAAATAGTATGAGAGAGTAAAGAAAAAAATTATACTTTAGGTTACTTACAATCGAAGTGTCCTTGCTGCCAGTTAAAAAGATTGATGAGTGACTGAAGTGACCACCTGGGAGCTGTGTGGGAGAGCCGGGCAGATCAGCTCAATCAGACCGTGCTTAAAAAACGTTAATTCTGCCAATGAGAGGATTGCATTAAATATTCTGCAAAGGCATGCATGCTTATGATTGGGCGTGGAATTCTCGTCAACTAAAATTAAAACTCAGTAGTTACGGTTATGGTACTTTTCATGGCATCTCATCAGGAAAAATTGGTTGTTGACATTTTTTGTCAACTAAATTAACATAGCTCAACATTCTGAACCAGGGCTCTAAATCTTTCCTTGATTCCTTCTCAAAATGCATTGAAGAAGATCAAAGGGGGGGGAAGGACCTTGAACCTATCTCCTCCAATCAAGGAGATACGGTGTGAGGAATTGTAGAAAGTCAAATTGAGATTGAGCCCACATCTGTGAATCTCTCCTGGTTGTAGGAATGGATTCCCAAAGCAAACAGCCGCCCAGCTGATCCTCAAGGCCATCTCCAACCATTTTGTCTCTGCGACGACCTCCTCCCTGAAAAACATTTACTTTGTACTGTTTGACAGCGAGAGCATCGGAATATACCTTCAGGAAATGGCCAAGCTGGATGCCAAGTGAAGCTGAGCTGAAGAGATGCTCGATTTGAGGTGTTTTTTTTAACGGTTGCAGTTGTATTTCAGATGGATCTTTGTTTTTTGCAGCTGATATAGTGTGATCAAAGGTGCTGTAAGTAGGCGTTTTTGACATTGGATAGCCCTCGGAAGGCGAAAAAAAAAAAATATGTTTGTGAGTGAAGTACTGTACGCATTTATGTTACACTGTCTTCCTTTTACAGGATTGCATTCTTTCTTTTTAGACTAGACTCAATAATCCCATGGCTTGTCATTCTTATCCCATATTTACTGATATTGTTTTCACATTCCATGTACAAAGACAATTTTGACGGTTGTTTTTTCTGCTAGAATCCCTCTGTAGTTTCTGATACAGTTAGTTTACTAAGAAAAGTGTTTCTCATTCTGCTTTGAAATAAAAATCCAGATGTTTTACACCACAGATCCAGTTCTGATTTGATTGATGCATCATTTACCAACACCCATGAATAGCACAGCAACCCAGTTTCATTACATTATATTTATTACATTGTAAAAAGTACATGACCTTTTATTTATATATACACATGTAATTTCCTGTTCACTCAAGAATTAGCGCCTGGTATACCTAACAATGCAGTACAACAAATGAACAGCTTCCAAAACGACTTAACAACCCTGTGAAAGAGGGGCTCCACTTCATTGTATTGTATAGTGTTGGTGCACAGACAGACCAATGCGTTTCTAATTTCTCTGACATAAGGCGGTGGATTAGGAGAGTAATATAACCTGACCTGAAAGCAGTTGCTCCCAACTGTGCTTCAACAAGAGTATTCATTCCCCAACAGCCCATTCCTAGCGGAATAAATAAGATTACAATTTTAGACTGATAAGGGCAACGGCCGAGAAATAAACTGCACTGAAGGTTACGCAAATCACAAGGTTGGGCATTCAAAATAGTCACCGCAGGGATAATACTACAAAGCAGCATCAACGAGTTAGCCAGCTAACTTTAATAAACAACCAGATATAACTTCATTTTCTGTTTTATTAATTGAATAAACCTATACTAACATATGCATTTTCTGGTTGTTGAGTCAATTAGACAATGCCCTTTTCATGCTAATCTTTAGCATAAAGTTATTTTGGTAAGTTAGCTGTCCAAGTCATTGATCTTGCTTTGTAGTATACCGCTCTGAAATGATGGGGGCCACAAAAAATCTTAACTCATCATGAGGCGATGCAGTTGCTCGTAGGTCTGCATACCCACATAACATCCCCCATTGCGAGCAAAACATTTTAGTGGCCCACGTCTTGACAGTGGTGATCATTTGAGTTAATTTAGTGCAATTCTACATATTTTATCATGGTGTGGAGAAAATGTTGCAGTTTTAAAGCATGTTTGCTGTAATTCTACAGATTTTGCATTTTATAACTCATTTCATGCAATTCTACTCATTTTGCCATGAAGCAGAGAGGAAAAATAGCAGTTTTACAGCTAATTTCCTGCAATTCTACACATTTTGCCATAGGGTGGAGAGAAATGTTTGCAGTTGTTAATATGATATCCGAGTGAGACTAACAAAATCAATGGGGGCCCCCTGGCCTGTAATTTGACCGTGATAACAAGTCTGGATAGCTGGCCGCTAAATTAACTTGGCAATCAAATATTTTAGCTGACATGGGCTAATTGACTATCGGTAGATAGAAAAACAGCTGATGCAGAACCAAATTCTGAAATTGCACCTTGAGTATTCTTCTATTCTAACCCACAACAGTAAGTTGAGAACCCAACTGTGGTGGGGGGCTGTGATCCGAGGGCCTTTCAAACAGGAGCCACGGGCCGCCGTCAGTTGCCCATCCCTGTTCTAAGTGGTTGATGCTTTTGAAAACTCTTCTTCTTCCATCATCACATGCAGTGAGGTGTCTGGTTTGGGTATAATTTGACAGAAGATCAAGGCTCTAACTTCAACCTACCAAGAACTGAACTCTGTGATCAATAAATTACTGTACTGCTTACTGTACGGACAGTGACATGCAAAAATACTTTCACTGTATCAAGTGGGATAAAGTAGTCCCAAATGAAAACTTGCAAAGATGATCCGGACCATTCATCTCATCACTTGAAAATGAAAACTGCATTTTCGATCAGCTTGTCCCAGATTTACTGATGGCTGTCTATGCTCAATCTGCTAGTCAATACTGTACTCATTTAAATAATCTCATTAAGACCTTCCTATAAAACTCCCCTAACCTGACCGATAAAAGCGGACACGCCCAGGCCAGACCAGTCGTCACATTCAGAATGTTCTAGGTGCTGTCCTTGTTAGCAATGGCAGCATCTCAAATCCATCTTTCCAAGGCAAACCATGCACACCTCTGTCCCTCTTGGGTATAACAGTGTTTAGAGGACTTAAGAATACGTAGTGTCCTTTTAAAACATATTTTTGTTATTTTGGGCATTGTAATCAACTTTTTGCGAACAAGCTTGTGACAACATGTTGGCAAATTTCTCCCTCTTTGGAAATCTCAGGATATCATATAATATAATTATTTTCAAAAACCTCAGACACAATTTTATAATGGAAATATATAAACTGTATGCTTTATATTACTGTACACGTATATTTCGACCTTCAGATACAAGAGTTATGATATAGCTAGTATTTCACTCTTTTGTTTTAAGACACAGTGCCCTGATACTTTGACTGGAGTAAATTCATCTCTGTACATCCTATTCAGTAAACAACATGCAGCACCTAAAACCAATTAAGTTATTCACTATCATTTATTCCTGGCAGGACCTCTAGATTACTGTTAAGCAGAGGCATACTAACAACGGACTTAACTTTGTAGGTCTCAAGTTGAAACTGACTCAGTAGGAAAAGTGGGAAAGATCGAAGCGAGTCAAATAAGTGCTGTCCTTAACATCCATGCAGCATCGTATATGTATATCATAAATATGTATTTTCTGATGAATACGTGAATATTGAAGGACAGCAGGCCCCAGGATGTTAGATAAGACCAAAGCTAGATGTGTCTGTGGTTGTTTAGTGTTGTCTGAGAGATGACCATGCATGCCAGGGTCTCTCTGTCAGAGTTGGTCTATCCCCTCCTGTGAAGGGGTGCAGAGCCTAAGGAAAGCTATGTTGTTTAGGGGACAGGTGGGGGACAATGTCCCCCTGTGAGAGTAGGTGGCTCTATTTTACCTCCGGGGTGTCACTAAGGTCGGTGGGCCTGGGGGCAGGGAGCAGGGGGACAGGGGAGCTGGCCTCAATGAGGGCGGGGTTGAGGATGATGGGCAGGGACATGGGGGGCACGCCCCCCACCTGCAGATGGGAGGCCAGGGGCTGCAGGATGAGGGGGGACTGACTCATGTGGGAATGACTCAGGGGTGTAGAGATCTGGGGGGACATCTTCACTGGGGTGGGCATGGGGGGAGTCGACGGGGGCACTGGAGATGATCTGTCAGTTCCTGGAAGAGAAGAGGACATTGATTGATTCATTTATTGTTGGCTATGAAACTGATAATGATCATTGGCTTTGGCCAGATTTCATAAATGACTGGCCATGGTTTTTATTTTATTTGAAATTTTACCCCAATTTCATGGTATCCAATTGTTAGTAGTTGTCTCATCGCTACAACTCCCGTACGGGCTTGGGAGAGACGAAGGTCGATGCCATGCATCCTCTGATACACAACCCAACCAAGCCGCACTGCTTCTTAACACAGCGCGAATCCAACCCGGAAGCCAGCCACACCAATGTGTCGGCGGAAACACCGTGCACCTGGTGACCTAGTTAGCGCGCACTGCGCCCGGCCCGCCGCTGGTGCGCGATGAGACAAGGATATCCCTACCGGCCAAACCCTCCCTAACCCGGACGATGCTAGGCCAAATGGACCTCCCGGTCGCGGCCGGCTGCGACAGAGCCTGGGCGCAAACCCAGAGTCTCTGGTGGCACAGCTAGCACTGCGATGCAGTGCCGTAGACCACTGTGCCACCCGGGAGGCCTATGACTGGCCATGTTAACATGGTTACCGTTGGCACTAGGTGGTGGGGGATCTTGGGGCGACGCTGGTCTGCTGAAGGTTTTTGGCTCTGGCACTGGAGATGGGGCCTGGGCTGGGGGTGGCGAGGCTGGGGGGGAGGGGGCAACCAGCTGGGCAAGTTCCACTGGGGGACTGGGAGCAGGATCTATGGACACAGAGCACCATTGCATTTCAGTGATCTGGCTTTATGTAACTATATAGCAGAAATAGCACTGAAACACTGAAGGTTAAGTACACATCATGAAAAACATGTAGGAAGTGTATTCTAACTAACCTACATTCATATATTGTTAATATTCAAAGCATATTGGAGAAAACAAGGCCTTAATAGATGCAGGTATAGTGTGTGGTCCTCTACCTGGTTGGGGTATGACTGTCTGTTTGAAGAGCTCTTCCCGGAGGTTAGGCAGGAAGCAGTTGATGCGTTCCCAGGTGATCTCCCACAGGTCAGAGTATCCCGTACGGGAGTCAACGCTGTGGAAGATTCCTGCTGTGTCCATCACCAGTAGCATGTTCTTCAGAGACTCTGGAATGGCTTCCAGCTGGGGTCAGATAAAAAAAAAAAACAGCCCATTTTTTTTTTTTTTTTTTTTTTTTTTTTTTTTTTTACCTTTATTTAACCAGGCAAGTCAGTTAAGAACAAATTCTTATTTTCAATGACGGCCTGGGAACAGTGGGTTAACTGCCTGTTCAGGGGCAGAACGACAGATTTGTACCTTGTCAGCTCGGGGGTTTGAACTCACAACCTTCCGGTTACTAGTCCAACGCTCTAACCACTAGGCTACCCTGCCGCCCCATCAGCCGTGCAATCACACACAGAAGGAAAAAACACTGAACAGAGCTGAATAGGAGTGAACATGAACTGTTATTTTTCTTGTGTGCCCTCCTTTGCGTTTGACCACTTATTGTTGTAAAGTAGGTAACTGCCAAAATAAAGGAAACACCAACATAAAGTGTCTTAATTAAGGTGTTCGGCCACCACGAGCCAGAACAGCTTCTAATGAGCCTTGGCATAGATTCTTCAAGTGTAGAATCTCCCGTAAGTGTTCAATTGGGTTGAGATCTGGTGACTGAGACGGCCATGGCAGATGGATAACATCGTTTTCATGCTCATCAAACCATCCAGTGACCACTCATGGCCTGTGGATAGGGGCATTGCCATCCTTTGGGGGTATAGTCATGTTAGCCAAAATAATGGCCTGCCCAGCATTTCTATACATGACATTAAGCATGGAATGTTAATTGCTTAATTAACTCAGGAACCACACCTGTGCTTTCAATATACTTTGTATCCCTCATTTACTCCAGTGTTTCCATTATTTTGGCAGTTACTCGTAGAAACACCTGAGCTAATAGGAGTTGAAATCTACATGTGATACTGTGCAATATTAGGCATCTTCACCAGTAGGTCACTGGAGCCAGCGTGCATGTACTTGTCCATGAAGTCCAGGATGGTGAGCCACAGGGCAGCGAAGGTGGGCAGAGACAACAGGGGAGAGAGGTGCTGCAGGAACACCTGGTGGAGAACAAAGCAATAGAAAACAGTGAGATATTCAGATATGACATGGGTACCTGACACAGCATATTATACTATCACTCTTCAGACGGATAAGCAATGCTAGACAGCAGGAAGGATTTAGCAACTTTGTAAATTTCTCAACCCCCCCCAAAACAACAAAGTCACCCCTACGGTCTGAACACATATTACAGATTTCACACTTTGACATGGCTGCCTGTTGTGTGTTGACTGAACTCTGACCTTTGACAGCAGGGTGCAGGCCCTCATCCTGGTCTCCTCCATGCCTCCCACATCTGCAGGGCTAATATTGTCCAGCAGCTTGGTCAGCAGGGGGAACAGGACCTGGCAACACAGTACACAATAATTAGAACACAGTTAACACTGATAAAATTATTTCCCACTTATTTTCGAACTTGAGATTTTTTTGCATAATACTGCGTTGTATTCAATGGGATATTTGCCATGAAATTCTAAATAAATGCCCATGGCAAGCTAGGATTTGGCCTACTCTTAATTAATCATATATTTCACTATATATTTCAGCATCCTCCTCTCACCTTGTTGAAGCAGGACTCCCACTCCACAGCATCTAGTGTCTGCAGGTCATGGACCAACAGTGCCCTCTGGAGGTAGGTCAGGGCCTGCATTCGCACCTGCCGCCTGGCATCACAGCACAGCCAGGCTATCCCTATGGGATTCACACAATGTATGGATACTTATGTCAGATATAAAGCGTTAAGACCGGCAAGAGTGTTAAGTGGAATGCTATATAGTGGCGTGAGAACAAGACCACTAAGTCCACTCTCTCAAGGGTCAACTCAGTAAATTACAGTGCCTTCAGAAAAGCATTCACACCCCTTGAATTTTTCCACATTTTTTGCATTACAAAGTGGGATTAAAATGGATGTCATTTTTTTGTCACACAAAATACTCAAGTGTTACAGTGGAAGAAAAATGTAACTTTTTTTTTTTTTTTTTTTATACAAAAGAAAAATTAAAACACTAATATAATCTTTATTACATAAGTTTTCAACCCCGAGTCAATACATGTTAAAAACACTTTTGGCAGTGATTACAGCCGAGTCTTTCTGTTTAAGTCTTTAAGAGCTTTCCACACCTGGATTGTGCAACATTTGCCCATTATTATTTTCAACATTCTTCCAGCCCTGTCAAATAGGTTGTTGATCATTGCTAGACAACCATATTCAGGTCTTGACATTGAGTTTCAAGCACCTAGGCAAAACTAACAAGCAAAACTAACTTGACCACTCAGCAACATTCACTGTCTCTTAGTAAACAACCCGAGTGTAGATTATTGTCCTGCTGAAAGGTGAATTTATTTCCCAGTGTCTAATGGAAAGCTGAGTGGACCAGGTTGTCCTCTAGGATTTTGCCTGTGCTTAGCTCCATTCCGTTTATTTTTTATCCTGAAAAACCCACCGGTACTTGCTGATGATTTTTTTTTTTTTCAATTTTACTTTAGTGCCTTGTTTCAAACAGGATGCATGTTAGGTAATATCTTTATTCTGTACAGGCTTCCTTCTTTTTACTCTGTCAATTATGTTAGTATTGTGGAGTAACTACAATGTTGATTTATCTGCAGTTTTCTTCTATCCCAACCATTGAACTCTGCAACTGTTTTAAAGTCACCATTGGCCTCATGGTAAAATCCCTGAGCGGTTTCGTTCCTCCGCGGCAACTTAGTTTGAAAGGACATCTATCTTTGTACGAATCTACCAAAAGGTGCCGCCCTTTGCGAGGCATTAGAAAACCTCCCTGGTCTTTGTGGTTGAATCTGTGTTTGAAATTCACTGCTCGACTGAAGGGATCTTACAGATAATTGTATGTGTGGGGTACAGAGATGAGGTAGTGAAACAAAAATGATGTTAAACACTATTATTGCACACAGTGAGTCCATGCAACTTGTGACTTGATAAGCAAATTGTTACTCCTGAACTTAGTCTTGCCATAAAGGGGTTGAATACTTACTGATTCAAGACATTTCAGCTTTTCATTTTTTAAATGAATTTATACTAATTTCAAAAAACAGAATTCCACTTTGACATTATGGGGTACTGTGTGTAGACCATTGACAAAAAAATCTAAATTTAATCCATTTTAAATTCAGGCTGTAACAACAAAATGTGTAATAAGTCAAGGGGACCCGTGTGAATACTTTCTGAAGACATAAAAATATAAACACAACATGTAACAATTTTTGGGATTTTACTGAGTTAGTTCATATGAGAAAATCAGTCAATTGAAATGAATTCATTAGGCCTTAATCTATGGATTTCACATGACTGGGAATATAGATATGCATCTGTTGGTCACAAGTACCTTAAGAAAAATGAATCTCACAATGGGCCTCAGGATCTCAAGGTATTTTCGTGCATACATTTTTTTTTGTTGCCTAATCTTCATGACTAATGTTCAAACTTAGACGTACAACAGCATCAAGGTAAATTACCAGGATAAAAAACATCACTAGGTTAAATGACCAGTGTAAAGGACATCAGTAGATTAAACCCAGTGTCCTTCCTGTCCCAACAGACTGAACAGAAAAAGAAGAATGTGCCTAAGAAAATAACGATAGCTCAAATCCCCCAGCCAAGAAGAAATACGTCACTCTAGTCTGTGGAATGAACACCTTTGACATTGACAACAATCAGATTTATGAACATTATGTTTGGTGTTTGGGATTCTGTGTTTTTATATATATTGATTACTATTCTGATGTTACTATGGCTTTTGTACCCATTGTTTTCAGTGCATGTTCAGTAGTACCAGGAGAGGTCATGTTCAGTAGCTCCTACTGTAACAGCCTCTACTCTTCTGGCAAGGCTTTCCACTTGATGTTGGATTTTGTTTTATTGTCCCCAGCACAAGGTGCACCTGTGTAATGATCATGCTTTTTTTATATGCCACACCTGTCAGGTGGATGGATTATCTTGGCAAAGGAGAAACGTTCACTAACAGGGATGTAAACAAATTTGTGCACAACATTTGAGAGAAATAAGCTTTTTGTGCATATGGAACATTTCTGGGATCTTATTTCAGCTCATGAAACATGTAAACAAAAATCAACATGTAAAGTTTTGTTCAGTGTATATGACTCTCCTCTAAATACTAGTCATTCATTCCAATATAAGCAAAAAAGCATTAACGTGTGAAAATATTGTCCACGAAAACAGGAAATGTGCCTATGGTTCCGCAGAATGACATTGAAAACATTCCTCAAATGACTAGGAAACAATGATGAATTGTGTTTAACCCCGATTAATAAACACAGAATTGAGTGGTGCCTATATGCAAATATGTTTTATAGATAGCTAGGGTTTAAAGTCTCTGACCTTGGAGAAGTGGGCACCAGCAGCTGGTCCACAGTGTCTGGGAGTCAGCCTCAATTTTCTTCCCTGCGACCTCCAGGTGGCGCTGTTCCTGTGCCCAGGAGCTGTAGATGCTGGCTGCCCTCGTGTGCAGGGTGTGCATCAGGTCTAACAGCTGAGCCAGGGGAACTTCATGTCATTATGATGTGGTCATAGCTATTCTAATCACAATACAGCATGATTCTAAACATGAGTATGACTTAATGTCTGTATTGGCTGCAAGACATTTCCTCAATAACATTTATTAAAATAACATTTACATGTCTAACTACTTTATTCTAATGCTGACAATATATTTAGGTAATGATCTGTGATAAGAGTATTGATATTTATGTCATTTTGAAACGCTGATGGAGAAGTTACACATATTGTATAGTACAGTATTTTCCATGTCTAAATTATTTCATTTATGTTACACAGCCATAAGGTTGCAAAACTCCCTGTAATTTACCAAAGACATTTAGGAAATTTATAAAAAAATATTTTTATTTTTCATTTATTTAATATACGTGTCCATCTGATCCGTTCCATGAGTTTCTAGTAGATATCCCATATGGTTCTGGAGAAAACATCTTATGATATCATTTTAAATTAACTCTGCAGCTCTTCCAACTATTGACTTATTTCACAACCGTCACCAGTTTGACCCCAAAACACTTACAACAAATATATATTGACATGGGAAACCCAAAAATATATATTTTTAAATAAATAAATATGAAGGATTTTCCATACTCATATTAAAACAGCAACAGTTTTAACTATGTTGATGGGTTACATTTAACATAATGTTTTACAGCCTTATGATTCTATTTTTATATTATAAACATCTTCGTTTTGGGGGGAATATCTTTTACATTTCATGAAAATTCCCTAAAAGTCTTGAAAGTTTCCAAAATTCCTAAAGTTACTGGTAATATTCCCGCTCTTTGCAACCCTACACAGCCCTAAATATCTAATAATATACCTTTCCAAGCAATTAATTAGTCGAGGTTTGAAAGTTTAATTTCATTTAGAGTAGCTAGAGCAATGAGCATTGAGAATTCACTACTCAGCCTTTCCAAGACAGTTAATTTGTGAATAGACAATCAAAGAGGTGAATATTAGCATTAGTCGACTGAGCATGAATACCTGATTAGTGCCAAATTAGTTCTGAAAAGAGATGGCAGACAATGTAACTTCTTAATCACACTTCAGGAAATGAGAATAGTAGTTCAAGAAGAATAGAACTAAACACCGCCACAACATTGCTTAATTGCCATGACAACCATAATGTGCCAAGAGAGGGGAAGATATAACCGAAATCTCCCCAAATCCCCACCTTCCCTCCGCAACCCCACCTCCCACCCACACACACCTGAGGCAGAGCACACCTGGGGCATATTCAGGAGGGTACAACGTTGCAGAACCTTCAGATAGAGAAATATATTGTGTAGAACAGACATGATTGGTCATGTAGTTCGGAACGTTTCACCCAACTGAACAGAGCCCCTGAGCAGCACAGAGACCAAGGTAGAAGGGAAAGAGGGCTGCGGTACTTACGTCCTGACTAACCTGTAATGACACCGTGTGGTAGCTGGCCGGGACTCCCTCGTCCTCCTCGTCGTCACTATGGGAACGGGAGGGCCTCTGGCTGGAGGCCTTGGCGCGGCGGGATGCCCCCTCTTTCTCCCGAGGCTTCCTCCTCACACGGGACTTCTGGGAGTCGTACTTGTGGTTCTTCTTCTTCTCATGGGTCCTGTAGCCTGTAGGTCAGGAGAGATGGAGGGACTGTTTTTAGCCATTGTTACAGATATATCCTGAGTGTGAAATGTTCTCCTAATAGTTGACTGATATCTCTGAACAGAGAATGAATGCCCCACTGTTTGCTGCTCCCAAAGGTAATCCAATTTAGCAGTACAGAGACCATGAGACCATGTCTTTACCCTAAGGCGGCGTACAGTGCCAAGACCTGAATGAGTTCAGGACTGGCCATTCTAGTGTAAGACAATGTGCAGTATGATAATAATTATCTTAATTGATAGGTCTATGGGGTATGACTTAGCGCTTAGGAAACTCTCCAGGAAAAAATACATTCCTTTCACGTAAACCCCAAAGGCTATATCAATTCTAATTGAGTAATAGCAGGTTTTAGGGCTGTGCGGTTTCCATTTGCTTCCCATATAGATTAGAGCGGTGCTTAGCGTGAGGTCTTTGATCAACCAAACGTTATTGCTAAGTGTGCAAAGCTGTGTTGACAGCAGGTATCTAAGGGTCTGGAGCGCTGGGAGAAATTAAAAGGCTATCAGTGGTGCCAGGCTTGCACAGTGCACCATCTCCCACTGTAATCCTTGCTTTACTCTAGAGTCTGGATCACTAACAGACTGCTGTTGCTGAATGAATGGGGAGAAGGGCAGCCGAGTGACACAGTCCTCAATTAGGGTTGGTGTGGGGGAGGCAGGGAACCCAGTCAGGTTAGTTACTATATAGACATGCATTGAGATCCCCTTCCAAAGGCTTTTAAGAGTAACCACCCAACATGCCAAACTATCACAGCTTAATTTAGAAATTACTCAAACAGTTTGATGACATGTGTTTGCTTGGAAAACAGCATTGATGTAAAGGCAAATACAATGCCGAATTCATTGTTGGAAGATTAAGAAACACTTTGGAAAAAGACTGAATATAAAATTAACCTCAAATAGGAATTGATTTGTCAGTCAACAGGAAGTGATGAAAGAGGAAGTTATACCTCCGTTAAGGCTGGCCTCCACAAACACCCGGATGGCCTTGACACACAGCTCAAAGTTTTCAGGGGTGACATGTGCAGCATCGCGTACTATGAAGGAGAGGGACTCCACACACTTGATGAGGGACTTGGTGTCGTGGAAGCCCATGTCTTGGCCCAGGGTCAGGCTGTACTGGTTCACTAGAGGGTTGAGCAGGGGCTTGGAGCCAGAGGCCGGTACCTTGTTGATGTCCAGGTCATCTTTACCAACCTGCCAATATAAACACAGTGTGAGATGTGCGGTATATTGAGGCATTAACTGACATTGATATGACAAAATAACACAAGCTTAGCTTTACTATTATAGTGTGGCGTTCCACAATAAACAGTGTATTAACGCTATGAAGATCTCTGGAGTTGATCGTCTGAGCACTCAAAAGAAAAGTGTGTGCAGGTGACGCGAGTGTGTGTGTGTCGGCTCTTACCACCAGCCATCCGCTGCTGGCCACGTCCACATCAGTGACAGAGCGGGGCATCCTGGACTTTCCGTGCTCCGTGTAGACCTCAGAGTCGGAGGTGTAGCCCCGGTCCAGACTCACCTCGCTGTGGTGGTGGGATGACAGCTCACTGTCCGACTGGGCACCTGGAACAAAGGTGGAAACAGGACATAGATTTTTTTTTTTATACCAGGCATCAAAACACACCACTAACAGTGTGGACGTGTGCCTTGTAACATAACAGCCGAGCTGTTTGTGTAAAGTCAACGCAATTGACAGTAAACTAGGTGATCATATGGTTTCTCCGCTGCCAAGGCCAACAAAGTAGGCTACCATGCCACGTGATGCCGTACATGTAAGAGGCTGACCTGTGTCGATGTCGGGACTGGTGGAGGTGACCTGGAAGGAGGCGGGTGGTTTGATCCCGGCCCCGATGCACTCGATTAGGGAGAAGAGGGTGAACCAGTCGTCTGTGCAGTGGATGTTGGCAGCGTTGGTCTTGAGCAGCTCATGGAGGCCGTAGGCCACCTCCCGGCTAACCCGGGCCAGGACGTGTGGTTTCATCATCAGCAGGAGACGCAGGGACAGCAGCACCTAGAGATAGGGTGGCAGGGTGGTTAAGTGGACGCCAACGTTGTATAAGACCAATTGGTTGAACTGCCGGTGACCTCGATCTCACTGATTAGGGAATTGAAGTACGTTCCCGACATTCGGCTCACAATTCCTAATACAGTTCAATGTATATACTGCACTAGGTCTCACAGTTCTTGGTCTCACTGCACATTTGAAAGGAAAAGATTAGAAAAACAAATGTGGGATTTGTGGATTCAAGTCCCTGCAACATAAGATGTTTGCCCTGATCGCCACGGTTCACACAGAAAAGAAGGAAACACTATTAGTTGGCTGTAACAACGTCCATCTGGGTTAGAGATCAGATTGAAAGCCAATTAAAGACCTTATAGAAAAAATGGGACCAAAAGTTAATGCTCCATTTACAGTTTTCCTCGATTTCTTAGACACAGTGAAAGAAAGAGATCCATGTGAGCGAAACTTGGATCCGTGTGGCCAAAACAATAACCTTTTTTTTGCACAACAGTCATTTGTCATTGGTTTTACACCAATGCAAATGCTAAACACTTTTTTGCAAAACAGTAGACGCAACTATATCACAAGACACTTTTTGCAAAACAGCAGATAACTCCGTAAATAAGACAAAAAAACAATAATAATTAAGCTTTAAAAAAACAGATCCCCCCCCCCCCATGGTTAATAACAACCACTCTCAAAACAGTAGGGTTTTTACAACCAACATGTAAACAACCTTTACATAACTGGGCGCTTTTAACTCCTTCACAATCAATCCATAAATACATTTGAAAGTGTTCACTAGGGACTTGTTTGGTTTCCCAATGGGATATAAAGTAGAGCACATTCCTATTTTCTTTACATTGCCGAGAAACTGCAATGATATAATAGTTCAAGGTCAATAGGACAGTCACATAATAAACACTATTTAGGTTACAGGCCAGGTCACCCAGAAACCAGGTCCCTGTTGGAAAAAGATTAGATCAGTAAAAACTTGGCTAATTAAATTGTCCCACTGATCAACACAGACTAAGAATACTGATAGGTAGTTCATCCTGTGCCTTTAAGCCAGAACAAATTAAACATCTGATACCAGTATGATTGCATGAAACATCCTTTTTTTTTAACTTGTTATACAACAAATTTAAGCCTCCTTTATGATTGCTGTTAAGCTCAGGCCAGATAAGACCGATTGCAATGGCTAAAGGACACTGACCTAACAAAGCTGCGTGTGTGTGTGTGTGTGTGTGTGTGTGTGTGTGTGTGTGTGTGACCATCAAATGTAAATCCCATTGGATCAACAGTCCAATCCTCCAATCACTCAGTGCCATCACTTGTCAGAAAACCTGCATCATCTCTGCATTATCTGTTTGACAGCGCAAAACATGCATTAATGCAATGATGTACGCCTAGATAGTTTGGTTTCCGCTCTCGTGTGTGTGTGTGTGTGTGTGTGTGTACCTGTGAGCTGATGTCCTCTCTGCGCAGCAGGCGGATGGCCAGTCTGATGAGGCCCACCACGGCCCTCTCCACCAGGAAACAGCTCTCTGTAGCCTGGACACACAAGTGGCACAGGTGGTCCCGCACCGTCTGCCATACACATGACACGCGGTCCCTAAACACACACACAAAATATAAGGACTCAATAGCATAACAAAGCCTGATGTTCAAACAGCTGATTTGACTGATGTAATTCCTACTGGACTTGGGACAAAACATAAACAGGCGATCACACGGTCCCTGACTCAAAGCAAACACCGTTTCCTGCCGTACCTGTTCTCCATGACGATGCGTAGCAGCATCTCCAGGCAGAAAGCCGCGTCCTCCTCATCATACGTCTCCTCGTCAGGTGTGACTGAGATCAGAGCCTGTCCACAAGAAACAGCTCTTAGTAAACAACACCAGAACATTCTATACTACCTGCATCTCAGAAATTCATATTCAGCCAATCACATGTTAAGATGAACAATATTTGCCTGGACTCTTATGATTACCTTCATCAGCTCCTGTAGAGACTCCAGCTGCAGGAATTTACTCTCCGTGATCAGCTTCTCTGGGTCACATTGCTGGCGCGGGAGTGACAGGTAACAAATCAATTTACCAGACTGACCGTGTATACAAAAAGCCACAAAAATGTATTCATAATTTTAAAAAAAATCTAACTGCACGATATGAACCATACAGTTGAACTATAACGTACATTATACTGGTCACCAGAGACAATTTGAACAAGTGTGACAGAGACAAAGCAGTGGGATGAGGGATGATTGGTTTAGTTATGGTACCTTGATACAGAGCATTGCTGCCTGCTTGGCCTCCTGGTTCTCAGTAGAGGGCCCACGTAGACCAGACTGCTCCGCTCCACTCAGAGTCAGCCAGTTCACAAAGCTCAGCACCGCAGACTCGCCCCTGGGAGAGGCAGAGAGAAAGATGGCGAGGAGATGTCAAACTCTTAAAAGACATTTCATGCTTGGCGATAGCCACCCATTTCACAATATTACTGGAACTGGGTTTAAAATGTCAAAAACTCAAGAGGTTTCACAAGTGAAAGAGCTCAGCCTGCTATGCCAGCGTAACAGATTGTGTGACAGGATTGTGAGGTGACTTACCGATTTGAAGGCGTCTCTTCTCTTTGAAGCGAAATCTTTCCATTTGGCTCCACAAAATCCTCCACCTGTATGGACATTAGCAAACAAACGCCACAAGGAAATTATTTCTGGTTTTATACCAGCAGGCGGCAGTATAACACCCAAATTCAAAAAGACCCATTTCACCCAACAAAATGAAGGTTTCCGTGTTCCATAGGTACTCGAAACATGATCGAGGCCATTTGTTTTTCACAGACCATACAAAAAAACAGTCTTTCTTGGTTATGCCCGTCCCTGTCCATGACCATTGCTAGTTATAAAGAAACAGTTCTGACCTCCACCATGGCCTTAGGCAGCAGCTCGGCTCTGAACAGCTGCAGCATGGAGTCCATGATGTTCTTCCAGCCCTCCCTCAGGATGTCACCGTGCCGGTGGGCCAGGTGGAACACGGTCTTAGCAGCTACCTGGGCCTTCCCGTTACTCCCAAACACCGTGGGAAGGTTCTCCGCCGACTGTATTGAACACACCCAGTGGAACATGTTAGAAAACTCCAGTAGGTGTAATGCTAAAGGTTCCCACATTTGAAATTAAGCACTTACCTCACTGCTGAGCGTTGTAAACTTGCAGAGGGAGATGATCAAATTATCAAACACGTCACTGAATCCACAATGAGCTGATATCATGGCACATTTCCTAAAAAAAGAGAGAGACAAGCAGATTATCATCGCGAATCGCTCTCATTGCCTTCCCCAATAGATGCTTCGTCAGCATCTCCTCAGAACCACAGTGCTGGGTGCAGAAACCCCTGGGGACGCCTAGTGTACCGGAAGCCAGCGATGGCCTTCTGGATGATGGCGTCATCCAGGCTCTTGTCGAAGACGTAGGAGAGGGCGGCGATGGTGGGCCCCCAGGTCATGGTGAACAGGTCATGGTCGTAGCTGCCGGCAGGCACGTGGAGGAAGACCCCCTCGGAGGTGGCCCCCCGGTGGAGCAGCACGCTCCACACGTAATTCTCTTTCACCAGGCCTGACTGCTCGTCTGGCATCACTATCTCGTCATTCCTACAGGACAGAGAATACCACGGAGTGTGTGAACGCCAAACCGACCTTGATCATCTGGGGTGGGTTGTTTGACATAACTTACTGTCAAAGCTCAAACGCTGATACAAATATATCCTCTTGAAATGAGACAGATTTACTTCATTGTGTGTGTGTGTGTGTGTGTGTGTACACAAGTCACAAACATTTCTATACAAGACTATGGCTTACTTGATTGCATTGTAGATGTCCTCCAGCATATCCTGATCGAAGTCTGTATTTCCATTCACACCCTTCAGATTCTTCTTGAATTGCTACATGAAGGTGGGGGACGGACGGACATTAATACTGAATCAGGGCACCATCAACACATCAATCATTGTGGAGCTCTGCCAGCTGGCCTGGCTCTGGCATCCAACCCTTAGGCATGCAATGCGCTTGCTAATTGAGCATCCAACAATTAAGGGGATGGGGGGCCAAGGAGCTTTACCAACGTATGTGTCACTTAATACGGTTAGGTGTGATGTTAGACAAACAGGATCGAGGCCAAGAGCCACAGCAAATAAACAGATCCGCCGTGTGTTGACGGATAGAGTCAAGGCTCCTGGTCGGCTGCGTGCTTCGGCTGATAGCAGGTAAAACAGAGGGGAAACACGAGATGCTTTGCAGTGGGATGGACAGACAGAGAAATGAACACAATGAAGGCTCAGGGGCCATGGGCTCAGGGTTGTGTTTGTCATACCAGTCCCCCTCCACCCCAGAGCGGAGCAGACGACGGTAATAATAGCCGCCACAGACACAAAGCAGCTGGCCGTGTTGCCTGCCAAGTCATCATAGAACTGACATCCAGAGAGCAGAGCTGTTCCACACTTATGGATTTGTTGGGGAGCTACAATGTGTTATGCGGTAGCTGATATTCTATTGCTCTGAATTGTACTCTTGCCAGGATGCCCCGAGTCCATTTTATCCCACATAATATCGTATCATGGCATTTGTATGACACTTGGAGACGTACCATCGTAAGGACTTTAATCTGTAATTATATACTGTGCTGTAAATAGTCAGCAAATTGAACAGTAGGCATTTCATTGCCCCCTAGAAAAATATAAGGTAAAACAAATCAGTTGCTCTCATTGCAGATTAGAATTCCATAATGGCAACTTGGAATACTGTTTGTGGCCCACCCGCGCTCTCTTCAGAACACTGTCCATGGGACTTGTGTTTAGTCTTCAGGCGCTGTCACTCACACAGAGAGAGGGAGCCAGGACAGCAGAGGACGCCCCCCTCCCCCCGTCCTCTCCTCGTTCACTTCTTCCACCCCTGCCGCCTGTTCACATGACTAACCAGGATGATCTCATCCCACAGACCACCACTGGGCACAGCTGTTACAGGAGGTCTGTCAGACCATCAGAGGGTCTGAAAGAACCAGTACAACATACTAATGTAGGGTGTCTAAAAGGGTCTTAACAGGGTCTCTGGCAAAACCCATCACTGCCTGGCACAAGTGTTCATAAGAAGTGATTGAAATCAGATCTAACATTGGTGATTGATGAGTGCATTTCTAAGACAATTTGTAGAAGTAGTAGAAAACTTACTATACTTACGAATTGAAGTTAATTTCCATTTTATTTCAATACAAATAAATCTTTGAAATATAAAAAAAATAGTGATGCGTCTTCATGGGAAATAAATCATGCGCGTTTACCTCAACAGTCATGGGGATGTTCTGCTTGCGCACGTTGTTGTTGTGCTGGTCCGTGTTGAGCATGATGACAGCGTAGGCCAGGGCGAAGCCCGCGTCGTTGGTCATGAAGGGAGAACCGTTCACTTTCTACACACACACACACAAATAATCCTCTTTCCATCCATATATACATCAACAGCTGAGTTGCAGGCACTATTTCAGGTATAGTTCCAGATACACACTATAATATAACTAACTACCTTGGGGATAACGTTCAAATATCTATACTGAACAAAAATATAAACGCAACATGTAAAGTGTTGGTCCCATGTTCCATGAGCTGAAATAAAAGATCCCAACGGGCCTCAACACCACAGACCACGTGTACCCATGCCAGCTCAAGACCTCCACATCCGGCTTCTTCACCTGTGGGATCGTCTGAGTCCAGTCACCTGGACAGCTGATGAAACTGAGGATTATTTGTCTGCAATAAAACTCTTTTGAGGGGGAAAACTTATTCTGATTGGCTGGACCTGGCTCCCCAGTGGGTCGGCCTATGCCCTCCAAGGCCCACCCATGGCTGCACCGCTACCCAGTCAAGTGAAATCCATAGATTAGGGCCTAATGAAATTATTATAATTGACCGATTACCTTATATAAACTGTAACTCAGTAAAAAAATTGAAATTGTTGCATTTCGATTTTTGTTCAGTATATATTTGTGCTGCTGAAAGTGCAGTCACGACGTATGACTACTCAATAGCGGAAAAATACAAGTGTGTATTAAGAATATCTGTAAAGTCATTCAAGGCGATTGTGTATGGAGAGAGACTATGAAAAGACATTACTAGGAATACTTTCCAGGTCACGAGGATGACCCTCTCCGGTTATTTAAGGAGCAGCCAGTGGCCCCCATTGGTTTGTCCCCCTGCCTTTGATCAACAGGCCGGCTCTGTTATGCCAACCTTGCTGTTGGCACTGCTGCATTTTACTATTCCCCTAATTACTTGAGTGATTAATGTCCCTGATTCAGATCTGGGTCGGCGTTCCACTGGACGTAATTACCTGATGATAGGGACAGTTGGTGACAAGGATAGGGACAGTTGGTGGCAAGGATTGCCTTGCCATGCGGTAATGGAAGAAGTGTGAGTCCCTCCGGGCGCCCTGAGCGCGAGAGCGAGAGAGAAAAAACGCCTTTCAAGGGGGGTAAAGGCAGCTGACTTACATGCCAGGTGTCTGTGAAGGTTTCCAAAAGTCGATGGATGACCGGAGCCTCTCCTGGCAGTCTGAAGGCCTCCAGATACAGACGCAGCGCCTCGTCAATACGCAGTCCTTGGAAAGTGAACGTGCTGCACGTGGGAATGGGAGAATGAGTATAAAGCACTAATATGTAGCGTACCAGTCAAAAGTTTGGACACCTACTCATTCAAGATTATTATTATTTTGTTTAATAGTGAAGACATCAAATCTATGAACTAACACATATGGAATCACGTAGTAACTAAAGAAAGTGTTAAACAAATCAAAATATATTTTAGATTCTTCAAAGTAGCCACCAGTTGCCTTGATGACAGCTTTGCACACTCTTGGCATTCTCTCAACCAGCTTCATGAGGTACTGTAGTCGCCTGGAATGCATTTCAATTAACAGGTGTGCCTTGTTAAAAGTTCATTTGTGGAATTTATTTATTTCTTAATGCCAATCAGTTGTGTTGTGACAAGGTAGGTGGTATACAGAAGTTAGCCCTATTTGGTAAAAGACCAAGTCCATATTATGGCAAGAACAGCTCAAATAAGCAAAGAGAAATGACAGTCCATCGTTACTTTAAGACATGAAGGTCAGTCAATTCTGAAAACGTCAAGAACTTTGAAAGTTTCTTCAAGTGCAGTCGCAAAAACCATCAATTGATATGATGAAACTGGCTTTCATAAGGACCGCCACAGGAAAGGAAGACCCAGAGTTACCTCTGCTGCAGAGGATCAGTTCAGAGTTAACTGCACCTCAGATTGCAGCCCAAATAAATGCTTCAGAGTTCAAGTAACAGACACATCTCAACATCAACTGTTCAGAGACTGCGTGAAATCAGGCCTTCGTGGTCAAATTGCTACAAAGAAACCACTACTAAAAGGACACCAATAAGAATAAGAGATTTTGCTTGAGCCAAGAAACACGAGCTATGCACATTAGACCAGTGGAAATCGTCATTTGGTCTGATGACTCCAAATTTGAGATTTTTGGTTCCAACAGCCGTGTCTTTGTGAGACGCAGAGTAGGTGAACGAATTATCTCCGTATGTGTGGTTCCCACCGGGAAGCATGGAGGAGGTGGTGTGGTGGTGCTTTGCTGGTGACACCGTCTGATTTATTTAGAATTCAAGGCACACTTAACCAGCATGGCTACCACAGCGATACGCCATCCAATCTGGTTTGCGCTTAGTGGGGCTATCATTTGTTTTTCAACAGGACAATGACCCAAAACACACTTCCAGGGGCTGTGTAAGGGCTATTTGACCAAGAAGGAGAGTGATGGAGTGCTGCATCAGGTGACCTGACCTCCACAATCACCAGACCTCAACCCAATTGAGATGGTTTGGGATGAGTTGGACCACAGAGTGAAGGAAAAGCAGCCAACAAGTGCTGAGCATATGTGGGAACTCCTTCAAGACTGTTGGAAAAGCATTCCTCATGAAGCTGGTTGAGAGAATGCTAAGAGTGTTGAAAGCTGTCATCAAGGCAAAGGGAGGCTACTTTGAAGAATCTAAAATCTAAAATATATTTTGATTTGTTTAACACTTTTTTAGGTTACTACATGATTCCATGTGTGTTATTTCATAGTTTTGAAATGCAGAATGAGTAGGCGTGTCCAAACTTCTGACTGGTACTGTATATTTTGAAGTATATTCTTAAATTTCCTGTCAGGTCTTTTTTTTTTACACAACTACACACATACACTGAGTATACCAAACATAAGGAACACCTTCCTGATATTGAGTTGCACCTTCCCGTTTGGACCTCAGAACAGCCTCAATTCGTTGGGGCATGGACTCTACAAGGTGTCGAAAGCATTCCACGGGGATGCTGACCCCAATGCTTCCCACAGTTGTGTCAAGTTGGCTGGATGTCCTTTGGGTGGTGGACCTTTCTTGATACACACAGGAAACTGTTGAGCGTGAAAATCCCAGCATCGTTGCAGTTTTTAACACACTCAAACCGGTGTGCCCGGCACCTACTACCATACCCCATTCAAAGGCACTTAAATATTGTTTCTTGCCCATTCACCCTCTGAACAGCACACATACACAATCCATGTGTCAATTGTCTCAAGACTTAAAAATCCTTCTTTAACCCGTCTCCTCCACTTCATCTACATTGACTGAAGTGGATTTAACAAGTGACATCAATAAGGGATCATAGCTTTCACCTGGATTCACCTGGTCAGTCTATGTCATGGCGTTCTTAATGTTTTGTATACTCAGTGTATACAGTTGTGTACTGTATTTGATCATTGTTATGGATTGAAGACAAATCAACTCCTAGGGTTCAAGTAAATAAACTTCACTGCTTCACTATTCATTGCTTCACGAGTAACTGACAAAACCAAGCTTCAGTACAATTAAATGAAGGAGAAGATCCAGAAAGGGTCTTCTTTTAAAACCAACTGGTTGTACAGCACGCTGCCGGGAAATGATAAAGACTCGTACTTGACGAAGCTGTCCAGTAGCTCCATGTGCTTGCGGTCACTGATGAACTCTCCGATCTGCTTCTTGTCGAGGCGGGGGTTCTCCCGGAGCCACTGGGCCACCTCGTTGTTGTCCATGGGGCTGCTGAGGAGACCCTTCTCCTGCAGGAACTGGATGCCTTTCTTAGGCTTCTGGTTGAACTGCTCTGTGCCGCTGTTCAGCAGCTGTAATCATACAAATAAATACTATCACTTCAGTTTAGAGAGACAAACGCCATTGGCATCAATGCATGATTCATGTAAAAGTCAGCGTTAACAGTATGTGTTCGACTGCCATGAAAGTAAGTTATTTAAAACAGATACACAACAAAATGATAAAACCTACCTTCTTTTTATTTCTGATGTCCAACAGCTCTTGAGAATCAGGTAAACAAGACGAGAAGCGTTGAGGCTTTGTCGGTTCTTTCTTCTCAGCTAACAAAAATAAAATAAAGACAATTTTCACTTTTAATTCAATTTCATTCATGGCTATAGAGCGGAATGCTAACCCAGTTCTTGAGGAGACCTGACCACTGGTTAGTAAAACAAAACCTACCAGGTGGTTCTGTCTCCTCCTGGTCTTGTCTGCCCAGTCTCATCTTCTCTGCCATTAGGTGCCCGCTGGTAGGTGGAAGGGGCACGCTGTCAGCCTCTGGAACATTCTGACCGTTGGCACGGTTCACCTGCCTGCCTGCTTCTACAACCACATGACAAACATATTCATGACTACCCCTCTATACACATCTGATACAACTGCAGTCAATGTTGAACAAAGCCCATTATAGTATGAGACTATCATAGCAGAAAGTACATCAAATGTTTGATAGAAATCTGCATACCTGTGGTTGTGTCTACATGGTCATTGGTTGAGCCCTCCCCTTCCACCAACACAGTTTCTGCTGATTGGTCCTGCTGAGCTGTGTTGTTGAGCACCTTAGCCTGGCAGTGGGCCTCAGTGCTGTCAATTACAGTCAGTAGGGCCTCTAGTGAGAGGAGGTGAGTTGTGTAGAGCTGTCCGGACACAGGAAAGGCATTCTGCAAGACAAAATGATACAAACACACCATAGGTCAACAAAAGAGAACAATGTTCCCCTGAAAATGTAAAGTGTGGAGCGTGACGACATGCATCAAATTGAAATTAATAAAAGTATTAAGACAGTAGAGACTCTTCTAATGCAGATTTCAGAAAGTCAAAGAGCAGGCGCCCCAGTTCCCACCTTGGAGAGCAGCTTGGTGAGGTCTTCAAACAGGTTTGAGCAGTAGAAGTCACAGTCGTGGTTGATGTAGAGCTCGGTGACGAAGCTGGGGATCCTCCAGAGCTGCACCAGGGCCTCCAGGGCCATCTCCTTCATCTCATAAGGCATCTTCATGTTCTCTGACGTGATGATGTCCATCAGCTTCTTCAGATACATCTGCACACACCCCAGGTCATTCGGTTTAGTTGGTTGTTTTACAACGACTCGTGCGCTTGTGTCAAACAATTGTGTGACAATATCGCAAACAAAAGAAAACACTCCAAATACCTCAAGCTGAAACTTCAAATGTCCTCGCATGCTCTCAAAGAGCAAGAAGCAGGCTCGTATGGAGGCGGTACACAGGTTCATACGGTCCACATTTAGCAACTGAAAAAGGAAACATGTTTTGTCATATTGTGTAGAAGACACAATAGAAGGGTCAAGTTCCCCCTCCTGAATAAGCCTGTGGTGTACAGTACCTGGAAGAGGTGTCTGCAGAGCTCGTCTTTGACCAGACCCAGCAGTGACTGGTAGGGGGCAATGTGGGCTGCTTCCAGAGCCACGGTCAGCAGCTGCAGGCCCATGTGCATCATGGCATCTGTGTTGTGGCGGTCATGGGGGTTGGTCAGCGAGATGAGGAAGCGGAAGAGCTCCCGCAGACAGGGCAGACTGTAGGGGATGAGAGCCGCACCTGGGAGGTTAAGAAGAAACACAAAACAGGAAATTATTGACAAAGCAGGATGTGAGTCAGCTAACGTTGATAAACTTATGTTTCAGGTTGAGTCAATAAGATTTTTTCACAATATGTAAATTTTAGCAATATTTAGGCAACGCCTTGACCCTGCTCTGTAGTATAACCCTCTGGTGGAGTGAAACACGAGTAGAGTTGCAAAATGTTGGTAATTTTCCCCAAATTCCATGGTTTTCCAGAATCCTAGATTTCCTGCTTATTCCCTCGTAATTTGAGGAATCTTCCAACCACGATATCTGGAAAACCGGGGAATATTGGGACAGTTACCTGAATTATGCAACCCTAGACATGAGATATAAAATAAGACATGGGTAAGAATGAAGGACACTCAGAGACAAGTTGTGGGACAGAGTGCATTCGGAAAGTATTCAGACACCTTGACTTTTTCCACATTTTGTTACGTTACAGCCGTGTTCTAAAATGGATTAAATAAATAAACATCTACACACAATACCCCATAATGACAAAGCGAAAACAGGTTTTTTGACATTTTTGCAAATTACAGACCCGTTGCTATGAGACTCGAAATTGAGCTCAGGTGCATCCTGTTTCCATTGATCATCCTTGAGATGTTGTTTCGACAACTTGGAGTCCAACAGTGGTAAATTCAATTGATTGGACATGATTTGGAAAGGCACACACCTGTCTATATAAGGTCCCACAGTTGACAGTGCATGTCAGAACAAAAACCAAGCCATGAGATCGAAGGAATTGTCCGTAGAGCTCAGAGACAGGATTGTGTCGAGGCACTGATCTGGGAAGGGTACCAAAACATTTCTGGAGCATTGAATGTCCCCAAGAACACAGTGGCCTCTATCATTCTAAAATGGAAGAGGTTTAGAACCAGCCAAACTGAGCAATCGGGGTAGAAAGGAATTGGTCAGGGAGGTGACCAAGAACCCGATGGTCACTCTGACAGAGCTCCAGAGTTCCTCTGTGGAGATGGGAGAACCTTCCAGAAGGACAATCATCTCTGCAGCATTCTACCAATCAGGCCTATATGGTAGAGTGGCCAGACGGAAGCCACTCCTCGGTAAAAAGGCATATGACAGCAAGCTTGGAGTTTGTAAAAAAAAAGGCACCGAAAGAACTATCAGACCATAAGAAACAAGATTCTCTGGTCTGATGAAACCAAGATTTAACTCTTTGTCCTGAATGCCAAGCGTCACGTCTGGAAGAAACCTGGCATCATCCCTACGGTGAAGTATGGTGGTGGCAGCAACATGCTGTGGGGATGTTTTTCAGCGGCAGGGACTGGGAGACAAGTCAGGATCGAGGGAAAGACGAACAGATCCAAGTACAGAGAGATCCTTGATGAAAAGCTGCTCCAGAGCACTCAGGACTTCTGACTGGGGTGAATTTTTACCTTCTAACAGGACGGTGACCAAAGCACACAGCCAAGACAACACAGGAGGAGCTTCGGGACAAGTTTCTGAATGTCCCCGAGTGGCCCAGCCAGAGCCCGGACTTGAACCCGATCGAACATCTCTGGAGAGACCTGAAAATAGCTGTGCAGCGACGCGCCCCCATCCAACCTGACAGAGCTTGAGTGGATCTGCAGAGAAGAATGGGAGAAACTCCCCAAATACAGGTGTGCTGAGCTTGTAGCGTCGTACCCAAGAAGACTCAAGGATTTAATCGCTGGCAAAAGTGCTTCAACAAAGTACTGAGTAAAGGGTTTGAATACTTATGTATATGGGATATATTTTTTCATCAATTTGCAAAAATGTATTAACATTTGTTTTTGCTTTGTCATTATGGTGTATTATATGAGATTGACTAGGGGGGAAAAAACAATTTAATCCATTTCAAAATAAGGCTGTAACGTAACAAAATGTGGAAAAAGTCAAGGGGTCGAAATACTTTCAGAATGCACTGTAGGTTGAGACATGGGGTGAGACATGTTGAGACATATGAACAGACATGAGACAAGGTGAGACAGAGGGCGAGATGTAAAATGGAACAGGTTGAGGCACGGTGAAACCCAAACTGAACGCCGGTTGGTAGTGGAGGTAAGAGGGCTCACCATCCTCACCATCTCTCTGAGTTTGCTGTGGTGTGAAGCGGACTCCTCGGGGGTTGACGTAATCCATGTCGTGTATTGAGGCCGAGTCTGACTGCTCCGTCACAGACTCTCTGTCCTCCAAGACCTCAGGGATGGACTCCACCGAAGCTGACTGGGCACGATCCACCTGCCTCCCCTCAGACTGGCAGGGGAAACAGAAACAGAGTATGAACATTGATGAGCTCCAACAGACTTAATTCAAATATGCACAAAATGACAACATAGCTGCTTCCAATGCCCCCCCCACCCTCACCCCCACCTGAGCATCCAGGCGTCCAGGCTCTGTGGAAGGGCTAGTTGCTGTGCCTGGGGTGGTGGCGACAGAGCTGCTCTGGTCCAGGTCTGTCAGGTCCTCTCTGGAGGTGGCCTTGGAGCAGGTGTCCAGGCCGCTGTCTGTGGGGCTAGACATGGAAGAGGCCATGCTGTCTGGGACAGACAAACTAACCTGCTCGATGAAAAGGTCACCACCTGGTAGACACAAACACACACCGACCATGGTTAGATACATCAGATGTTTTGTGGTTGGAGACCGCCTCTATAGACGTATTCACAATATACATTTTTCCACTTTAGAGTGCCTGACAGTATAAAATGTTGATATATCTATGATGTTTAAATTTGATTGACATAAAATGAAGCCCCCTTGGACCAAATATGATTTGATTTACAGAAGAGGCATTTGCTCATTACTAAAGGAAGCGTTTGTTATTGATGTTGTAGCGTGGCATGCATTGATATCGTCGGTCAATGGTCTGTTTTCCGGGTTATTGCAACGTGGTAGCAGTAATAGATGAAAAGTTAATTTAAAAGATCATAGAAGTGCTGGAGTGGGGTGTAGCAGTCCCGACCTCTGACCACTTATGCCCCGACAGCAACGGGGGTTCAAGCCTCTGCTCGGCAGACGATCCTTCCTTAATGTACCACCTCCCATGTCTATCCCCAGGACCTGGTTTCTAATAAAATCTCACCAGTGAGGTTGTTGTTGCTAAGGGTGGCGGGAGGGGCCTGCTCCAATCCGCCCGAGGCGCTTCGTACCATGTGATGGGGGGGCCGGGGCGAGCGTTTCTGCTTCTTCCACTTTGATGACTCGCTCATCCCACCAGCGCGCATCTTCAGCTGGAACCAGTAGAACACACTCAGTAAACAGTCACACACAACCGATGACTATGCGCTTGGCTAGGGGGTGTTGTAATATCACATTGTACAGATGAGGGTATTGCATCAGGTTGGACTTTTAAAAGCAATAGGATCCTTCTGGACCATTTACACACTTGGACAGTGACCGCCTTAAAACAGAAAGTAACAGACCGACATCTGAAAACACAAGACAGTGACCGTACACAAAAACGCAGCCACATGCTTCATTCTGTTTAGCAAATGCTGAGACTGCATAGAAGTATCCCCAATGGCAAGATACAATATACCTATGAGGGTGAATTATAAAGACTATACAACAAAAAGTGACAATCACAAGAAACAAATTCAAGCAAACCATCAAAAAAGGCACGCATTAAGATCCGTTTCATTCTACAAACTAACCCCATGGCATGGTTTGTGTACTCTACACATCTAACAAAATCAATACATTTATCATTAGATGCATCTACAATATGGTATACAAATATTTTAACAATTTTGGCCCCCATCGCATTGTGTATGAATCTTCCAAAGGGGGTGGCAAATGGGTTCTGAACAAGAAGGGAGGAGGGGCAGGGTGGATAGGAAGGAGGGATGGTCATTCTCCAACTGAGGCACCAGAGTCTCCTTACCTGCACTCGTTTGTTTTTCCACAAGATATTGTAAGCCTCAGGAGAGAAGGGGGCAGGTGCCCGTGATTAGTGATGGACGACATTTTAGCAGTAGCACACAGACAAGACACTCAGTCAGTGATGCATGGGGGGGGGGGGGGGTTCCGAACAGAGCACCATGCAAACTCCCCAGGGATGGGTTTGTTTGGGGAAGGGGTGGTGGGTTAGGAGGCTCCATACGAAGACGTTCAAGAATGAGCAGACAAAACAGTGAAGGGCAGGCAATCAGACAGAATGGCAGATTTCATACTGGAGCTGCTTCAAGCCCATTACTATGTTTATTTGTACGATTTGTACATTTGGAGTCTAGGTTTGATGAGGTATGATTGTGAAACAAAAGTCACTTGGAGTTTTTTTGTGGTGTGAGGCTAAACCAGAAATGTCAGCGAAATGTCCGATCTAAGCTACACGATGCAAATATACAAAAATGGGTATGACTACAACTTATTTTGTCGTACAGCCTGAAACTATTAGCCAACATTTATTTTCCATTAAATTAAGTTTCATTAAGTTGTTAAGTGGGAAAAACTATTTGAATAATGGATGTAAAATTTGTGTTATGGAAATATGAAATTCCTTGAAACCAAAGTTCTAAGAAAATGCTGAAATATCCCTCAAATGCATCTTCATGCATTCACTCCAGAAAGCCATGCTATCCTGGCCCATTTCAATGCACTAGCGAGAGCCAATGGAAAGTTGTGGCTTTATCAAGTACCCTCTCTAAGCCCCTCTGATTGGTGTTTATAGGCTGTTCTGCACAAATAAGATCCTGTGTGTCCAGGATACAGGATGGGATCTGTGGGAGGGAACACAGGCAAATGAGCAGTTTGAACTCAAAGAAAATCAACAAAGGACCATTTTTTTTTTGAAGGCAGCATCCGATGAGACAGAGGTGATACTGGGAAAGAACGCCATCTTGATGGGTGGAAGCAGAGGGAGGGAAGGGCATTTGGGGTATCCAGTTTCAATCCTGTACCACAAGACAAGATATTATTATTGTGTAAAGACACTTTTCTGTTTAGCTGTGAGGGAGTAGACACCCAGTAAAAAAGGTTAAATTTCTTCCCTGTTGGATACTTCATGCACTCTAGTTTCAGAACCAATAGAGGGTTTGTTGCGGTGGCCATCCCTGCAGAGTACAATGATTATTCACAGCACCATGGGGATGACAGGAACAAGGGGAGACAAAGGGAGGGGGTATTGCAAGCAAATTAGTCATAGCCAGAGAGTAGTGGCACATTCAACATCTAGGCCTAATTTGAGTTTACCTTCTTCATGTTAGCACCCACAAAACTTTTGGCCTCTTCTTTAAATTGGGGTAGTCTGGAAGAAAAACGGAAAATAGATGTCAATTGTCTGATCAAACGATTCTTTCCTCCCTCTGTGTTGAGCCCCTGTGCCTTCTCAACCTCTACTGTCAATTCAAGGTAATTCATTCATCAGCCACCGTGAGGCGAGAGGAAACCTGATATCCACACCAACAAAGCAGTTTGTCCATTTGCAGACAATATTTAAAGATGAGTCACTTTCAATTCAACCTGCACACTGAATATGCAGGGTGAGAGCACAGATGGTTTTAAGACCTAGAAAACTTTGTGACGCCAAGGGAAGTAGCTACATGCATAACACCGTTTAGACTAACATGGAGACTAGTCTGAATGTTCTTAAATACCACACTGAAAGAAATCTATTGTGTAACCTCAATATCCATGCAGGGACAAAGAACCTGTACATTTGTTGGTAATCTTAGCTGAAATAATATGTAATCTCTCAAAGGCTTGCAGACAGAAGAAGAGAAACTGCTGGTGTACAAGTTGACAATTGCTTTACAAAGTTATTTTTTTAACTAACCAAACTTCCATGAAAATAATCATAAACAGACAGAGAGCGAGAGAGAGAACAATGCTTATGAGGCACTAGGCTGACAGAAGACAGAAGCAATCTGTCTCGGAGTGCATTTATTCCCGGACCCAGATGAGCTTGGTGAGATGAGCTGTGCAGCGTAATGTTCTCTAATGCATCACACATTGTCTGAGAGCCTTGTGCTCTGTGGACTCTTGGGCTTTGAGGCGAATGAGATGTCACTGGCTGTCTCACACACACACACACACACACAGAGAGAGAGAGAGACAGGCCCCTGACGTTAACTCCCGCGTTAATAGTCTTGTCTTGCAAGCTCGATTATTGGATGATCTGTGGGTCCAACAGATTAACATCCCTAATACTTTCAGCAGGCGATCTAAGCCTCCTTGTGAGCACTCGATGAGATCCGCTGCTCATTACGCCCAGCCTGGGGGGGGGGCTGCCCAAGGCGCTCACATCTTTATTATTTATTATGGACGAGCTGTGGACAAGAGGGGGGGCTGGCCAGCCAATAAAGACACCGACAAATGAGGACGTGGTGTTATAGGCATCCTCAAGGTACTTGGATGTTGGGAAAAGGGCAGTAATAGGCCTACTTTTTTTTATACCACGGACACAGACGCCTCCTTTGACTGCAACGGCTGTCATTATTTTCTATTTGAATATCCGACAACCAATACACAGTGCTGTAAGAAATATGATAACAAGCTGCTACAGTGCATAACAACTCCCAGCACTGACACAAACGGACCAAGAACGTGCTGACGGTGACTTGGTGATATCAACTGGCTCTATTGTGAAAGACAACACCATGTTTTTTAACAAATCCTGCATCAAATAGCCTCGTCTGACATCCACGCGCCTCCAAGACAGAATTACACCGTGACTATATTTTGTTTGTTCTCGCGGTGGTGGGGGGGGGGGGGGGGGGGCTCTAATACATTTAGAGAATGAGACGACTCTATTCACGATTATTTTCGGATCATTTCTGGCAGGATTAATGGCCATGCTAATGCTGCATGTGTGGGTTTATGGGGGAGCCACTCCTCTTCATCTATATGCAGATCATACATCTGGCGCTCATCCCCTCGTCTGTGAGACGATGTGAGTGGAAGTCTAATGTATGGGCCTCTGGGAGAGGAGGTGGGGAAGCGATGTGGAGCCACCCCATGCTAAATACCGGTAGAAAAGGCATGTTATTGCATTAGTGAACCAGTGACCTCTGAATGCAGAGGCATATTAAGATGCAAAGTGTTGCTGAGGACGTTAACGTATTTAACCATAATACCTATTGAGGCTTCCAAGGCATTATACACCACCACCAGTTGATGGTAAAACAACTTTAGCATTAAAATCTTGAACGATGACCATTGTTGCTTTAACGTCAGTGGTGTAGTGGAGGGTATACACAGGTATATGCCGTATTCTTCCGAGGAGCATTGCGTGTACTCACTTCTTAATCCCCACTGATGCGTATCAAAGTGGAGGTATACGCCTATCAATTAATTTTATTTATTTATTTTTATTTTTTACCCCTTTTTCTCCCCAATTTCGTGGTATCCAATTGTTTAGTAGCTACTATCTTGTCTCATCGCTACAACTCCCGTACGGGCTCGGGAGAGACGAAGGTTGAAAGTCATGCGTCCTCCGATACACAACCCAACCAAGCCGAACTGCTTCTTAACACAGCGCCCTCCAACCCGGAAGCCAGCCGCACCAATGTGTCGGAGGAAACACCGTGCACCTGGCAACCTTGGTTAGCGCGCACTGCGCCCGGCCCGCCACAGGAGTCGCTGGTGCGCGATGAGACAAGGATTTCCCTACCGGCCAAACCCTCCCTAACCCGGGCGAAGCTAGGCCAATTGTGCGTCGCCCCACGGACCTCCCGGTCGCGGCCGGTTACGACAGAGCCTGGGCGCGAACCCAGAATCTCTGGCCTATCAATTATTTAGTACAATAGAGAAATCATGCACAAAGTAGCTAACACAAAGCACTTGAAATATATTAATGTGCTGCACACATAACGGTAGCCTAGTTTGAGCAGAATATCATCTGTGGACAGCGAGAGAGCACACAGCTCTCAACTGGTTGTTGCATTGAGCAGCTCACAGAAGAACGACATTGGTAGCCGGTAGGTAGGAAAGACGTTTCAATGTATATCTACCAGTAAATGGTAACTAAGGCAACAATGGGTATGCAAACAAGGTACTGAAAAAAGTTTGGTGTGAAGTCTTGGTTGAATCTTTGCGATGTGCACGTCAGTCATCATGGGCTGTTTGAATGAACACGTCTAAAAGGATTTCCCCAAAAACCTTCCCAATTAAATATTGACTGAAGTAAGCCTACCCTGTCAAAATGCTAGTGATGATTTGTATCAATCAGGAGGGGCATTTGTTTTGCAAACTCTGCAATAGGATATTGTACAGTACCTAAAAAAAGTGTCTCCTGATGTGGTTTAAGAATTGTGGTAGAACCGTATTTTAAAAATATATTTTTATTTAAAAAAAGTAGATTATGAGAGTGACAACCTGATAAATCTATAGGAAAACTTTTATTTTATTTATTTTTTTAATCTCCTTCCTTTTTAAATTTTGTGGCAAAATTAGAGTATACCGACTTCTCTAGGTACCACTACACCACAGTTTACCAATGTTGTTTACAAAAACATTGGTTCACAGGTCTTATGACGAGGGCAGGGACTTTCATATGGAGTTTAAGTTGACTAAATTATCTTCAAATTAAAGTGTCCCATACTTGTATAATTAAACAGATTTGCAATTTAAACAGAGCACAGTGAAGTAAGCCCTAACCCTACACCTTTCCCTCCCAGTGGTTTCTGGGTAGGTGCTCTAATCCAATAACCTAACAGAAATGGGTCTCAAAAGACAAACTGGAAGTTAATTTCCTGAAGGTTTCCAGTCACAGTGTACGGTGGGGGGGGGGGGGGGGGGGGGGGTTGAACTTGTCACACACACACACACACCCAACCCCGTTTACCTGGAGAACAGCAGCTGCACCATGTCTACCAGTGTGTGTTCGGCTGATTTCCTCAGGAGCTCTGTGGAGAGGGCAAAACAAACAGGGCAGGTGCCATTAGAGCCCAGAGGACAAGAGGAGAGAGGCCAGGCTGGGACCTCCTGTCTGTATGCGTTTGGCCAGGATTAGGAGGGTTTTCTAATAATGCACATCTCAGGGACTGGGGGAGGGGTAAGGGGTGTTAGTGAACTACGGGCAGAAGGCCTGGAGGGGGTGAGAGTTGGAGTTGAGCGGTATAACTCATATTGTTAGGCTGGTGTGATGGAGGACCCCTGAGGCCATGGAAGCTAAACGTTCCCATCTACGAGTTCCTGATATTTTTCCCCTTGAAAAGCGTCATAAAATACAGCTTAGCGTTCCTTTCTAACACAGCATGGGGGCTAGAAGTGTGTATCAATCCCTGGGAGAACTACAGAGAGAGAACTCACCGCTAAGGCGCACCTCGAAGCAGATGCGGAAACACGACTGCATGATCTCGCACACAGACTCGTTGGTCAGGTGGGCTCCGACGGGCGTGAGCAGCAAGGTCCTCAGGACCTGTCACGGCAGACGCAGTGTGTGTGTGTGTGTACGTGTGAGTGTGTGCGTAACATTCAGAGTGGTCATCTCAGTTCTTTTACGAGGTATCATAAAGTAAATGTTCCAGCCTCAAAGGGAATCCAGCCAGGGTATTCATGCATGTAAGACACTTGTATCAAATTTAAAATGACAACCGATCCCCCATATAGTGAAGTGTCATACTATGACAGAGTACTACTGTAAACAGGGTGACAGTTGATATGCAGCCCTTATGCTTGTTTGAAATAAACACATTTGATTAATAATTTTCTGGTGCACCGTTAGCTGAAATATTTTAGCTAGAAGATTACCTGTAGGATTTTCATGAGCACCACTTCATCGCTGGCGGGGTCCGTCCCTACGAATCTGGCGTGAGTGACGGCGTCTGCCATGTTCTCAATGGCCTCCGCTGCCGCCTCATGGTTAGCATCTGCATAGGACAGACAACAACAAGTCCGCAGTCGTCATCGTCTTTTTCCACAGACATTTTATAAAACAGCTTCTTTCATACACTGCTCATTCATTCAAGCTGCCAAGTTCCACTCAGCACTTTAGCGGAATTAAAGTGACAAATTCATCTGAATCCAATCCAGGTTGTATCACAACCGGCCGTGATTGGGAGTCCCATAGGGCGGCACGCAATTGGCCCAGCATTGTCCGGGTTTGGCCGGTGTAGGCAGTCATTGTAAATAAGAATTTGTTCTTAACTGACTTGCCCAATTAAATAAAGGTTAAATAGAAATAAAATGAAGCTGTGAGAGGCACATTACACTGTTCAAATCTGGATAGCAGGTAGCCTAGTGGTTAGAGGCAGGTAGCCCAGTGGTTAGAGGCAGGTAGCCCAGTGGTTAGAGGCAGGTAGCCCAGTAGCCCAGTGGTTAGAGGCAGGTAGCCCAGTGGTTAGAGGCAGGTAGCCCAGTGGTTAGAGGCAGGTAGCCCAGTGGTTAGAGGCAGGTAGCCCAGTGGTTAGAGGCAGGTAGCCCAGTGGTTAGAGGCAGGTAGCCCAGTGGTTAGAGGCAGGTAGCTCAGTGGTTAGAGGCAGTTAGCCCAGTGGTTAGAGTGTTGGGCCAGTAACCGAAAGGTTGCTGGATCGATTCCCTGAGCTGACAAGGTAAAATCATCTGTCGATCTGCCCGTGAACAAGGCAGTTAACCCACTGTTCCCCGGTAGGCCATCATTGTAAATAAGAATTTGTTCTTTACTGACTTGCCTAGTTAAATAAAGGTTCAATAAAAAATCTAATTAAAAAAAGCATTGTCCTTCAAAACAAGATAGAACGGAGAAAGGGGGAAAGTTGCAGTAGGTGGCCAGTTCAAAGGCAGGTCGAGGACCGTATTATTGAGAGGAAAGCACATTGATATTACCCTCTTTAACAGATGTCAGCACTGTGCAACAAGCCAACCTGTGAAACGTTTGATATTCACAAAATCAGAGGCAGAAATTGTTTTCCAGACCAACTATACCACAAATCCTCCAATATGATCAGAGAGGACACATTTTGGTCAATTGAAGCGATTGAATCATTAACATGGCTAAAAAGCCAAGTAAAATACCATTCTAAGGCAAGAGGGGAAACTAAACAAATCTAGGAGTGCATCATTACGTGAATGCATGTTTGATGCAGAGAGACAGCTGCTGTCAAACAGATAATGCAGCGAGAACGCAGGTTCTCTGACAAGTGATAGCACTGCATGACTGGACTGTTGATCCAATAAGTCTTACATATCTGATGGTCACACACACACACACACCAATCTAGCTGGTCCATCCAGAAGGTCCTTCAAAGCCTGGAGATCTAATCACCAGATGTGGCCTTTTGTGGGCAGTGCTGGCCAATTGGCTGTCTAGGCAACAGGAGTCAGTGTTTTGAAACCCAACCTGGAGCCAGATAGCAGAATGGAGACAGCATGTTTTTCTTTCCCCATCGCTCTTAAAGGAGCATTTCATTAACTAGGCCTAATAAGTGCAGAGCATACTAGGAGAAGGAGTGGAATAATAAGTGAAAGCTTTTCCAGGTAGAGCCATGACGCCACACAACATTCCATCTATTGATAGAAACAATAGGAGTGGTTTAGGCCGGGGAGGGGTCGATAATCTCTGTCATTAGCAAAATGAAGAGGGAGAAGTGACTTTCCAGTTGAGATGCTTGACAAATGAGTGTGTGTAAAGTTCTGGAGCGTTTGTCGACGCTTTGAGTAAACTTGAGTGAATGATACGAGTCACCGGGTTAGCAGACTGAAACTGAGTCATGCCAACGTCCCTCAAGATGCGAGGGCAACAACAACTGTGGAAGTTGCGCTGAAAACGTCTCATCCCACCACAGAAACTGGAGCCACGGGCTATCCAGCAGAATGTCAGAAGTGATATAAAATACTAATCCCTCTTGGCAGTGTCTCCAGAGGATGGCCTATGAAGGGATGGACCATTGTTAAAATAACACCAGAGACTGGATGTGTGTGTGTGTGTGTGTGTGTGTGTGTTTAAAGGGGGGCTGGAAAGGCTGACTAGAAATGCTGCCGAGTGAGAGAGGAGAGTGGCTTTCAGAATGCCACACACACACACACACACCAAAACTCCACATACTGTACAATGACCAATATATAGTTTCGCTGCATTCAAAATGTACTTTACTGGCCTTTAGGTGAAACAAATTTGAAGTCCTATCAAATTCATTTTTTTGATGTAAAACACTCATTAGAAAACCAGTGTGATATTTTACGCCTCTAAGCGGGTAGTGGTGGCAAATGCTTAGTTGAGCCGTCCTATGGGCCCTATAAGGCTGTTGTGGCCATGTCTGCTTTCGGCAGGCTGAGTGGAACTGCCTCTGGGCTCTGAAGGATGTGGTTGAGGAGCGGAGTGGAGATGAGAAGAGACGGGTGGGGATCGGGATGTCTGTCAGTGGAGGGGCTTAGGCCAGCACTCCCTCCATGCCAGCAGACCTCAGGCCATAGATTGAGCGGAATTAGCCCTCACTAAATGAAATGTCCCCCTCTTTTCTTCTCTGGACCCACCAGGGAGACGGGGGGGGGGGGGGGGGGTCAGGCAGGGCCCTTTGCTAACAGAGGAAGGGAGACATGGGACAAAGGGACGACGTGAGGGGGAACATGTTCGGCGTGACACACAGGGTTAAAGGAACAAGGCTACATGCTGTGGTGTGGTTCTCCTGAGAGGAGCCTTGGAGGGGATATTAAGTAATGTGTGCAAACTTGCACTGTGCCCTCCTCACCACATTGCAGGCATAGGAGACAGCAGAGCTCTGTAATCATTCAAAGACAAAGCAAAACCACGACGTCTATTACAAGAAAGCAGACAGACTAAGAGGGACGTATTTAGCATGCCACCAGTGGTCGTATTATCCCTGTTATTAACATGTTTTGGCAATTGGACTTTTCAGCTGTGATACTTGAAGGCAACTCTTCTTTGTTTCCATATATACTGTATAGTGTGGAAAAACTCAGTGAAATCGATCCCTATTCAATGTAAACTGATGTTGCAAAATGAAATGAGATTCTATTTAGTGATAGTTTTAACATACATCTAAATGGGAAAAAATATAACTGACAAATTCCCATAAAATAAATGATCAAAAACTAGTGAGTGACAGACCAGGAAATCTGATCATTTTTGCCACTGCAGCCAACAGATGGCAGTGTTTATCAGGATCAGCCCTCTGCCTGTCTTCGTGTCAGTAATTCACGACTAACAGAAGTCAATTTAAACCTCTTACCTTAACTACCTCACTTGAACAACGGAGTGACAAATGGACAATTGAGTAAAAATGACTTTATTTGAGACGTTTGGCTGGGGTTTCGAAAGCAAGAGGCGTTTTCCCAAAGTATTGCTAGATGGAGTAGACCTACATGTGCAGTACTAGTATGTGCTACAGGTAATATCCTTAGCTAATATCGATAGCCAGCTCTCATAAATGTCTGGACTACAGAGGGATAACTAAGCTGACTTTTCACTGGCGACAATTAGAATAGACTGGTGGTGCAGTCTCATTAGTATAAAAGCCCTTTGACTCTGAAAGGTCATTCATTCAATCTCATATTCCTCTATGAACATGATACGGACCGTCTCTCGTTCACCTGGTTATTAAGGTAACAGGTTGCTCTCTGACTCGGCAGTCAATTCTAAATTACTAGCTACTGGCACTTCCTCTAAATGACTGTCGTAAGTACCAGAAAACAACCTGGGTAGTATTAGGAACTTTTTGGTCTGAAATGGTAATTAAGCCGTGTAATTTGGCACTACTTACTGGCTAATCAACGAGACCTCAGAACCAACGTGATTACCAGCCTTTGAATAAGTTATTCTAGTGAATAATGTTAAAATCCAAATAGATGACATTTCTAAATCAATTTCAGTAGGTTACAACATTTTCAGGAAGGCGTAGAATTTATTTGACAATTTAAATCACAATACAGTTACGATAAAAATCTGTCGCAACTCTTGTTGTTGCGTGTCCAAGTATTTAACTACAGCTACACAACATTTACTGTACAGTAATATCCAGGTGAAAAACTAAATGTATTAATGTCCAATACAATCAGTACCTCGTAACCATTATCAGTTTCTTAATATGTCCAACGACTGCGTGCTCCAACTAGCCACTCGCCATGTGAGCAGACTAAGATGGAGGCTAGGGGAAAGCAATGCCTTTGACCTCAGTGTTAACAAGCTGGGAAAGACCTCACAGCATTTGAGGAACACGGGTTGAATTCAAACGGAGGGTAATATCTGTGTCATATCTTTCTCCTCATTCTGCGCTGGAGGGCCATTGTCTTGAGAGTGGCTGGGTCACGTTTCCATGGTTACCCGTCCCTTTGAACCCCGCTGATGAGGTGTGTGTGCGTGCGCGTGTGCGCGGGGGCGGGGGGGTTACAGGATTAGGAAGCAGGCGTTGGGTTTTGAGTGACGGACAGCGGCTCTGGGAGTAGGGAAGTGATTTGTGAGGGGGTGGACTGTGATGGTGTGTGCTTGTGACCGTGATGCATGTGAGTGCGGTGTGGTGTGTGTGGGTTGTGTGTTTGAGTGCGTTCATGCGTGCGTCTAGATTCAGTTTGCCAGGTATTCTAAGGGCTTGTTGTATCAGTCAGAAAATGACATCGTAGCAATGGTCATGGAGCTGAAATCAAATTACACCTAGCCTACCTTTCACATATGTTTAATTAACTGAATATTGGACAACGTAACAGCTGAATGATAAAAATACAGCTCAATAAGAAGTTCAGGGATGCGTTAAATGGTGTTATTCAATGTGCCCATGGCACTTATTTAATTTAGAGAGGGGTTGCAGCTGTTTCAACGGTCAGAGATGTACTGTACCATCATTTATCCACCCCCTGCCATTTAGAATAACATCTGGTGATGCTTATTTCACACTTTTAACAACAACTGGCGGACGGACGCCTGCCATATTTTCACGATGATGCTAGCAAGGACAGGCTGTGCTATTTGTGTCGTAAAAAAAACAAGTCCATTTAGGCATTGCTAGTGAGAACACATCATTCTTGGTTTGCCTAAATCCAGAGGGAGTCCATGATGACAGTTCTCACAGATTGACAACAGAGTTTCCCCAATATTCATTTAGCAGAGACGCCCTGTTGCTGCTAAATCGTTGCCGCCACTCCAAAAAATATATATATATACATTTTTTTAAATATTTCTGCTGAGACATGCTTTTAAAAAGGATAGTGCAAGGTTTTAGCAATTAAGCCAAATGAACTCATGGAGACAATTTTTATATGTGCAGATTGATGGACGTTGCTAACTTGCGTTAGCGCAATAACAACGTCCTGCTGGCCCCTCCCCCGCTACATTGTCACGATTGTTGAAAAGATATCCTAGGGGAAACACTGAAAATATAACCAACTCACCCTCTTCATGAAAAGCTGTCTTAAAGAATAATGTAGTGGTCCCACACATAAATATATGTAAGTTTTACATTACTTACAATATTTAGGCTAAATAACTGAGTTTTTCCTAGCCAACTTGCTTCAACACCTGCATTGCTTGCGGTTTTAGGCTGGGTTTCTGTACAGCACTTTGAGATATCAGCTGATTGTATCATCAATGCTTACCAATAGGACAACGAACGAACTGTCTGTCTCTGTCTGACAACTGTGCTGCTCACCTATGAGGCCGTAGGACAGGAACTTGTTGACAGAGGTGAGGGCCAGGCCTGTGATTGGTCCGGTGGTGTCTTCAGATCGTACCACCTCCAGGAAGGGTCGCAGGAATACGTTAGGCTCCACATCTGACAGCTCTGTGGAGACAGAGAGAGGACAGGTCAGTCAACATATTCAACCCTGAACACTGATACTGCATATATATAGCAGTGTCCTGTACCAAATAGATGTCCTTTTTTCAGTGTTCCAGATCACATGGTCTCCACCATGGAGAAATATTTCTTCCCAATATCTTAATGCTCTCAGTTATCTTCCCTTATCATGGCAGTGGGATCTTCAAATCCCAAGTGTGGTAATTCTCGGTAGGGCCTTAGCCTCAGTTCTGCTGTTGTGCACAAACATGCAGAACAGAGTAGTGAACAGCAGTGTGAGGACTTTTCTCTGCTCTCTATAAAAAGGTCTGTGTCAACAGCTCTGGTGCCCCAGGGCAGATCAATGGGGAATTAGCTGCTCAGGAGGTTGTAACCTTCTCCCACTGCTGCAGCACAGTAAGATGAGAACAACATGGAGCGAAGTGTGTGTGAGTGAGTGAAAGACCGAGGGAGTGAGAGGCATTCAAGAGCCGCTTCTTATTCACCTTGGCAGCACATGGTATCTTATTACAACTCAATTTCCAAAAGCTTTTTTTTAAGGCAGCTGTGTAGGATGTGGGATTTAGCATTAATGAAAATGACTGGAGAGTGACTGGGCTTGGTGTGGGGGTGAGGGTTGCTGGTGGCTCGGCGGGGTCACAGCGACTGGAAGAAATCCTGTAATGACCGACAGTGTTTGCATGTTTACATATTCCATGACAATCACAAAACATATTGACAAAAGACATGGAGTGAAAGACATTGAACAAGCGTAAAGCACCCACAAGAGGCAGATTGTGGTGTATAAATGAAAGACTAAAGCCGGGTTACACCACAGACAACAAAACACAGCTGGAGAGGAAGATGCCCCAAATCTTCCTCTTAATCAAGTCACAGAGAAACAAAGATCGCTTTGCATCTTTCGCGATGGGAAACCACCTCGGGCCAATCCGAGGAGGTAACCGCTCCATCTGAGGGTAACCAAGAGAACGAGATGGGGGTCGAGAGGGGCTGCAAAATACAAACCAGGTAAAACAACAAACGGACAAATTAGTGGAGTCACGAACAGCGTTTGGCGTGTTGTCGAAACACTGCTTGCCGTAGTAATACCACATGGATTAGGCTTCCTCTAGAGCAGCTACTCTAAACTCCAAAAAACTACTTGTGACTTCAAAAGGCTGAGACGAACCTTGACCAATTTCCAAGATTGCACGTGACCACCGCGCATTAGCTTGCGATATCCAATATCCCCGCGGCTTGTTCGGAAATCAAATATTTAATAATTTGGACATTTCCGCAACCTTTCATCAGACGCCAGGTCGCTCTTAGACTTGCTTCTGAAAGTAATCTTATCCCGCTTGCATTTTCTTTTTCTTCATTTTTTTGGGGATCTGATGTTTTCTTTTGTATTCCCCATGAAAATCTTCAATGCTCCTTTGATGGGGAAGGTCCATTTGGTGTAAATTTAGCCACAATGCTGAAGTACCTGCCTGAACAATGGTCTCAAAACAACCACAGGATCACCTGAGCGCTTCTGAAAAGTAATCCCCACCCCCATCAGATATCAAGGCAGAAATAACAAAAACAAACTTAGAGGTTGTGTAAACTCCAAAAAGAGAAGGCGACCTCCGTTGCGTTCCTATCGATCAATCCATCAGCTCTTAGAAACTTTTAAAGGAGGGGGCTTAGTATCCATTACTTTACAGTTGGGAGAGTAAAAGGGAACGGGGGTGGAGGGTGCTCAAATTAATCCGTCAATAGAGGCTGATAAAGACTTCATCAGAAGCGATCACCCTGTAAGTGCCACGGCTGCGTCTCAAAGACCCTCAAATTGGAGAACTCAATTGTGTTGTATTGATCTGGCTGGCCATCGGTGAGTAGGGGCTGGCCCATCAGACAGCTCTCCTGGCAGGCCAGCCCAATCATCTTAAATAAAGGCTAAATATGGCTCTGTACTTCAGCTCAATCTCCAGGGCTTGTAAAGTGAAATAAATAAAAGACAGCCCCTGCACCACCAGTGAGACAATCACACCATAACCAGGTTGACCTCTGGCTGACATTGGCCAATATAAAAAGGGGGATTAACGTCCCTTACCCATCCATGTATGTATAGCCTATTGCCTCCCAACTCTGTGTGTGTGTGCGTGCGCGTGTGCGTTAAATATCAGCCACATTAAATACGGTTTGGCATAATAGATTTTACCATTGTTTAAGTCCAATTTGTCTAATACTAAAAAGCTCAGCTAGGACATTTGGCCATGTTGGAACCATCGTCCAGTGTTGCATGGTTGCTGTGAGTCCATAGGGGAGAGTGAGGCTAAATGTAACATGGGTCAATTGTATGGTAACTTACGGTAAAACACCTCCCTACTTGGCAACCAGGGAAGGTTTTTTGGGGGAAAATTGTGAAATGAAGTGGTTTCTGTGAGAAGTACAGGCAGTATTACCCCGGGTGGCAGAACACCTGAAGTTACCCTCAATCTGTTTATGCAAGTTTATTGGGACATAATTGTCATCAATAGGATGCTATCTAGTTCAAAGATCACATTTGGGATCTAGCTAATGATTAGCCCAATAGGGTAAATGTAGATGAGCAATCCCATGCATCAGCCTATTTATTTATAAACACTATGCGGCATCAGTTGGGCTACAGGTGATAATACTTATTGCTAATAGCATACCTGATAATATCGACTATGCATAGGCTACATGCATGGTCCAATATGTAAAAAGTATTTTAAATAATTTTACCAATATGTTATTTGGCTAACTTCTGGGAGGTAGAAATTATTTTTAGATGGTGTCAGCTTAATTATATTTTCATTCATTTTGGAGTAGAATGTCCTTTTAAAAAGTCACCAGAAATGAGTTACTCAGTCCTTCTACATAAAAACCACACTGACTGGTGTGTGCTGCCATGTGTGGCCTACCTCTGCAAACGACCACAGCAGAGACAGAGAGAGCCTGAACCTTTGCCCCCAGGAGAGCACCTCAGTCCACACCATCTAACGTATGCACATCTATTGGCAGTGGAGCAGAAAGGGCTTAAAACACAGGGAATACTAGGAGCTGTGCTCCAACTGTAAACTGGCACTCTAATGTAGACTCCAGTAGAAGACATTCACAAGACCACTAAGAGAACGTCCTGATAAACATTCATATCAGTTTGTTTCCTTTAATGTATCAGTCTACCTATTTGTTGCTGATTTCGTACGGTGAATCTGAATATGGTGGTGAAGTCAAGTAGAAAAACTGCTAAAGAGTGCAGCGCAAGATCAAGGCAGAACTTTATATATGAGAGGGCTGCTTCAGAAGTGAAGAGCAAAAAAATGAATACACAGGCAAATACAATAACTATTTATTTACATACCCAATACATCAAAGCCAAAGAAGATGACATTCTTAGTGCATTGGCAGTAAACATTTGTTTCTTCAAAGTAGCCATCCTTTGCACAATCTTGGCATTTTCTCAACCAGATTCATGAGGTAGTCACCTGGAATGCATTTCAGTTAACAGGTGTGCCTTGTTAAAAGTTCATTTGTGAAATTCCTTTCCTTCTTAATGCGTTTGAGCCAATCAGTTGTGTTGTGACAAGGTAGGGGTGGTATACAGAAGATAGCCCTATTTGGTAAAAAAAAACAAGTCCATATTATGGCAAGAACAGCTCAAATAAGCAAAGAGAAATTACAGTCCATCATTACTTTAAGACATGAAGGTCAGTCAATTCTGAAAATGTCAAGAACTTTGAAAGTTTCTTCAAGTGCAGTTGCAAAAACCATCAAGCGCTATGATGAAACTGGCTCTCACGAGGACCGCCACAGGAAAGGAAGACCCAGATTTGGCTCTGCTGCAGAGGATAAGTTCATTAGAGGAAACTGCACCTCAGATTGCAGTCCAAATAAATGCTTCACAGAGTTCAAGTAACAGACATATCAACATCAACAGCGTGAACCAGGCCTCCATGGTCAATTTGCTACAAAGACACCATTATTATAGGACACCAATAAGAATTAGAGACTTGCTTGGGCCAAGAAACTGGTGGAAATCTGTTCTTTGGTCTGATGACTCCAAATTTGAGATTTTTGGTATCCAACCGCCGTGTCTTTGTGAGACGCACAGTAGATGAACAGATGATCTCCGTATGTGTGGTTCCCAACATGAAGCATGGAGGAGGTGTGATGGTGCTTTGCTGGTGACATTGTCAGTGATTTATTAAGAATTCAAGGCACACTTAACCAGCATGGCCACCACAGCATTCTGCAGGGATACACCATCCCATCTGGTTTGCGCTCAGTGGCACTATCATTTGTTTTTCAACAGGACAATGACCCAACACACCTCCAGGCTGTGTAAGGGCTATTTGAACAAAATGGTAGAGTGATGGAGTGCTTCATCAGATGACCTGGCCTCCACAATCACCAGACCTCAACCAAACTGAGATGGTTTGGGATGAGTTGGAACGCAGAGTGAAGGAAAACAGCCAACAAGTGCTCAGCGTATGTGGGAACTCCTTCAATACTGTTGGAAAATCGTTCCAGGTGAAGCTGGTTGAGAGAATGCCATGAGTGTGCAAAGCTGTCATCAAGGAATCAAAGAATCTCAAATATAAAAATACATTTTGATTTGTTTAACTTTTTTTTGGTTACTACATGATTCCATAAGTGTTATTTCATAGTTTTGATGTCTTCACTATTATTCTACAATGTGGAAAATAGTAAAACTAAAGAAAAACCCTTGAATGAGTAGGTGTCCAAACTTTTTACTGGTACTGTATATATTTCCACACTAGGAGATTAGAATAATACTATACAATTGTGATAATGCCCTTTTAGTGTAAAAGCTGGTTTGAAAAAAAAAAAAACTGAAATTTCTGCCTGTTTTGGTGGGATGGAGTTTTAGCCTTCCATGGTGACATCACCATGCTTTAAATAAGACCAATAAGACAGAGTTCCAAACCTAATTTCCAGTTTCCCCTTCCCAGACAGTCCTACCAAAATCCTTGCTTTGCTAAGAAGCTGTTTCTTTTTTACCATTTTAATTGAAAACCATCACAGGTACTTAATTATTACCCAGAAATTATTTGAAATTGAGAAGGAGAAAAAATGAGGCTGCATTGGACCTTTAAACAAATAAATACATTGGTTATCACCTAAAGAAAATTACAAAAATCTTCTGTAATATCGTATATAGCTTTGGAACCGTAACATTAAGTACTTTGGAGGAAAATAGGCACGTTTCTCAATATATACACTGAATTTGAGAAGGGATTGTGTGACGATTAGCTTAGCAACCATGGAACGCAGCGTGACAACGTGAACATGATTAGTCGACAGTCTGCTGGGTGCGGCGTTATACATTCCTTCGTTGGATTCCTATCTCCTTCCTATAAAATCTCTGGCAACGGCACCTTGCAATACACTTTGGACTAAAGAGGCAGACAAATAGTCAAATCACACATTTCTCGAGGTAGGAATATCGCAAAAATATGATAAACGTCTCTTTCGAGAGAAGACATTCTCCAGAGTTTTGACATCGGCCAGTATTGAAATCTGACATGTATGATAGATGTTCTTGCCATCTAAAAGTCATATTCCTATTAACTTCCAGTGTAATGAGACTAACACAGTTCTACGTCATACCGGACAGATTTCTGCCTACTTGAACACCAATAGCTCAGATACACATGAACACATGAAATGACCCTGGGAGTGGATCGAACATCGCACAGAGATGCACAAAAACAACACAACAATCAAAATGGGTGAACCTTTACTTTAACATGCAGCTCAGTCTTTGGGATTAGGTATTTGTTCATGATTTTAACATCAACTTCAGGTGTATAAAAACATCAACTCAGAGCTCTCCAATAGCCATCATATCCAGTTTCATTAATTGTGATAGATTTCCCTCTTGTTGTGCATGCCACTGAACCAACAGAGAGAAATCTGAATTCCATGAGAACTATGCATTACGCTCTACAAACACAAAGCCAATTTTCAAAAACGTGTGTGTGTGTGTGTGTATGTGAGTGAGAGACAGAGAGCGCGAGAAACAGGCAGGAGGGAGGGAGGGAGGGGGACAGCTATTCAGAGCAGCACATGATTACAACACCAGAAATACTGTGGGCACTGGGCCTGGTCGCCCCTTTGTATTTGCTTAATTTAATCACAAAAGGATGAATAACTTAATTTGTCAGACTGCTGTGTCACATATTTTATACAATCCCACAGGCTTGGTGCCCTCCGCCCAGTCTAAAACAGAACCCTGTCCACCTTTCCTTTAAGACCCTCTCTGTTGGTCACGGACTTCCCAATTAAAAAGCATTTTTGATTCATTTAAAATATTTTTTCTTACACAAATGTATCTATTTAAATGCAAAAAGGGTTGGTTAAAATGTGGAAAACTGAAGACTGACTGAATTGTGCCGACTTGAGAGAAAATGCATACTGTACATTCTAAAGGAAGTAGGATACGGAGTTGCCAAATGGTGCCTGTTTGTGAACGGCAGAAAACGTGACGAATGTGTGCATGATACGTTCTAGATTTATGACATGGGCATTGCACACATTCTGCTCTTCCCCTCCATGTCCTGACATTTTAAGACTCTTGGCTCCACAGTTAAAAATGTATTTAATTTTACGCCTTTCATGAGCTGAACAGGACCGTTGTGTGTGTGTATGCATGCGTTTGAGCACGCACATATTGTAGTGCATGCCCTGCACACAACCTAATGCTAATGTGCCCTCACAGTAACAGACAAAGGGAGAAAAATACATGTGCAACAGCAGACCTGTCAAATCCCTGAGATTCTACTACCCCACACACACACACACTCACTCCAATTCAGAGAGTCCACGATCTCACAGTGAAAATTACCTCAAAACAAAATGACACCATGGGTGCGTGAGTGAAGAGCAGGGGTGAGGGGAGGGTTAGTCACCCCTGTGACCGGCGCAGAGGCCTAAAACCAAACACTGATGGTTATTGATCTGGAGCCCCGCTCCTGGAATTAGAGTCAGGGGCCTTCCAGCGGCCGGCTCTTAATGCTGGGGGAGAGGGGACGTTTTAACAAGGCCAGCAAGGCTAAATGAAATCCAGGGAGAATTTTCATCTAGCGCTGGCAAGTCCTGGACGACAGTCTTATCCATCTGTCGGGAGAAGTTTGATGCATGTCAACTTGGCAAGCCCTCCCTCCTTCGATCTTTTCCCCCCCATCGCTCCCTCCTCTTGAAGGAAATTGGCACTTGTCAAAAGGGGGGCAATTAGGATGTACCAATGTTATGAAACTCCATATGGTTGTTTCGTCCAACCCGCAGCGGTATTTTATAGATGCTTTGAACAATGCCTCGGCACAACCTAAACAGGCAATTTAAAAGCCCCAGAGAAATTAAAACTTTTCCAAGTGCTTCGGAAATAACTCACTGTAGCTTTTGCAGGGCTACAACACGAGTGTTTTCTAGTGGGGAATGGAATATAGTTTGCATACATATATATATATATATATATAAATAACACACACACACATACCTTGTCTTAGGTTGCTAAGTGGCCAGCGAATGTAAGATAGAGCCAATATTGTGTGAATAAGGACAGATGGAAGTGGCCTTCATTTCATTTTCAATTAATTGCTACAATTGAGTGTTAATTATTTTCACTGAAAATCGATTTGTTATCCTCTTAAGGATCCACCCCCTTTTCCCCAATTTGCACCTAAAAATGACATACCCAAATCTAACTGCCTGTAGCTCAGGCCCTGAAGCAAGGATATGTATATTCTTGGTACCATTTTAAAGGAAACACTTGGAGGTTTGTGGAAATGTGAAAGGAGTGTAGGAGAACATAACACAATAGATCTGGTATAAGATAATACAAAAGGGGAAAAAAAACGTATTTTCAATTTTTTTTGTACCATCATCTTTGCAATCCAAGAGAAAGGCCATAATGTATTATTCCAGCCCAGGTGCAATTTACATTTTGGCCACTAGATGACAGCAGCGTATGTGCAACATTTTAGACTGATCCAATGAGCCATTGCATTTCTGTTAAATTTGTATCAAGACTGCCCAAATGTGCGTAATTTGTTTATTAATAACTTAAGTTCAAAACTGTGCGCTCTCCTCAAACAATAGCATGGTATTCTTTCACTGTAATAGCTACTGTAAATTGGACAGTGCAGTTAGATTAACAAGAATTTAAGCTTCCTGCCAATATCAGATATGTCTACGTCCTAAATAACACCGCCAAAGTCAAAACAGCTTTCACAGAGAAATCAATAGGCGAAAATCACAGCCAATCACAACATTGGCGGGTAAGTAATAGTGTGAAACTATCATTCCACTATTAATGCAGGTATATTAGGGACATTCTGAAATTACAAAGCAAAAATTCTAAAGAAAATGTGTTGAACCTTTAACCTTGCATACCACTGCTGGCTTGCTTCTGAAGCTAAGCAGGGTTGGTCCTGGTCAGTCCCTGGATGGGAGACCAGATACTGCTGGAAGTGGAGTTGGAGGGCCAGTAGGAGGCACTTTTTCCACTGGTCTAAAAAATATCCCAATGCCCCAGGGCAGTGATTGGGGACACTACCCTGTGTAGGGTGCAGTCTTTCGGATGGGACGTTAAACGGCTATCCTGACTCTCTGAGGTCATTAAAGATCCCATGGCACTTATCGTAAGAGTAGGGGTGTTAACCCCAGTGTCCTGGCTAAATTCCCAATCTGGCCCTCAAACCATCACGGTCACCTAATAATCCCCAGTTTACGATTGACTCATTCATCCCCCTCCTCTCCCCTGTAACTATTTCCCAGGTCTTTGCTGTAAATGAGAACGTGTTCTCAGTCAACTTACCTGGTAAAATAACAGATAAACATTTTAAACAAAAAAGTTGGCCAATACATATAAAATGCTTCTCTGATATTAACAATAGAGGCTTGTTGCAGTATTTTCTGTAAACCCTTGGATTCAAAGGAATCCCTCAGTCATGTTTCCCATCTTTAAACACCAACATGATTATTGTGAACAGAGAAGTCAAAGCATGTGATTATCATCATCTAGTCTAGAGGGAAACCCTTTGTGCCTGGTGGTGGCTTTGTGTCACCACTTGCCTACTTGTCCCCTCACTGCTGGCTGGGGATAGAGGTGGAGTCACGCAATTTGACTGTGCATACGTGTGTGTGTGTGTGTGTGTGTGTGTGTGTGTGTGTGTGTGTGTGTGTGTGTGTGTCCGTGCATGTGTAGGGAGCTGCGAAAGAGACAGCACAGCATAAACTTGAATTCACACAGATAAACAAAAGGCCTGTTTGGTCTCCTAATCCAGGCAGTCTTTCATTCGCTCTCCTCCTCTTCATAATCACTCCATCAGTCTTTCAGCAGGTCACTGAAACCGAGGCCGCTGGCCACCAAGGCTTTGTTTGCCACATCTTGGGACAGATATTAAAAAAGGCAGTGCAAAAGACCAAGCAAACACAAACAGCCTGGCCAGCACCTCTGACCCACGGGGCTCTGTTCAAACTGCCCTCTGGATTTATAACGACCACAAACAGGAGGGCCTCGCTAGGGAGAAATACCCCTGTTTACATGAGAGAGAGCGTGCATGCTAAACAATGGATATTGAAGGGGCATACAGCCACGGTAATAGCCAGGCAGTGGACAAAGGCTTGAGGAATGTGGGCTACTGATTAAACCACACTATTCCATTGTCAATCAAGCCCTAAACTCATATTTATATTCAAATAAAGTTGTATTGCCTTTCATCTAGGCTAAACAACCAAAATGACCCATGTTCTCAGACAACCTGTAGCTAAAAGTCTATTTAAGAGTAACTCAGCTCTGCTGATATAAAAATGCAAACAAGTGGTAAAAAAGAACGCCAAGCGCATTCAAAAAGCATGACTTCATTAGTAAACCTTCCCGGCCCAGGAACCGGCGCTGCCTTGCACCTGTTATCCTGTACATAAAATGTATTTTCTATGGTGCATACTTTGCACAGAAGCAGTATTATTCCAGCCGAGGGCTGGCCAGGCCCCGGTCGTCCAGTTAATGTGTTTCACAGCCTGCCGTCGCCACTATGATGGATGGACATATTTTACACTCAATCAACTAATAAATAACGGATGTTTTATCATGCTGAATTAAAACATTTGAGAGAAAGAGGGGGAAGGTAGGATGAAGCGCATCGAGTTCAGTTCCTGTGTTTGTGTGTGTGTGTGTGTGTCTCTGTCTGTCATACACCGTATTGTGTAAAATCTCCAAAACTCATGAAAAGATTCCTTACGTCCAAAGTTTTAAGGTCTCGCGACACATCTCATTATAAATCGATGATCTTGAGTTTGGTTTTCAGGACTAAGTTGCTCTATAAACCGTTTCCACCCAATGACATACCTCGAGGCAAATACGGCCCCCATTATCTAATCCAATCCATTTTATTTCAAAGTGCTTGCGCTGTCATACGCTGCCCTTCAGAAGAGGTGGCCTGGTATTATCACCTCTATTTCCAGAAAAACAAACAGAGCAACACTGAATTTCCATCCGATCCTTCGACCATGTACCCTTGCCGATCCTGGTGCGAATCATGGGAAAGACGTGGGGAGGGGGGCTCGCTGTTTGGTACAGTAAAGGGTTAAGCTGCAGATGGCGGTCAGCTCGGCAGGATAAATCGACACACATGCTCCAGCTCGGACTAGATTTCACACCCATCCTGATGAGTACTACCATCCACAACTGCATGGAAAGAATGAGTGGTGGAGGGAGAAAGAGAGCGAGAGAAACGAGGGGGGGGGGGGGCTCCACTCTTTTTCACCTGCTGCATTCCTTCAGCTCCCAACTAATGGCATTCCCTGGGGTCTGAAGGAATCCTGCAACCACACACTGTAGATTTAGACAACAGGCCCCGGCTACTGTGTTAGCAAGAAACAATACCCACCGCCACACACTAAATCAGAGCCCGCCTGGAATTACATTAAGGTTTCAGCTGAGCAGTGTGGACACACAGAGACCTATGCTTTTTATGTGAGGAGGCTCTATTTTCAACACGATTCTATTCTGAAAATCAGTCCTATACTTTTCTTTTCCATTTCACATCAGTGGCAAAGAGAGTTTGATTATCTTAAGAAATATTCTCTTCTGTACCAAATACAGCCATTTAAAAAAAATATGATAAAACCATCAATGACGACAACTTTGAAGTACATTGTGTCAATCTTTTTGGTCTGTTCTCAAGACGTATGGCTTTGTAAAATGCATAGCCTACATTTAAGCCGGTTAGCTCTACTGGAGGCAACAAATTATTTACCCGCTGTTTAGAGAAAATCAGAGCAAGATGACCAGTGATCCAATTCATGCATTGTACTCTCACACACTTCTCACTCTTTCTCTCCCTCTTGCTCAGTCCATAAAGGTAGAATTTAGGGCTAGAGTATAAATCGAACACCCCAAGTGGTTTCTTTACCATTCAGCCATCCGATTTGCCACCAATGCTCCTTATTAGGACACATCACTTCTCTCTATACTCTTCTGTAAACTGGTCATCTCTGTATACCTGTCACAAGACCCACTGGTTGATGCTTATTTTTGATAAAACCCTCTTAGACCTCACTCCCCTTTATCTGAGATACCTACTGCAGTCCACATCCTCCACATTCAACAGCAGTTCTGCCAGTCAGTCTATTAAAGGTCCCCAAAGCACACACATCCCTGGGTCGCTCTTTCCAGTTCGCTGCAGCTAGCGACTAGAACAAGCTGCAAAAACACTCAAACTGAACAGTATTACCTCCATCTCTTCATTGAAAGACTCAATCCTGGACAGTCTTATTGACAGTTGTGGCTTCTTCGCGTGATGTATTGTCTCTACCTTCTTGCCATTTGTGCTGTTGTCTGTGCCCAATAAAGTTTGTACCATGTTTTATGCTTCCATGTGGTGTTGCTACCATGTTGTCATGTGTTGCTACCATGCTGTGTTGTCGTGTTAGGTCTCTTTATATGTTGTCTCCCTTGTCGTGATGTGTGTTTAGTCCTAGTCTTTATAGATTTGTTTTTATTTCTAATCCCAGGCCCCGTCCCCGCAGGAGGCCTTTTGGTAGGTCGACATAGTAAATAAGAATTTGTTCTTAACTGACATGCCTAGTTATATAAAAGTTGTAAAAATATATTTTTTAAAAGTGAAGGAAGCAGTAGCCGGTGGATGGTTAGGACAGAGGAGTAGACTGTAGAGGAGTCACGGCATGACATGAAAACCTACTGCCTGCCAGCATGAGCCCTTCAAGGTGCCATTACACAGTCAGAGCTCTGACTGCGCTCCAGATAGAATTCCCAAGGACTACTGTTGAACTATCTGGAGAGCACAGACACTTCCTCTGCCACCTTGACATTACTGGAAGGACCAGCTGTGCTTCTGCTGCCGTGTTCACACAACGGGGGGATTGCTAAACCATGAATGAATGAATGGTTGGATAAATCACCACAAAGAATACATTCTAATATTTGATCTAGAAAAGGTGTTGCGTGTTATGCCTAAACTATGATCGTTAGGCTATGGTCATCATTTTAGAAGGTAAACGATTCAGTCATCATTTTAGAAGGTAAACGATTCAGTCCTGTTTTTCCTATATATGTAAGGTGTTGGGCACTGAGCAAATATGGACATATGTTAAGAAAATGTTTGAAATAACTAGTCTGGGCTTTGATTTACCAACAGCGAAAGCGTTTCCTTAATCTTTGCAAGTCTGACCAAGGATTCACCTTTTCATCACTGTTTGAGCTGCAGGTAAAACAGACTGTGGGGATTTGGAATAGAGACAACATGCAGGAAAACATGATTCAATGGAAAGGCCAGTCATCCCTGCCCCCTCATTTCAATGTACTATTCAGTCCCAGCTTCATCAGTATTAGTCTGATACCTCTGTATTCAGACGTGATGCACTCTTTATGCCCGCCCTGCATTGACAGAAAATCCAAAAATCCTCTGTGTGTGTTTAATAAATCGCAGCAGTTAGGTGAGACGGATTAGTCTCAAGTCACCTAATGACTATATTATGAGCCGCAGCATTAAGAGGGATTAATGCTAATCTTGGCTGTTTCAGTTTACCCTGGGCTGGAGGGTGGGCGGGTCGAGAGGACAACGCCGCGGCCCAGCCAGTCAGCTCCTAAATACAGCAAAAGCATATTAATGAGCACTTACCTATGCTGCCTTTTGTTCTGCAGGGAGTGGACTAGCCAATACACCATCACTCGGCTAGTATACTGTTTAGCCAGTCTGTGGCACACACATGAATAACTAGTGCTGACAACTCCTCCTCGGCTAGCAGTAAACACTGTACAGCTGGAATAAACTCCCAAACAAACAGAGGTTTTAGACTGTACACACAGCTAAAAGCCTCTTCAGTCCATCTAGCCGTCAGATCTGCAGCCCATTGACAGAGCTGAGAGAATCTCTGAGCCCATTTTACAGGGTCAGCCCCTCCTGCTAACAACACCATAAACAAGTCTACAGGGGGAATGCAGATGAGGGATGAAGTGGGCCATATAGCCAAACATTGAAATTAAGAAATTCAGATTCAAGTGTGTACTTATAACTTTTTACTTTTTTTAACCGTGTTGACTTGGACCACTTCACTGTCACTCAGTCTAATATTATCCAGCGATATGACATGGAGAGTTGTTCCTTACACCGTAATTCATAACAAGATCTCATAAAATACATGCACATCGAGTCTTGTCCAAAGTGTTGCGTAGTCACCATGTACAGCATTTCTCCTCTCCATGGCAACGCATGGTGACTTTAGACAACAGTGGCTTTGGGACCAGGGAACATTTCTGTCCAGTGATGCCACATGGACTCCGTGGTGGGGAAACATTAAAGCCTATCGGGTTTATCCCCACTGGGGCTCTGAAATACCCCGCTCAGAGTGGCTGGAGATGCCCTGGCTGGCTTATCAGACCAAGGCGACAACTGTCATAAATTACTCCCCAGTGGGTCCACATGTTTGCGATACTGTAACCAGCTTTGGGTAAATGCAGAGGCCAGGGGCTGGGCCAAGAGGGTACGCTATGTGTCCCGCCATCCCGCAGCGAGGCTCTTGGCATGGCTTACGGCTCTATGCCTCTTCTCCTGTAGGGGGGGGTCAGCGGGATAGAGAAACAAACCCTCCAGTCTTCTTTACAGCTACCAGGAGATGCAATCCTTCAAGTTTCCCTCAGCATTTGTGCAGTGGGGCTGAGGGGTTGAAGAGCAAAAAACAGAGCTACTCTATCGCAGTTCAGATGGCAGGCCCTTCTAGTGATGTATAAAGTGCACTTCCCTGAGGCTTGCTGTTTGTCATAAAACATCTCTCAGCACATAATTGACCCAAACCGGCGAGGCAAAGGGAAAAAAGGAATACAAACACAATTTACAAAAAGTGTTTGAGTTTAATACTGAGGCCGTTTGCCAGGAGTGCAGTAATTTTAAACCATGCCGCGTTAAGTGGCTCCTCGAAGATACTGTGGGGTACTGTTGGACAGCTGAGCAAATGGGACTGGATCCAGCAAGTGCATTATCTTTATGAATTCATGACAAAATTCTGCTCTGATAGCAGCGGTGGGCTAGGTGTTTGTAAACACTTGAGGCAGCTCTCACATGAGAAAGTCAAAGATCAAAAATGTAGATCTAAAACGCAGGGCTACAGCACTTCCATCCATACGATTTGTGGCCTCGTCTCGTCTCACTTATCTTCCGCCTTGTCAGCCTCCGCGAGCTGCTTGAGTGGATGATTCAATGCCATCTAGCCTTTTCATTCATTACAAGGCCCTTGCTTTCATCCACAATACACCAGGCTCTGACTTGATCAGTATTTATTTAGAGAATCAAAACATTCAACATGGTAAAATGGAATCTACCAAGCTTTCAAGTTTATGTTCTGTTCTTTCTTTTCTCCATATGTTTTATACCACAAAATGCCTTGATCAGAGAAAAAAATGCTTTAGTCTAAAACAGACAGCTTTGGGTTGGTCCCTCCCAGGCAAGGGGAAAAGAGTGCCAATGGTCGATTTTTATTAACTTCAAAATAATGTGACACAAAAACAATAGAACAGGGTATTTAAAGTATGGTCTTGCCAGTTCAGTTGGTAACGTAGTACGACATAATTTGGATCACAGAGCAAACGCTGAGAATGTTGCTTACATTACAGGCTTTACAGGGATTAGCTCCAAACCACTAAATGGAGGTCCACACACTCTTTTACACTCTTCCACTTGTCCAACTGTAGAAATAAAGAGAGTATACCAGTACTTCTACATCAACATATTCTGAACTAGGCTATATCAAGTTAAAAGTATTTAAAGCCCAACCAACATTTAACGAACCCACGGTCTGTGACAAAATAAAGCCAATTTTAAAAAGATTTGTGATACAAAATCTTAAATATAAAAACAAAAATTGTTGTTTTTTTATTCCAAACCTATGGCCTAAATTCTTGCCCATAAAGTGTGTTTCTGCAGCGCACTGCGTCTCCATCGGGCCCTGTTCGTTCTGCTCACGCAAGGCTGCGCCTATCCGATCCGACTGGCATCACTGCCATGGAATGCTGAAGTCCACATTTTTCCCATTCAGCAAGGAAAAACGGCCTTTCAAAACCAATCAGCTAGAAATGTTGCTTTGTTTTTATTTTCGACTGAACTTCCTGAAACCCATTATGGAGCTGTCAGGGATGTATACTTAGCTATGGCAACACAGGGCCTCCTCGCCCCCTTGCGCCACTGGTCATGTCACCTCTGATAAACAGAAAAACAATCGCCAATCCCTTTTGTCACCTTTAAAGAAAATGGCTGTGTGTGTGTGTGTGTGTGTCGAGCAGACAGAGGTGGGGCATCTCTCTGTGTACACAACTGCAATGGGTCATTGGCTAAACGTGCCCTCTATACATCTCTACTCTCCTGCCCTGACAGCACCTGATACTACATTCGCCCAATGATAAAGGAAGTGTTAACCTATAATTATGAAAGTATCCGTCACAACTTCAATGGCCCTAGAGATCCCGTTCAACTTGTCCTGTAATGGCTCAGCATACATGCGTGTTGAGAGATGGCTGAATCGGTTGGATTGTCTACTATACAGCTGTACATTAGCTATTGCCTCAAGAGTGAACAATGGAATAAATGTTTAACATAAAAATGGCTGACGTTAACACTGTACGCAAACCGGCTGCGCGCGGGCCATCGTGCATAAATAGATTGTCGCCCCACACCAAACGCGATCATGACACGCAGGTTGAAATATCAAAACAAACTCTGAACCAATTGTATTAATTTGGGAACTGATCGAAAAGCATTGAACATTTATGGCAATTTCGCTAGCGAGCTTGCAGTTGCTAGCTAATTTGTCCTGGGATCTAAACATTGAGTTGTTATTTTACCTGAAATGCACAAGGTCCTCTACTCCGACAATTAATCTACACATAAAACGGTCAACCGAATCATTTCTAGTCATCTCTCCTCCTTCCAGGCTTTTTCTTCTTTGGACTTTATATGGCGATTGGCATCTAACTTTCATAGTTACCACGACAATCGACCGAACTCAGTTCATCTTTCAATCACCCACGTGGGTATAACCAATGAGATGGATCGTGGGTATCTGCTACTATAAACCAATGAGATGGGAGATGCAGGACTTGCGCCGCTACCTCACCGTCACAAATAGAACTTGACTTCTACTTTAGCGATTGGCAACGCAGACGCCCATTGGCGCGCGCGAGCAGTGTGGGTGCAATAATTGAATAGCATGTATGTTTACATTTATTTTGCAATGCTCGCGCACACGATGCACACGACGCGAGCGTTGTGGTCAGCATGTTATGCTGATACAAATGCAGACACTGTTCTTGAACTACATCCTTATAACACACCAGAGTAAAGACTTGAATTATGGATTAGTAAACCATATGGCAATATCACAAACATTTGTATTTAGCCCAAAAACCTGTAAAACTATTGACTGCTCAAGGCGCTTCATAAAAAGGTAATAAGGGAAGTGTGACAAACCACACAAAACAACGAAGTGATGAAAAGAAAACTTGAAAGTCAAAAAGACATGAGGGCCAGACAACGTTACGTGTGATCGAGAGTCTTGAGAAAGCCTACCCTAGATTTCAGGATTTTGCTTTCTTATCTGTACCATATAGCTGTCAGAACAGCTCACAGATTACTGCACCTGTACATAGCCCATCTATAGCCAATCTATAATTTAGCCCAAACAACTACCTCTCCCCCTACTGTATTTATTTATTTTGCTCCTCTGCACCCCATTATTTGTATCTCTACTTTGCACATTCTTCCACTGCAAATCTACCATTCCAGTGTTTTTTTTTTTAGTGTTTTTTTACTTGCTATATTGTATTTACTTTGCCACCATGGCCTTTTTTGCCTTTACCTCCCTTATCTCACCTCATTTGTTCACATCGTATATAGACTTGTTTCTACTGTATTATTGACTGTATGTTTGTTTTACTCCATGTGTAACTCTGTGTTGTTGTACCTGTCGAACTGCTTTGCTTTATCTTGGCCAGGTCGCAATTGTAAATGAGAACTTGTTCTCAACTTGCCTACTTGGTTAAATAAAGGTGAAATAAATAAAATATAGGTCGGTTAAACTGCCGACCTTCACTTTACGGCCATTATACCTACCAACAAAACTAACTCTCCATTAGTCACCATCTGTATTTCTTTTCCTTTGAACAAGTGGAGTGAACGTCAGCGTGTGGCGCGTCCAAATAAAGAGCAAACCTAAAGTTCAGAGGAATCTGTGCTTTGAGCCTTGGATTAGTTTGATGAATACTCGTCTCAACAGTAACAGTGCTGCCCACTGGTTCACAAGTTCAGTTCCCCTCTGACCTCGGTGTCTGAGATACAGAGCAGCACCAACTCCCTTCTCTTCGCACACACACAGACACACCGCAAAAACAAGACGCAATACTACGCCGCGAGTGTTCCCAGGTCGTAAATTCAGGGACCACATTTCACCCCTCATAACCCGCTCCACTACTGCCAGTTTAGCATTTTTACTATTTAAAACTAACATGGGTTTATGTGCATAGCTGGGATGGCTGCAGTCTGCCTTGTGCGTACAAGCCCTACTCTGACTGAAGAGAGGAGGGGCTACAGAGTTGGAGCCACCACACCCCTCTGACACAGGGATTAGACTACAACAGACAAATCTGGGTATATTTATCTTACGCTGCTTTTCACTACATCAGTGGTCACCAACCTTTTGTGTCAAGATCACAGAGTAAAAATGCACGCAGAGAACTACAGTCCAGATTTTTTTTAAAGACGACTTAAATGTAAGCCTATGCAACATTAACAAATTAAAAACAGTCCTGTAGCAATGAGATTTGTGCAGAAGGCTCCAATATGTTATCACTGCATGCATTGGCTATGCTTGAATGTGAGCATAATATTATTACTACTACTACGACTGATGGCCTGCATCTGATGATCAGTCTGAAGGGAGGGAGCTCTCTGAGAAAAGGGGACAGTCTTTGGGCTGATGGCGAAACTCAAGTCGCACTGCATTATCTCTGCCTCATGTTACTCCCATGACCAGAAAACGTGAAATATTCCTCAATATTAAAAAAGACAATAATAATAACTTTGTAAGCTTATCAGAACACTTTGCTATACTCATTAATTGCAGCTGCAGTGCTGGTTGTAGCATGACGAAGTAGGGAGGACACATTTTATGGCTTATAAAAATGTGTTTAACCAAGTGTTGACAGGGCTGAATAACAACTTAAACATGAACTTTCTCAAAAACAGCAGCTCATGGCTGTATTCGTTGAGCCTCTAGTCACGGTTTTAAAATCTTACAGTATCAACTTTTCTGTGCGTTCAATAGTTATTTTTACAGTCTACGGCTCGAGGAAACTGTGCAGACATGGAGCTCTGAGCTATCTGATTGGCCAGCGGTAGGCCTATAAGTGCACTTGATTTGGTTTCTGGGACTGCTGGGTATCCTGAGTTCTACCTTCAGACACATTAAATGGTTCAAAATGGGAACACTTTGCAGTGCGAGGGCTGCTGAATCAAGAGCGCCTACTGCCAACAGTATAAAATGTTTTATTTTTTATTTTTTATAGAAATGTTTGGTGATCGACTAGGAATGACGTGGAGATCAACCAATCGATCGTGATCGACCAGTTGGTGACCACTGAACTACAACAACACCTTGGAGTGTTTAAGAGGCTAAGACACATTGTACAGTGACAAAATAATCTAAAACGATATAGCCACGATATAGCCACGATATTTTACATTCAATCGGGAGGTCCAGTTTCTAAAGAAAAATTCACCATTAACTTTAAAATGTCTCAGAAACCTCAGTGTGTGCGCGTGTATACGTAAATAAATAAATGACCTAAAAAGAAGTGACCGAAATAGCTAAAAAAAATCTAAAGCCATTTACGAGAGAGATGAGGGGTGGGGCAAAGGGGGGTGTCTGCCGGCAAGGTGAGACTTTATTCAATACATGAATTACCCAGGACCACCTTGTCCCTTGTGTCCATGTCACAGTCACATCCGTCAGCCAGAGGAGCGCCATGGCCATAACAAAGGGAGCCAGAGGGAGGGGTAGACTGGCAGTATATCAGCAGTTCTATTTCGCTTTCAGACCAATCAACACCTCCTTGTTGTCGCAGGTTGTTAGCATGTCTCCTCGTCGGCTGCGTGGGCCGCCAGGCCCGACCGGCTCCCTCCCCTGTCAGCAGGACGGCTTTTGTCAAAATGTGTAATCGGCAGTGCTGATCCCATTCTATTTTAGAAGGACGCGTCAACAGGTTTAAAACACTCGCCGCATATGCCACCTTTTTTTCAATTCAATATTTATGAACCCGGAAACACTGGCAGTTGTTTAAAAATCGCCCCTCCCCAAGCCTGTTCCACCCCTCCTCTCAGCCATTCCCCCCCAGTCGTTCCGCGACAAGAAAGTTGACCCATGTCACCTTGACAGCACACACTCCCTTCAAAACCCAGCTGCGGCCCAAAAATAGGCTGTCTTTATTCCTTTTTTATTTGGGGCGTCCACTTGGAAGCTATTGCCTTTTGCCAGTGCCTCTGTTCCATGCCGAAACAGGGGGGGGGTTGACAACCCAATGGCTGTACTCAAGAGTTTTGACAGGTGAATCCATTGAAGTGTAATCGAGTATCGGCTTGGCATGTTCAATGAACAAGGCAATGATCTTAGCCTCCCCCATCTCACACACACACACACACGTTGCCATAACGTTGAAGACTCAACAGCAACATGCAGTCTCTCCTGGGAACTACATTAGATTTTCCAAAAGCGTCAGTACAGGAAGTTTATGTTCCTAGAATAAAACCTTCTTTAAAAATGCTACTTATAAATTAGTACAATATAATTCAGGGATTGGGAATGAGGGTGACCTTGATTTACAGTCTTACTTAGCAAGACTGACAAAAAAATAAAAATGTGAATTCTATGTATCAATGTGTGTGCATGCATGTGTGAGAATCACAGTTGGAAGCTGAAGCACACAGCAATGCTTATCTAATTGGATATGTGTATTAGAATGTCTGTGGTCACAGGGCCATTATGGGGCATGAAATAACAAGCAGCTGTGTGTGGAGACACAATGTGTGTGCGCGCGAATGTGTGTGTGAGGGGGGTGTAGGTCTGCAGGGAGGTTTATTAACACAGTCCATCAAGGCAGTCTGGGATTCGCACTGGGACGCCCAAGGCTTAAGCTGTGAGCGCCACACAAGCAAGACACTGCCTCCTCGCAATACTAATATCGGCCCTTATTTTCGACAACAATAAAATCCCATTCCACCAACCCCCCCAACACCCAATAGCAGGGCCGCTTCCACAGCTAGTCGAGTGTGCAGTTTGATTTCTCCAGCTTTGCTGTCCTACTGAGGAGATTATCCTGGCCACTGACAGTCAGTGGTTCACTGCTTTATTTCTGACTTTCCAATGTACCCTTCCAGTAAACAACCTTGTGTCCACCGTTAACCAATTGAATGCAATATTTCACATTGTCTGTCAAAGGTGTTCAGGGTTGAGCCCCTATTTTTGTCCATGCTATGACTAACAAAACAGGCTTTACAACCAGGCATGCCCTACAGCAGACCGACTCACTCAGAATGAAGAGGAAAACACTAATAGGGACTATGATTTATGTACGCTCCACACAACAGAACCCCCTGACAAGACCAGCCAGAAGCTGTAAGCTAAATGTAGAAACTGTAAACTAAATGGATTTAGCTAAATATCTAGCCCACATAATCCACAGCATTTGCATGGGGTAAATATTAATCTAGAAGATTGAGGTGACGTACTATATAGACCTATAATTTTAATCTATACATGAGAAAGTCTCAACACACTGTATGTGAACTAGACTAGAGCACAGATCCCGTTTTGCCAGGCACCCCTGAGATTTATTGGGATTGTGATGAGCCTGGGGTCATTCCAGCCACCCAACAGAAATGCAAATAACATCACGCTGAAAAGTGACCTGCTATAGAATGACTAATTAAAAAGGTAAAAATGCTGTCCGTGAGGCGCCAACAATACACGGGGCAGAAACCGCCGCCACACAAACACAATTCTGAGCCTCGTCTAAAACGGTTTCAGCCTTGTGTCGGACTATACATAGCGACACGCTCACTTACACATTGAAAGCGAACACTTGGCACCTCCAAAAATTGTCAATACCGGGTCATATTGTCAATCTGCAAAATGCTGTCCGCCCCATCAAAGTGTCACCACATGCGCTCCCGGGTTGTTTTTAGAGCAGACCTCCAGTGTGGACGGGTGCAGGAGGCAGAGGTGTTGAAATGTCCCAAACCCCACCTTAATACCCCCTGCTTTAATAATGTTCTCAGCTCCCAGTGTGGAGTCATTAAAGCAACATTGAACTTAAAACCTATTACCTACAGGCTGAACAAAGACAGGGGAGGTCCTGTTGGAGATCTCGCCCACACCGAGCCAATTACCACCTCATAAGAATATGCTTAACAGAACATTAAAACCCAATCCAGGTAGCAGACTGGAAAACACTAAATCCTCGGCATTGGTTCACGGCTGACAAACACACATTAGGTGGGCCTAGACCTGAATTAAACTGATCGACTCCAGACTCCGTGGAACACAGCTAAACCTAGAGGAATTAAGAGGACCCTATAGGTTAAACCTAGAGGAATTAAGATGCCCCTATAGGTTAAACCTAGAGGAATTAAGAGGACCCTATAGGTTTGCTTAGACATTAACTGTAGGCTAGACCCCGTGACACTTAATGTTATCTTTACCTGAATATCTACTGCCATTATGTCATCTTATTTGTCCCTCTTAGGACATAATACCTGAAGTGGGTAGAAACAGCTTAGAGGGTTAAAATAATTTATCTTGGTGAAAATCTATTTCTAGCCAGAGCAATGTTTGTCTCAGGTCACCATTAATGCCGGTGGCAAAAAGTAACTAGCCAGCCATGTTTCCTTATTATAGACTGCACCTTTCAAAACAAAAGCTGTGTATCAAAGTACATTTATTGCCTTTGCCCATCAATGAGCTACATAAGACTGATTCACTCGCACCAAACAGGTTCTACGGTAAATTGGTAGTTATTGATCGATGTCGGCTATTCGATGACAAGAACATATTTGTTATTCACTTCCTTAGAGAGTTATTTTGAAGCACAGAGAACTTGACATGACAAGTCAATGGCAAGTGTTCTGATGCAAACTTTCAGGAAGCAATGCTCTACTAGAGAGGAAGAGGTGAAGTGAGAGGTTCCACTCTCACCAAAATCTGACAAAAATAAATCCAAAGCGTTTCTATGGGATTATTTTGGACTCAAGCTTGTCACCGGCCTTCCCGCCTTGGGGACAACGACATCCATTTTTAGGACGGAGACAAGCATCTCGTCATTATATACAGATCTCTGGCTCTACTCCTCTCCTCTTGCTTAACCTTGCTGGCAGAAGGCCAAACAGAGTACTCCTGTCCCCCTCTTTTTGGGGTCTGTTGTTTTGCTCCCGTCTTGTCCTCTGTTCCTGTCAGCACATCCGGATCCTTCACGCCACCCTCACCCATACACCCTAGCCGATGATTAATGGCCCTTTGGTGGGACTCTCCATCCACTCAGCACATTGTTGAGGCTCTGAAACAGGACAACAGTTGCCTAAGCCCTGCTTGTCAGTCCCCGGTTAGAGCACTGTTAACTGGCCAGATTTACAGCTACTAACCAGCACTAGGTGGCAGCCTGTCTATGGAGAGGACCCCGATTAATCATGGCCATTTGATGGGCGCTTTAACGACGATGGACCAAAAGGCCTAACGCACCCACAATGGACCACATCCCGGCGAACACTGCTCTGCTGGTCATAGTCAGCTTGCTTACAGGGTCTAAACAGAAAATGGCCCATATTACTTTTGTACTGTATTGAAGCCTCAAGGTTTCAACTTCCTATGACATATTGTGAAAGTTGTCCAACATTTTGCCATTACTTTGGGTTAATAGTGAACCCGATAAACTTCCCCAAGCACCAAACAATGAAAGCTTGAGTACTGTTCCTAAAAAAGTTTAACCCTATGCCCATCCCACCCGGACTGGGGCATTAACCCTACGAGGGTGCTAAGCGTCCCACCTTTCCCATGGACGGGGACAGATGAAAGGTTGGGAGAAGTAGCAGACAGGACACCATCTCTCTGTAATGGAAACCAGGGTCTCAAGTTTTTGGCGCAATGGAAAGGAAGCCTCGCTCCTCAGGGGACAGCAGTTGTAAATTCCTCACAGGGTCAAACACTTGCTGTACTTCAGCACTGGGCCCACACAAATGTTTCCTTCTGACATTCACAGTCAAAGAGTAAAATGTTCCCCTTACCTTTAAGTCCCCGGTATAGCACAGGGGTTAATGAGAATCCACATGCTCTCAAGAGATGGGGTAAGCAAATATAGGCCACTTTACAGAATTAATTTCAATAGCACACAACCGGTATTCAAAATGCCTACTGAAGACTAGTGGATTGGGTGTTATAAATAGGTCAAATATCAAAACGTCAGGAAAATGACCAGGGTATTAAAAAGCTCTGACAACACTATCCTTAGTAATTGTCTTTTTGACTGAGCAATAAAAATAACTTCAAAGCTGGGACTGAGAATAAAACCCTCCCTCATCACAATCTCAGTGGTAAGCCCACAGCGTACTGGGGAAATGTAATGAAGTTCACACGGGCAATTCCACTGGGCAAAATGCTTTCATATGTAAACATATTTGCATAAGTGACTGAGCGATATGAATTATGGCTCGTCTTCTTACTTGGCATTTGCTAACTGCATTCTGGCGGTTCAATTGAGTATGATATATGTGCGGATATCAGGTGGCGGAAGAGCGCAGAGGACCTAAAGGGCACAGTCGGTTCCCACGTGCACAGGCTACGGCCCTCAGAGGCCTGGCCACGGCTGCCTGAGCACAGCTGTGTGGCCAAGTATACACTATCAGTATACACTTCAACTACCATTAAAAGGGATGAAATCATGAACATAATCTGTTTGAGACTAAAATAACGATTAAAATGTGCTCTTGCCTAATTTTGCCACTCCTAGCAAAATTGTCTCTGCATTGTCCTTTGCTCATGGGACAGCGAGGTAATTACCGAAAAGGTCAGTCTACGAGTGATCAAATCATCGCTACGGGATTCACTCTACGCTTCCACTATCAACCACTGGTGCCTTTCTGGTGATTCCAGTCCATTAGAGGTGTGCCTGTGAATTTCGTTAGTGTTTGGAAAAAAGGGAAAGAGCTGTCAGTCAAAGGCCGGTCTGGCTTTGGATCTTGTGGGTGTTGAAATCTCTAAACCTGTATTTGTATGAATAAAAATGAGGAGATTTAGACCGACTGCTCTCTCTGAAGACTTGTCAAAAATCTGACCTTCGCTGTAAAGGAAAAGGGAGATGGGAAAAAAAAGGAAGATTTAAAGATTTAGAAAGCTGAGGCTGGGAATGACTTGTGCATAACAAAATAAGACGGGGGGGGGGGGGGGGGGGGGTACGTGTGAATGAATGTGTTCACCCTGCTCTCTTCTTTCCTACCTCTCAGAGGTATAGTCGACCACTATACAACCAATATAAATCCACAGAATTATTCAACAGGGGATTGAGACAGATTTGTCTGTTTGATGTTAAACACGGATCCTTTATAGAACACTTCCCTGCCAATGTCACGGGAGAGATCCGATTCAATCTACACATCAAAACAATGCTTTTGCCTTTTGGGATGTTGTAAAACATCCACTGCCTGTGGCTTCAATTAGAAAATATGGACAGCTCATCTTAATAGGCATTACCAAATATGTCACAGTGACAATTTGTCACTATTAGTTGCTTGTTTGTAATTCCAGTGTAGTGCCGGGATTACCCAACACAAGTCCTCATGGTTATCCTTGCCATCACTGGTCCACTTACTTACCCAGAAGTTCAATGATTAGTGGACAGCACTGGCAAACCATAGCTACATCTCATAGGCATTAAGGCAGACAAGAGCCCAAACCAGGCTTGGAGTGAATATAGAACATTCCAATTTAACATGTAAATATGATCTACAATGACCGCTGGAGACATAAAATGTCATACCCAAAACAGTCAATGACAACACAAAATTGTATTTGGTTGCGGTACTAACAGTTGACTGAAACTGCTGGCTTTTTTTTCATTTTTAATTACACACATAAAATGAATGACATTTTGAATAGTAAGCAGGGAGAGTTTGGCTAAATAAAGAGTCCTTATTGAGATACTCAAGTACAAATAATTCCCCTCCTTGAAACTGTAGAGTCAACAAGTCATGCTGTGTTTCATTCATTTTTTGAAGACATATCCTATGAGACAAAGGGGGAAAGTCTACCCTTTCATTGTTTGCAAACAAGCAGTTCAAGTCTAAAGACGCAGATGCAGATCCTAAATTTGTGGAAAGCACTAAATTATATGGGTTGAATGAGCTTAGTGATGGAAGATTAAGCATTTGGAGCAATCCAAAACATCCCATCCAAAGAGGAGATATTGGGCCTACTTCCCCTAGGGAAGAGAGGGGTGGTGTGAGAAGGTGGGGTGGAGGCATGGCAAATGCTTCACCACTGGCCCAGGCTCCATAACTGTGTTCTCTTTGTTTGAAATAAAGAGAAACCCTCCTTCCAGAAGTTGTAGGAAACTTTTTTTCTTCCAGAAAGAGAGACAACACTTCCTTTCCCAGAACAATTTATCTCTCTGCTTGACAAGACTCCCTGCTATATTTACCCAACTAAAATTGCAGATGATATACTTCCAGCTGCACTGTGCCATGGCACATGGCCCTGCCAATCACGCTGGCAGAACAGAGGAAGGAGAACAGAACCTTTAACGGGGAGAAAGTGGCTGAGAAACCTTTCGGGACTAATCCACATTTCCTTCGCTGGTTGCTTTTGTTGTTAGAGGAGCTAAGATACACAGTGTGAATGGAATTACTGGGCTTTCATTAAGCAGACAGCTGGACCACTGCAGCCTCAGAGCACCACTACACAGCCCACCCAGAAGAATTCACACAGAAACAAACACATTGATCAGTCAGTCAAACACAGAGTTGGGCTTTGGCCTGGTTATTTGACGTGCTTTTTCCAGGCTTTCATCTCGCACCAGGACAGGTGCATACCGTCTAAGATAGCCAAATACGCACGAGATTGGGGGTTAAGGAGGTAATAACATCTCTTAACCCGCCCTACTGTTTGTCCATTGGAAATGTCATGTCAAAACACATTAGAACCACAAAACAAGATGGAAAAACAAATACTGTACAATTAAGTCAGTCTGCTCAAACGGAAGTCACAACATGGGATAACAAAAAAATATTCAACCATTACAATAATTTTCCAGCATTGTCAGAAGTTTCCCCACATTTTTTTTAAAGAGTGGCAACTTGGGCTGAACTTGTTCTGTAAACTAATCTAACTGGCAAACAAGAGACTACAGCATCTACCTCTGTCGAATCAAAGTAGCTAAACATAATATAACAACACTTGCCAATGCTAGCTGTGGAACACTAACAAGGCCTTTGGTGTTCTTGGGGGGGGGGTGAAAAAGCGTGGCGGATTCCTCCCAGGCCTCTGTCGCAGCCGTGCCTGTCCATCTCGAGGCAGTGGCATTCCCTTGAGGAAGCACTATGCCTGGAGGGGGCTGAGACCGTGGCCGCAGGCTCCATGTGTTCTGTCTCTCCACTAGCTGCTACTGCTGCTGCTGCGGCTGGGGCTGTGGAGCTGCCAGGACTCCCATTGCAAAGGCATGACGACACAAAGGCTTGACCGCAGAGTTGGCTCACCGGAGACCATCAGCTAGCACCACTCCATTAAATCCACACAACACAGCCACTCCAAATGATCAATCATTACAGATGTTGATAGAGAGACAGAATGGGGGTCAGGGGTTCTAATGGGGTTGTTGCATGTGAACCCTATATGGCACTAGAGATACCCGTTTAATAGAGATGCCATAGACTAGTTACCATAAACGTTTGAATAACTTGAAAGCAACTTGCCATCCCATACTCTACTGCCCGACTGATCAGTAGAGTAGGGAAAACAAAATCCCTGGTGGAAACAAGTGAACTCAGGACAGCCAAAATCTTTATGTCTAGCATTTACAAACTATAGCCCCAAGATGAGAAATATGAGCCAAGCCATACATACACCACTCACAGTCTAAGCTGATTGCTTGAACACATAGCCATGAATATCTATGAGAAGGGCAATACAAACACACCTATGAAGATACAATCTCTTGTAGGCCATCTAGAATGGCACATCGAAAAGATGACTTCATATAACATTTTGCATCCTTCTCCCAACATTTGTAGAACAAATATGAAAATTATAATATGTTCCTACTCAACTTACCTTGTAAAATAAGGGTTAAAAACTTGCTTGCTTTTTTGATAAATCAGGAGATCAACACTTGAATTTGATGTGAATTTACACTACAGTAACGTAGTAGGCAAAATAAGTGAAATGTAAAGATTCTGATCAGAAAACAAATCGTCTGAAGTTAGCATTCAGTAGTTCTGCTCTGAAACCACACACCGTCTTCAGAAAGCATTCACAGCCCTTGACTTGTTCCACATTTTGTTGTGTTACAGCCTACATTTTACATTTAGATTGTGTCACTGAGGTCAGTGACACACAATACCCCATAATGTCAAAGTGAAATTATGTTTTTAAATTATTTATTTTTTTAAGTTGATGGAAAGCTGAAATGTCTTCTTGAGTCAGTAAATATACAACCCCTTTGTCATGGCAAGCCTAAATAACTTCAACTGAATTGTGTCTTCCGCATTTAATCTATGCCCTCCGTATTAAATTTTGTATGGCAAGCCTATAGAAGTTCAGCAGTAAAAAATGTGCTTAACAAGTCACATAAGGTACATGGACTCACTTTGTGCAATAGTGTTTAACATGATTTTTTGAATTACTACCTAATCTATGTACCCCACACATACAGATAAGTGTAAGGTCTCAATCAAACAGTGAATTTCAAACACAGATTCAACCACAAAGACCAAGGAGGTTTTCTAATGCCTCGCAAAGGGCACCTACAGGTTAAAAAAATAAGCAGACATTGAATGTCAGTTTGAGCATGGTGAAGTTATTACACTTTGGATGGTGTATCAATACACCCAGTCACAACAAAGATACAGGCGCCCGGAGTCCTTCCTAACTCAGTACCGGAGAGGAAGGAAACTGCTCAGGGATTTCACCATGAGGCCAATGGTGACTTTAAAACAGTTGCAGAGTTGTAGCTGTGATAAGAGCAAACTGAGGATGGATCAACAACATTATAGTTACTCTACAATACTAACCTAATTGACAGAGTGAAAAGGAAGCCTGTGCAGAATAAAAAAGTACTCCAAAACATGCATCCTGTTTGTAATAAGGCACTAAAGTAAAACTGCATCAAATGTGTCAAAGAAAACAACTTTGTGTCCAAAATACTAAGATTTGTGTTTGGGGCAAATCCAACACCACAAACTGTGTACCACTCTTCATATTTTCAAGTATGGTGGTGGCTGCATCATGTTATGGGTAGAGGTCGACCGATTATGATTTTTCAACGCCGATAGGGATTATTGGAAGACCAAAAAAGCCGATAACGATTAAGTCGGACGATTAAAAAAAAAAATATATATATATATATATATATATATATATATATATATATATATATATATGTAATAATGACAATTACAACAATACTGAATGAACACCTATTTTAACTTAATATAACACATCAATAAAATCAATTTAACCTCAAGTAAATAATGAAACGTTCAATTTGGTTTAAATAATGTAAAAACAAAGTGTTGGAGAAGAAAGTAAAAGTGCAATATGTGCCATGTAAGAAAGCTAACATTTAAGTTCCTTGCTCAGAACATGAGAACATATGAAAGCTGGTGGTTCCTTTTAACATGAGTCTTAAATATTCCCAGGTGAGAAGTTTTAGGTTGTAATTATTATAGGAATTATAGGACTATTTCCCTCTATACCATTTGTATTTCATTAACCTTTGACTATTGGATGTTCTTATAGGCATTTTAGTATTGCCAGTGTAACAGTATAGCTTCCGTCCCTCTCCTCGCTCCTACCTGGGCTCGAACCAGCAACACAACGACAACAGCCACCATCGAAGCAGCGTTACCCATGCAGAGCAAGGGGAACAACTACTAGAAGGCTCAGAGCCAGTGACGTTTGAAACGCTATTAGCGCGCTAACTAGCTAGCCATTTCACTTCGGTTACACCAGCCTCATCTCAGGAGTTGATAGGCTTGAAGTCATAAACAGCGCAATGCTTGACGCACAATGAAGAGCTGCTGGCAAAACGCACGAAAGTGCTGTTTGAAGGAATGTTTACACGCCTGCTTCTGCCTACCACCGCTCAGTCAGATACTTAGATACTTGTATGCTCAGTCAGGTTATATGCAACGCAGGACACGCTAGTAGGTAACTAATGATTATGATTGATTGTTTTTTATAAGATAAGTTTAATGCTAGCTAGCAACTTATCTTGGCTTACTGCATTCGTGTAACAGGCAGTCTCCTTGTGGAGTGCAACGAGAGAGAGGCAGGTTGTTATTGCGTTGGACTATTGAACTGTAAGGTTGCAAGATTGGATCCCCCGAGCTGACAAGGTGAAAATCGTTCTGCCCCTGAACGAGGCAGTTAACCCACCATTCCTGGGCCGTCATTGAAAATAAGAATGTGTTCTTAACAGACTTGCCTAGTTAAATAAAGTTTTTTATTTTTATTTTTTTAAATAGGCAAATCGGCACCCAAAAATACCGATTGCCGATTGTTATGAAAACTTGAAATCGGCCCTAATTAAATCGTCCATTCCGATTAATCGGTCGACCTCTAGTTATGGGTATGCTTGTCATCGGCAAGGATGTTTGTTTAAGGAAATAGAATAGAGTCAAGCACAGTCAAAATCCTAGAGGAAAACTTGAGACAAATTCACCTTTCAACAGGAAAATAACCTAAAACACAAGACCAAATATACACTGGAGATGCTTACCAAGACAAAATTGAAATGCTCCTGAGTGGCCTAGTCACAGTTTTGACAAATCAGCTTGAAAATCTATGTCAAGCCTTGAAAATGGCTAGCAATGATCAACAACAAAAGAATAATGTGCAAATATTGTACAATTCAGGTGTGCAAAGCTCTTAAATACTTACCCAGAAAGACTCACAGTTGTAATCACTGCCAAAGGTGATTCTAACATGGGGTGTAAATACTTATGGAAATTAGATATTTTATTTGCAACAAATTTGCACACAAAAAACATAAACATGTTTTCACTTTGCCATTATGGGATATTGTGTGTAGATGGGTGAGAAAAACAATTTAACCAATTTTGTAATCAGGCTGTAACAATAACATGTGGCATAAGTCAAGGGGAATGAATACTTTCTGAAGGCACTGTAGGAGACTAGGTAGACTAACCAACCTAGTGTATGTGAAACAACTAAACCTCTTTTGCTCAGCAAACTATATGAAATTTAAAACTGTCACATGCATCATGTTGGCAACCATTCTGCAAAGAATGCAAAGTGACATCATGGAACGTGTTGCCAACATGCAGGATAGTTTTGCAAACTCAGTAGGCCTATAAAAAGGTTTATTCCACCAGTATAGTATAGATCAAGATGGGCAGGATACGATGGCACAGATAAGTGCACTGCTGAGGATGCCTCAAGAAAATGTCCACGTCGAATGGACACCTACGGGAAAGCACAAGCGAGGCAGGCCAAATATGTGGTGATGGACAGGGGTGGCTGAACTGGAAGAGATGCACAAACGGTGGCCCAAGAGACTGCAGTGGAATATTGTTGCGGAATTATATCCAACCCGGAATAAGAGGACTAAGTAAGTATAAAGAATAGAACATTGTTATGTCTGAGTACAAGGAGAATATTGCCCTGCAGAGGAAATAGTTGATAGAAGTAGTACATATCAAGAACAAAGTATTGTCACAACCAAAACCGATCAAGGAATTCTTGACAAGAATATTAAGACATGCAGGGAAATCAAATAGATACAGTATATATATATTTTTTTTTTACTGAATTGCATGTTGTTATAAGAGCTCCGAGATAAGTGTCTTGAAGCGTTGTGCATCGCCTCATAGTTGCACACATCTTCCCGTCTTTGTGCAGAGGAGAACACTTGCACAACTTAGCTTAACATTTACCTTCGCCGTCTCGTTCATAATGAGGAATTTGGATAAAAGATAAGCAAACAGTGATATCGTTTCAATGGGACTTCTTAAAATTATTAAGCTGAGTAGTCCCCCCAGTAAGACATTGGGAGAGATAATATTGACAAACGTGAAAGGCCAGCCTATTTCTCTGTGGAAATCTGCTGCACACCTGATTAAATATGCGTTTTCTCTTCAGGCTGGAGAAGGTACTTTGTGATAACAATCTGAATGTGTTTAGCCCCAAGGTCCCGACTGGCTGAAGTTTATCCATGTAACGTATTGGCGAAGGGAAAATTGAAAATGAAAATTTGGCTTTTGTTTTAAGCTTGTCCGCTTCCATGGGCAAAGACAATTATCATCATTCTCGTATATTGAATAATTGTTATAAACTTTCACGTGTTATCATATCCTCTGTATCTCTGTATAATATGCTGTTAGGGAGGAAATGGTGACCTCATGGGTCAACTATACAGAGAAGAGGGCTAGTCAAGAATTAGTAAAGGACACTTCACTACAGATATCTGCCTATGGCATGACAATTTTCCCAAAATACAACACTTATGTGATGTGTTGTGCTTGTCATTATGACGTAATTACCTTTTATATTGTTGAGAGTCTCCTTCAGGTGGCTGAAGCTGTTAAGCAATGGATCTTGTTCTTCATCCTGTACAAAGGTAAAACAATAAACGATATTGGCATCAACTAAAATTAAGGAGAGGACTTTGAACCTCAAAAGTGAAACTATTCAAATGCTGCAGATTTGATTCAAATGAAAACACTGCCTACAATTTTAATACAATGGCTGTCTTCTACTCAGAGTATGTTCATATGTATAGAGCTACGGTATAGTTTTTTTTAAATGAAGATTAGGACTGAACACTACACAAACATGACAGCATTATGAAAACACAATTTCCCCCCCCCCCCCCATCTATCTCTTAACTTATTAATCGTTCTTCCTTTTGTACCAAGTCTGTCACATTACTTCCTGGAGCAGGTAATTCTACAAATTAAAACTAAACTGTTGTCTTATGTCAAACTAAGCCTAGATTGGTAAATAGCAGTGTTACTCCATTTTTCTTCACCAAGACAAATTAACTTACCAAAGGAGTGTGGGTATTCCACCTTGAATTCCTCTTGATGGCACTTACAACAGTAATAATCTCCCCTTGGACAATGTATATATTCTTGTCGACCATCCTGATATCTGAGAAGACAAACTATAAATTATATCAATTTGCAGTAGGCCTACTTCTTACTCTAAAGCAATAAAATGAATAAATGTAAAATAGCTCGGTAGTCAAAGACCAGTCGGTCAATGCAACTATCTACACTGAACTATTTGACCCTACAGCTAAATCAGCATAAAGCAGATGGTATCTCTGGACACCACCTCAAGATAAAAAAAATTGGGCAAGCAGAACATTATCAGATTGACGCATGTTAATATTTGAGTAGCAGTTTCCCCATGTACCTCAAAATGGTTGGATTAACCTTTAAGCCGGCCAGAGAAAGGTACTGTAGAAAAATAATACCCTGTCTTTGCAGGGAGATGTTATTGGTATAGGGGGGTGGGAGTGCTGAAATGCAAGCTTTGAATGATAGACTTAAGCCTTGTTCACACTGCAGGCCTTAACGCTCAGATCAGTTATTTTTCAAATTGGTTTTGGAATACTGACTGTCCAAAACAGCAAGTTACAAGTGACCACATCGGATGTGTGTGTTCAGACAGCAGTCCTTTGCTGACATGGCTACGCTAGTTGTCATAGTAACGACTGGTGTGCGAGCAGTGGTGTAGGCTGATTGGTGGTGTTGCTCGTGCTTCCTATCACTCAGAAGTTCTATAGCAAGCTAAGCTGAGAACAATACCTGCCATAGACATTTCCCAGATGCTTTCAATGTTCAAAATTATAGGTTTAAGAAAATGTTTAATAAAGCCTCAAAGAATAAAATGACCCGACTTTCAAAATTAGTCCATTTTGGCTAGCTAGGTATAGCTGTTTAGAGTTCTAACACATTCACTAATTTGCTTGTAAACAATTAACAAGCTAGTTAGTTTGACAAGGACATGTAGTAGCTGTCAGAGTAGCTCCTAAGCAACACGATATGCCAAATAATAGTTTAAAACCACTTGATGGCAAATACATTAGATTTGACCATTCAGACAAATCGCATGGCCAGGAATCAGATTTGCATGTGGCTTGAAACATCCGATTACATGTGCTTTTTGGCTGTTCAGGCTGAAGGAAAAAAAGGGCTTTATAAATACATTGATTGATTAAAGGCCAAGTTAAAAAGGCTGGTTGACAAATGGGATTAAGACCTCAAGCAGTTTCACAGTACAATGTAAAGTTTCATATAACAAACAGATAGTGTTTCATACTTTTGTTTTATCAAATAAACAATGATGAATTATCAAATGTTTTTTCCGCTAGAATTTAAGAAATGAACAGTAGCTTTGCGCTCAACTTCCCAATGCTATGACCCTTGATTTCGCATAGTTTCATCTCCAAGTAGCCTAATTCCTAAAAAGCAGCCCTGCTTACTACCACATTTACTGTCTCTGTAGTCCTGGCAAACTACACTTTATACCGGTAATATGCACAGGGCTTCATAATTTCGGTAAACTTAAGGGGTGGCTCTCCCATAGACACCAATGCAATAGCAGCTGGGTCTGGTCTACTTGTATATGAACCAAGAAATATTAGCCAGTGAGATGTCTCGCTTCCTTTTCCGTCTCTGCTGGAGTGACAATATAAAGTCATTGTGAGCAACGCACTTGTACCAGAAGTCCATTTTGATGGGACAGAAAGTGTAGTTTCATGAAACACCGGCACAAACTCAGCCAAACAAATGCACAGGAATAAAAGGGAGAGGCGTAGCAATTGAAAGGAAACCATTTCAATCAAACAAACAAAACCAGAAGTGAGGACGTGACGGTTGAACATGACCAATCAAATGAACGCAATTTAAAAGCTCTGCCATACCACTTCCTTGGGGGTGTTTTATACTGGCGGTCATTTTAAACCATGAACAACTCCTGGAATTTTCACTTGTCGCACCAAGCCTTGGAAATGGTTACGGATAACTTTTTAAACGGTACTCGGAGTCTGCAATACTCTACACCCAAAGGCCACAACCTTCCGAATGCGATTCCGCAATAAAAGGTAAGAAGCAGTCTTATTATTTGTCAACAAAGCAATCTAGCTAGATCACTAAGTTAAATGACTACAGCCAATAACTAATGTTACTAGCTAGTTAAACTTTGTAGTTAAAAGGATCATGTTACATGGATTTTAGTTATACGAGTAAGAAATTGCATGTTGCTGTTTTGACTAAAAACAAGCTAGCTAATGTTTATTTGTATATGTTGTAGGGGGTAATGTTAGCTGGAAAGCAATGTAAGCTAACTAGCTACCAAAACAAAGTTGGTTCCCCAACAGATAGCTAGCTAACCATGCCTAGTAAAATACAGCAAAGGAGAAAGCGGCTATTGACAGTTAATTTCTCTCATTAGCTCATGGGACCCTCGGGCCTGCCAGGAATCTCTTCTGCGGGGGAACGACGCATCACCAAACGAGGGCATGGAATAGAGGTCGACCGATTAATTAGGGACAATTTCAAGTTTTCATAACAATCGGAAATCTGTATTTTTGGGCGCCGATTTTGCCGATTTGTTTTTATACCTTTATTTAACTAGGCAAGTCAGTTAAGAACAAATTTTTATTTTCAATGACAGCCTAGGAACGATGGGTTTAACTGCCTTGTTCAGGGGCAGAATGACAGATTTTCACCTTGTCAGCTTGGGGGATTCAATCTTGCCGCACAGTTAACTAGTCCAGCGCTCTAACCATTGTACTCCACAAGTAGCCTGCCTGTTACACGAATGCAGTAGAAGCCAAGGTAAATTGCTAGCTAGCATTAAACTTCTTATAAAAAACAATCATAATCACTAGTTTTAACTACTAATCCAGTTTGGCAGGCAATATTAACCAGGTGAAATTGTGTCATTTCTCTTGTGTTCATTGCAAGCAGAGTCAGGGTATATGCAACAGTTTGGGCTGCCTGGCAAATTTGCAAATTAATTTGCCAGAATTTTACGTAATTATGACATCCATTGAAGGTTGTGCAATGTAACAAGAATATTTAGACTTAGGGATGCCACCCGTTAGATAAAATACCGAACGGTTCCATATTTCACTGAAATAAACGTTATCTGGGTGCGCTAATACGGTTTCAAACGTCACTCGCTTTTAGATTTGGAGTAGTTATTCCCCTTGCGCTGCAAGAGCCGCGGCTTTTGTGGAGCGATGGGTAACGATGCTTCGAGTGTGGCTGTTGTCGATGTGTTCCTGGTTCGAGCCCAGGTAGGGGCGAGGGGGGGGGGGGGGGGGGGCGGAAGCTATACTGTTACACTGGCAATACTATAGTGCCTATAAGAACATCAAATAGTCAAAGGTATATGAAATACAAATGGTAAAGAGAGAAATAGTGCTATAAATACTATATTAACTATAACCTAAAACCTCTTATGGAATATTGAAGTCTCATGTTAAAAGAAACCACCAACTTTCATATGTTCTCATGTTCTGAGCAAGGAACTGAAACGTTAGCTTTTTTACATGGCACATTACTTTCTACTCCAACACTTTGTTTTTGCATTATTTAAACCAAATTGAACATGTTTCATTATTTATTTGAGGCTAAATTGATTTTATTGATGTTTTATATTAAGTTAAAATAAGTGTTTATTCAGTATTGTTGTAATTGTCATTATTACAAATAAAAAAAAATATATATATATATATATATATATATTTTTTTTTAAATCAGCCGATTAATCGGTATCGGCTTTTTTGGTCATCCAATAATCGGTATCAGCGTTGAAAAATCATAATCGGCCGACCTCTAATTTTGATACATATAATCATTGCTAATACACCACACTGACTGAATTAGCAACCATTAGTGTGTGTGTGACAATGGTGAGGTGTGAGGGTCAGGATAACTACATGGTATGTCTAGGGCTGGACATATTGGCAGTCAGGATCTCTAGTCTCCACTGAGTGTTGTTTGAGTTTATTTATTTTTTTACAGGGACAGTGCACATTAATCAACGTTTCAGTAAAAGTGCCGGTTTTAGCCAGCCGGCTAATTTTCAACCGCAGTCCCTGGGCAGGTTATTAAAAGCAATTACAATATAGACAATAGCAACATAGGACAAGCAAGACGTAGCATACAGACAGAGCAACATAGAACAAAAAGCAGCAAGACAAAATTCATAAAAGCAACAAAGTGTTTCCACACCTCACAAGCTACAGTCAACAGATAACAAGGAAAGCGGCAACACACAGCTAGGGACCATGTTCACAAATCTGATTGACCTTTAGCCATGTCTTCAAGCATTTTGTAAAAGTGTGATATGTGGTGCAGTTATGTGTGTCTGATGACAGTGTATTCCAGACATGGGAAGCTCTCACAGAGAAAACGGATTTACTAAAGGTGCTTTTCCTTAAGGGAACTATACAGTCACCTCTCATGGCAGACCTTGTGGATCTGCTGCCATATATTTGGGTTTTCTGTTTAACAAAAATACTGAGTGGAGGGGGAGCCAGGCCATTTAGGATCTTGAATACAAGACATGCGTCGATTGCACAAGAATTTCCCAGATCAGGAGCTCATGCTTTCTGAAGACGTAACAGTGATGATGGCTATTGGGCTTCCTATCAAGCACTTTGAGAGCCTGTTGTACAGCAAGCTTGGGCCCAACTAGTCAAGCAGTATGTTAAGTGGGGGAGTATCATAGATTTGAAGTACAGTTTTGCTACCTCTGTAGTCAAACAATTTCGTATAAATCGGAAATTAGCTAGGTTGAATTTGGTTATTTTAATTACCTTTTTCACATGCTTTTTAAAAGAGAGGTTGGAATCAAGTATGATGCCACGGTAGTTAAAATCAGATACCACCTGGAGCTTCTCCCCTGACACACAGACATCTGGCTCAGTAGCAGCTGTTGCCCTCTTTGTGAAGAACATGCAGTTTTTTTCACATTGAGATGCAAACACGAGTCACTGAGCCACTTTGTAACCTGGACCATTACAGTAGTGAGTTCTTGTGCAGCTTGTTGTTTGCTCTTTGCATGCACATATATCACTGTATCATCTGCATACATTTGAACTTCAGACCCAGTACAGACAGAAGGCAGATCATTAATGTACAGGCTGAACAGGAGGGGCCCCAGTATTGACCCTTGGGGCACGCCCACAACATAGCTAAGAGTGGGCGACAGCTCATTGCTCACTCTGACACACTGAGTTCTGCCTTCAAGGTATGATTTCATCCATCAGGGGAAAAGTTGAACTTGGACAATTTTGTGATGAGTGTCTCATACAGTATCAAAAGCCTTCCTTAGGTCCAGAAACACAGCCCCAACAACACCCCCTTTGTCCATCTTGGACTTCACATTTTCCAGAAGAAAGCAGTTGGCCGTATCTGTGGAGTGTTTCGCTCTGAAGCCAAACTGCATGGAGTGTAATGTGAAGGGGCTGTTGTTGAGGTGGGCAATCAGTTGTTCTCCTACACACTGTTCAACAACCTTTGACACCACAGGTAGTACTAATGGGCCTCACGTCAGCAGGGTCGCCTGATTTAAAGATGGTCGTTATTATGGCCGACTTCCATACACGTGGAAACACCCCAAGACCAATAGATGTGTTGGTGACCTTAGTAATGGGGCCAATGAGTGACTCTATGTAGTTTAAGAAAGGTAGAGTCCAACCCAAACACATCTTTGGCTTTAGAGTTTTTTAGTGAGCTAATCACCTTGTTCACCTTTGACTCAGAAACCTCCCTTATGATGAAGACAGGTTGAGCGTCATTCACTAGCACTGAGCCCAAGAAACCAGTGGAGGGGTTCTGTGTCAGTATCCTGACAGTCAATAAAGTAGGAATTGAAGGCTATTGCTATTTCGACTGCATCCTGTTTTAGATTAGAAATCATGGTGAATAACAGTATTTTTGCAGTGTTACTATGGTCTTTCCCTGTTAACTTTTTTAGATTCTCCCAGATCAGTTTAGAATTTCCCTTTGCTTCACCAATTATGTTAATAAAAAAGTTTGCCTTGGCCTGTCTGATTTCTTAACTCCCCAAGGCTCCCCTTATCTAACAGTCCGTGGAGAAACCCTCTTGAGTGTTCAGAGATAAAACACCTAACTTCTTCTTGGTGGGGAAGTGGCTAGAGAGTCTTCTTCTCAACTGAAATTAGTTAGCTACTTGAAACTCCCCATGTTTTAGACTCGTTTATCAGTAACATCCACGCGACTGGCTACCTGTCATTTTGACATCTATGCTACTGTGTCAACTGTGGACGGATTGATAACCTAACAGTAGCATCACTAGCAAACTAGCTACTCACCTAGCCTTGTAATTTACAGGCCTGGCATAGATACGATGATTAGGCTAGCCCAGCTAGTTAGCTGGCTGAGAAGTAATAAAGGCTTGCTTACATGTTGGGATTATCTTCATTTTAAACATGAGTTGCTGATTTACAACAGAATATTCCTAATGCTACAGTGAATTTAGTTTTGATCACCAATCATGTGATGGGTGATACAATTTAGCTAGCTAGTGAAGTAGCTAACTAGGGTAATTGGCTCGACACCAATGTTACAATCTAGCTGGCTAGCTAAATAACTAACCAGCTACATAGACAAGTGGCTTGGGAAATGATTGTATACAGCTATCGATATGCTTTATCTATTAGGTAGCTACCCAACGATAGATATTTCACGGCCAAAGATTAAACTAACATTAACTTGGTGAGACAACTAGCTAGCTAACGTTAGCTATCAAGTTACGTAGCTAGCTAGGCTCACTCAAATTGGACAGGTCGGCTAGCTAGTTCTGCCGTAATTTACATTGTTGACGACACACAGTCGGGGTGAAACAATGATTGTGTGAAATGAGCTTTTACTGGATTTATGACTCATCAACTAGCAAACTAACATTGCGCCAAACTGAACTGTGAAAATAGCCTACCTGTATGGTTGCAGTTCCAAGATGGAGTCTTGTACAATTTCAATTGATGATAGCTAACTTAGTTAGCTAGCAAGCTAACTGGCCAACAGTGATGACCAAAAATCAATTACAACATATAGGACAATTCAAATATTTTGACATACCAGTACGTGAGTCATATTAAAACCCACAACTATTGATTCATTCGGTAATTTGTTCCTAATATGGACAAATGTAACACCTAAACCGGCTGTCAATCTGTTCTTGGTAAACACACTGACGTGGAAAACCTGGGTCTTCACAACCGAACATGCTGCACTGGGATGGTTTGACAACTCTAAGCCAATCGCCTGTTATGTTTGACAGCTCTCTAGACCGACGAAATATAATTCCTATTGGAAAAAAATACCTTGAATCACTAGAAGACGGACGTTTTTTTACATTTATCATAACTAGCTACATAAACTTCTGTTGACTTATCCATAAGCTAATGTATCCAACTACTCTAGCGACATGAAATCAAGGAATCTAAATGGGCGGGACTAACCGTAAGCAAGGTTGATTGAGTGTTCGTGATGACGAAAGCATTATGGTCAGCATCCTTGGAAATGCAAAAGACTGCAGCACTTCATCTTTGTAATCTTCATCTTTGTAATCTGGTGTAAACAACAACACAAGCTGTCATTGCAGCCCATGTCCCCAATACCTATATGGTTGGTTCATTTGTTGATACACATGTATGAAGGTTTTGGTTGATTGTTTCTGTTGGTGGCCCAGTATGATGAAATTATCATACAAAATTATTTCTGGAGCCAATGTTTCCTTATGCATTTATGGCTGTGCTATTCTTTAGCATTAGAAAATGTAGACACTAAAGTTATTCCATAATGATTAATGAATCAATAGATAGGCCTATTAACCGTGTAAGGAGGGACAACTTGATGTAAAAATATAAAAATGTAAATGTAACGTTAGGCGACAGTGCAGAATAAACTTCATTTTTGTGGAAAATGAAAGCATTTATGTTTCTATGTGCAGTGTAAAGATATTGTAGGGTTTTCTATAACTAAATCAAAACCCTTATCTCGCTGAGTGATGTCAGTGGCCCGTTTCTAACCTGAAAGTATTACTTTCTGTTTAAAACATGCAGCAGCAACTCCTTACAATCAAAGCCCTCTATTTGCTCTTTTGCTAAGTGTTTGATCACCTGTGGGGTTTGCAATTGCAACATTTCATCTGCAAATAAATGCACGTCATAGACAGGGCAACCCCACTGAGGCAATAACAAGAGAGTTGAGCATACCACAAATGTCATGTATGTACAGGTGTATGACTGACATCTTTATGGATGTCAGTGATACACCTGTACATACATGACATTTGTGGTATGCTCAACTAATAGGTTATATTTTGTACAAATTGTAGTGAACATCTGTCAGATTAGCACAGATTAAACAAATAAACAAATAAACCTTTTTAGGTGATCATATTTCATCAACAAAACAAAAATTGTTCAACCGTTTGCACATTGAAACAATGTGATAATGTATTCTCCAAACAGCAGAATCATGCTTCCATAATCATGGACAACGATGTAAAAGAAGTAGGCTATTGAATGATCATTTATGATGGAATGTTGCGCTGCCTGCGTATTATGATGTGTCCTCATTTGACCCATAGTGTGATATGTTTTGACTGAATGTCCCCGTCATTCTGTTTCCACACTTCTTCTCCACACTATGTGAAACATCTGGATTTCTTTTGATTACATTTACTTCATCCAAACTGCAAATATTTACTCAAGATATCTGGGAAGTGGTCCTTTGTAGCTCAGTTGGTAGAGCATGGAGCTTGTAACGCCATGATATTGGGTTCAATTCCCGGGACCACCCATTCCTAAATGTATGCACACATTACTGTAAGTTGCTTTGGATAAAAGTGTCTGCTAAATGGCACATGTTATGTAAGTAACACTTATCATTATTCATAGTTACTCTATTACAGACTGCTAAAACTAACGCCAACATTAGTAATCAGTTGACAATGAAACCAGAGTTGCTTATAGAATTCCTTTGTCATATTTCTCAGGCAATTGAATCTAACTCATATATTCATTTTAAGGCAGCGGTGGCCTCATTTGATGGAGTCCGGCGTAGGCATATATGCCTTGTTTGCCAGGTAGTTGTAAGAAATCTGACAAAATCCGGTTTAAGGCACAGTAAGCCTATTGGTGCTGTAATAAAGCTTAGGCTATTATCAAAGACATTTGTGATTACAAGCTAAAGACAAATTTTGAATTTTAAGACAATACTCATAAAATGGTGATGGACCTTCAAATCAATTAGTTTTCGCCAGTGACTAAATCCTATGCCAATATTGGCTACTTGACATAAAATTATGGATATGTACAAGGTAGTCCTTCTATACAGTTTGGATTGCCATTGGGCAAATGACAAAGGACACACAGCAAATTGGCCAGTGTTAACTAGTGTTGATTTTTCAGTTTAACATTTCTAGTTTTTATTCAGGAGTTCAATTAACTTTGTAAGAGTTAAATGAACACTCAGTGGTGTAAAATAACCCCAGTGTTGGTGTTAATAACCAGAGTTGAACCAAAGCCAGGCCCATCATTATCATATTTCCCATAATGTTCTATTGCAGCTTGTTTTTGTGAATTGTTTGTTTCAATATCTTTGTTTTTGCATATATTTGATTGGTTAATGAATCTTGTGCTACTCAAATATAAATAACATAGATTTTCTAAACTAATCCAATCTGTTTCTTGGACTTATTGCACTGGTTACTGAAATTGTTGTTCCAGTTTACATGTTTTAGGTAATCTATAGTCTCCCCAACCCTGGCAGTCATTCTGAATGTAGATTGCAGGTGAACAGAAACTATAAATGTTGGATATCCCCACTCTGGCTGGATTCCAATAGGAATTTCACATCCCTTTGCAAGCCAGCATAATGTGACTTGCAGGTCTGATGTGGAATGTAAACCATGAGTTTCAGGCCACTGTATTAGGGTAAAACTAGGCCCTCAAAATAAGGCCTTGTGGAATATCTATGGTATTGTCTTAAAATCATTTAATTTTAATGATAACATATTCACTTAGGATCTCACTTGGTGAAGGCCACAGGGCTAGAAATTAATGAATGCAACAACCATGTCTCTGTCACTAACAAATACAATCATGGGTAGTAACTGTACAATTTACTCGAAAGGTAAGGGCAAGGAAATATGCAAATAAGGCTTTACACTTATCGCAGTGTTAATTTAACACTGACAAATGTGGACCATATAGACACTGGGACAGTGTTCAATTTAACACACTCAGTGTTGATTTGACACTGGATAATTGTCTGTGCAGGAAGAATTTGTCAGCAGTGGGTTCAATGCACACAATGTCAACAGGGAGTGCATGGTGTTGTTTGGCGGATCATCTTATTCTGGAACTTCCATATTGGATATCCTAAGTTTGAATTAAAATGCATTGGCAAACTTCATAATTTGCATCATCAATTAATTACTTAATCACAGATAGGGGAAAGCTGTTTATCTGGATTTTTGGGTAATTAAATAAGATTAGTTGTTACTATTAATGCACATGGGTACCAAATATTATTTTAGTCCATGTTCTCTCCCCTCCTCCCTATGGCACGGAGCGTTCCTTCGTGCGTGGAAGGTTGAAAAACCCTCAATACCTGTTTAACCTACACGTAGCTGTCACGTTATAGCCTTATTCACATATCAATAATGATACATCCAAGAAAGAAACTTCGTTATTCTAAAGTATGTGTCGCCTTGCGTTTGTCGTAATGATGAAATTGAAATACAATCAAATAATTGGCTACTTTGACTCAGCTCGATATCACCTGGACAAAACGAAGCAAAAAGCTACGCAAGCCGAGAATACAGAGAAAGTGGCGGGGAGAGGTCGCATTCATGTGAGAGTGCATGACTGCAAGATAGAGGGGGAGAGAGAGAGAGGGAGAGAGAGGGAAAGAGAGAGAGAGAGAAAGGGAGAGCGAGAGAGTGTGTGTGTGTGCGTGTATGTGCGTGCGTATGTGTGTGTGTGCGGGTTGCTTGCGCCCGAGCGCGCACTGTGGAGTTGGTACCGGGCAAGTAAAAGCGGTGAAGTGGGCAGTCCTTTCTGTAGTGGACCTGTCGCACAAGATATTTAGCATAAAGTCAGTCCCCCGCTGTATGGGGATCAAGCCTTCACTCTTCGACTGCCTTCATGTCTGACAGCATTGAAAGAGGGAAACTGACGATTTTTTACTTTACAAACAGAGGAACTTTCTTCATGTCAGCAACATCTCATTCGGACAACCATTAACCCACATCAAGCTTGCCTTTTCGGGGGATTAATTTAACCAGACCGGGATTTCATGTAAGTGCAAGTAGGATAGTCTCCCAGTACAACTCCAAATGTCGTGGTTGTGTCTGTTATGACAGCATGTGCAGTAGGCAAGCAAATTAGTAGATTGCCCTTGTTTGAACTATCAATCAATAACGTAGCCTATACATTGTTGTAGTAGTGTTGCTAGTCTGAAACTGCCACCTCACAAACTCAAACTTTACCAGCATATAACTCTAAAGTTATTGACCAAAGGTTTAGGATACTCGGTAAGTCCTGATTTAGGTAACTGCGTGGTTAAACTTTTATTCACTAGGGTAAAATAAATCGACTCATGTTAAAAGTTTACTTCATTATTAATGATGATGATGATGTGTCACATCTGGCCCTACAAACTCAGAGTTAGGTTCCATATAAGAGTGCACTCTGTTACTATAACCATAGCCATAATGCAAAACCTCATCTGAATGAAACATACATCTATTAGACCTAGCCTGTATACCTTGACAATAACACTGAAAGTGTAGACCACAATGTATCTAAAATGATCTCTAATATTGGCCTTGATTCATTTCTTAGTAGGTAAACGGCTAAACGTTTTTTAACCTTGCATATGCTCCTCTTGTGAAACGTAAATTTGCTTTAATTCAGTTGAAAAATAAGTCTGTTTCCATCTTTCTAAAGCTAAATAAATATATTTGTTTACTAGCATTTAATATATCAGAATTGATATACATGCTAACACGTTTTTCCCATTGTATGTCCAAATTATAAACTCTTTCGAAATGCAACTAGTATGATTTTGTCTTGCATGGGGGGCGCTCTCTGTGAGACTATTTCAGAGGTCAAACATTTTTGGGGATCTACCCGAAATTGATAGGTGGCAGGTGCTCCCGAGCGACAAGAGACCTCAGAAAGAAAGGCAGAGCTGCGCCCCCTCTACCCTCCCGCGTCTAAGCCTCGGAACTCTCTCCATACAAACATGCGTGCGTTCAATCATCCCTGAACATGGTTTGTTTTCAAGCATATATTTAAGTATAAATCATTGCTATGGTTTCATATAGGCTAACAATCCTTTGCTCGGTCCATATTTGTGGCATTTTTCGTCATGGAAAACATAGGCCTTAAAAGGATATAGGTTATTACGAATTCAACTATACTACTTCATTCTAACACTATAGCCTAATATGTTTACACTAATTGAACAATTCTTTAGATATATGTCATGCAGAAATTTGAATGACAATCATCATTTATTTAATTGATTTCATTGCAACGTGTCTTACACAGCTTGGCCTATTCTGTATGGTAGGCCTATACAGGGGTATTTTAAAAGTGGTATATAAATTGGTTTTTTAATATTTATTCTGTGGGAATAAGAAAAACATTATTTCAGTAGTATCCTACAACGTTGAACAACAAGTGTCAATCAATCTTTTCGATTTTAAGAGGTCAAATGGCAAACCATTATAACTTATTAAGAATCGATTATTTAGGCCATGTCATTTTTTATTGCATGTTATTTTGTAGTTTTCAGTCTGACACGTGTTCCACATCACATGTGAAGTTAAAGATCAAGATAATATTAGATGTGATCATTTGTGTATTATAAAACATAAATTTGTATTAGGCTAAGGAATCACACGGTTTTGAAATTAAAACCACTGAGTTGTTGGAACGAAACATTTTGGCGTAGCCTATTCTGTTAATTCAACGTCAAATCTTGGGATAATGTCGAATTAAAATGAGACAAGGGATAGGGATAATTTAGGGAGCAACCTTGTCTTCCAAATAACCTATGATTCTCGGTCATTATAATTTTGATAATGTAAAATGTGATTATGCTATGAGCCTCAGCCATCAAGCTCTGACAATTAGCCGAACAGTTATTTCTTATAGGCCCATTATTAAATGTTGATATTGTCGAATTGTCCCTGTATAGTAGACTACTTGTAAGCTACCTCTAGATTTAGCACTATACATTTCACTCAAAATGTAGATATAGGACAATTTATATTTTTAATTGCTCCTTTTTCAGATTGCTTTCTGTTTATTAATTGAACAATTTATTGTGAATCTGAACGTCCAGACAAAGCTATAAAGTTATTCACATGGCCTACCAGCTCAGTAATTTCAGTGGCACCCTGTAATAAAACATATTTGCGCATGTTTAAAATGTTCTGATAAATACTAAATTTAATAGCCTAATAATGATAATAATAATAAAATGGACATAACATCGAATAAATTGCTCCGAAAATAACTTGGGACATTGAGAAATGCGAGTTCATGCTTTGCCACTCCCAGTAATATGCAAATGAATGTTAGGAGGGGAGAAATTAACATCTACAAACATTGGGCCGAAATTCCATCTGCCGCCTCCTCGAGAAGGCCCTTAATATGTTCTCAGACAGCAAAGTGACACACATCTTAATCAAGTCTTAATCCAAGGAATTAATTCTCAACGCGTTTATGAATAATTCCAAGGCTAATGCACAAGTCCGTGGAAATGTAAGCAGTCTGCCTCTGCCGTAACAACAGATGGAACCAGCAATCTCCTGAAAAATGAGAGGATTTCTGCTTCCATTTTTTTTTTATCAGATGTATATTTTAATGAGACTGATTTCGTATAGGCTACTGCTTATGCAAAGCGCTCTGCTTGTGCAAACTAGAGACCCCATCTCGCATCAACTCCTACTTATGTTGATTTGCGCAGAAGAGTTGAACACGAGTTCAACTTCATTCAGTTCATATGAGTGAACGTGCACTTCCATCTGTGCTTACAGCAATGTGTTATGCTCTTAAAGCGAATTGTGGAGACAGAAAACAGAGGGACACAGAGTTTGAATGTGGATGGTGAGAGTGGTGGTGCACTGCTCCCAATTTAACAATGCATGGCGCACGATCACGAGAGCAAGTGCTTAGAAAACATCACAGTAATTCTAATAAAGTTGTTGAACTACCAAGGTTACACAGTCAATCGCTATGGGTTATGTTTGTCAGACAAACAATTTGCCTGTAACATTTCAGCATGTCAGGTTACGATCAAGTATCTGGTATAGCCAACAGCTATATCAACATAAGTAGGCCTTTTTGTAGACTATTGAACAAGAAAAAAATTATGATTTATAATCTGACTATGAATAGTATCATGATTTGTTGTAATTATTCCTATTATAATACATGTATTATTACCATTGTACACATTTAGTGACTAGATTGACTTCACTTATTTCAATGGGTGAACAATTGGTTATATACAATATGTCTTAATTATGAGTCATTCATGGATTGAAATAGAGTGCATGCCTTTTGACAACATAATCAGGCATCTCTGATTTAACTTTTAGGAAAGGATACATTCTCAACTGTAGGCCTACACATTTATGCACATTTCTATGATAAATGAAAGTGGCCACCATGGGGAAAATGTTACATTTTCAGAGATGTTAGGGGAAGCAATTGATTGATATTGTGACGGATGTTGTCAAATATCAGCAGATAACAATGAATGAAATTAATTGGTAATTAATTAAGTCATCATCATAACATACCCTATAAACATATAGGACATTGCACCTATAGTCATTAGGTTATGACTAAGGATAACCTTTATAATATGAATGCACATGCACTAAATAACACAACATTATTGCAAATCTGGGGTGAACTCGGAACATTCCATTCAGTGTCTCTTGAAATTCATAAAAGCATAGGGTCCATTTTATCAATGTGTCCTTGTTAGACCCATGATGGGTTGTTGGCCTTATCTAATTCTAGGGAAGGGACTTGATTTGGAATATGAAATATAATAATGTCGCGGCTCTGAAGGGGACACCGACACCTTGTTCTAGGCAAAATGACGGGCGAGCGTTACCGCACTCCCTGCCAAACATCCCAGCCTCTCTCAGCACTGCTCTGACACGGTCCCATACATCACTGTCAAAGTGGATATGTGTCTGACTGTGTCATATTCATATTTCTGACCAAAATACTGTTATTCTCTGGTGGCATAGCCCTACACACAAAGCAAAGGACAGCACCTGTTGCTCTCTGTCAGGCAACTATTCTCTGAGTTTTGCTATGGGTTGCTTTGCAATGAGACTGGGTTATTTTTCAGTTTAGGACTTTATTGTAGACGAAACAGATATGTCCTATAAGGCACATATTGACTTTTGATTTCAACAACTTTACATTTAATTTCAACAAGCTTACACAATAGAGAATCAAAAGCAAGAAATATAGTTGATTACTGACCTTTGACAAGTAATTGTATTGATTTCAGCATAATCTTTTATATCATTTTAGTCTGGTTGTAAAGTACAATCAACTGAAATACCATTAGACCTGCAAGTCAACTTTAGCCCACAAAACCATATCAGAACCTCATTAGCAATATAGCTAGCCTCAACACAGAAGCAGTACATTTTGGAAAGCAATCTCTCTGTGAGAATTGACCTTATCCTCCATCTCCCTTCTCTCCTTCAGGGGCAGAACAACGCCACTGGGAAAGATACTAACACCACAGAATAATATATTCCTAAATGCTTTATACTTTGTGAAGGATAAACATCTATTTATCAGCTTTTGCACGGCACTTTTCACATGTATCATTCTAACCTGTATTCGAGCAATACGGACATGATCACAACACTGCCTCCTGTGTCTCCCAGTTTCCCTCACTGTGATTGGATATGGGCTTACCTGGTCATTACTCTTCAAAAGCTTTCCTGCAGTGTTACATTTATAAGTCATGGATGTCATGTGGGAGTCTAAGGGTGATGGTGTAATAGTTTGAGTATAATACACATGGGAATAAAGATTCTGACAAATTGAGGAGAGAACTGCATTGGCATAAGTATGTATTTATCATTGTCTACTTGTACCAAACAACATCAAGCTTTATATTTGATATCCAACCGGTACTTTTAAAAATAATTTGATTGTCATTTCTAACTTCAAAAATCATGATGCATGGCAACTTTAAACATGCTTGAACAGATGGGATTGTAAGTGTATATTTTTTGTTGGACTCACTTTCTTTTTCTGTCACGGTGAATTCCAATCTTAAAGTCTCGACCAACACGACATATCATAAACACTTAGTTTTATCCGTGCAGTTCTTTAAACTTTTGAAGTGGAATACAAATATTTTTGTTAGGCTTATCTGTATGGAGATGAGGTTTCATCATGTAGGCCTTCTCCTGAGATGTCAAGGGCAGAGGCATTCACATCGATGAGCAGAGGGCTGTCAGGAATGTTCTGAAGAAATGAAAAGAAGGGGAAACGGAAGTACAGCCAGTGTTTGCTTGATGTGGTGGCTCAGTTTGAGGACTTATTGAGTTTACCTTTCAAACTGACAACGAGCTCTCCATCAAGTTAGTCTGCAAATGATGATGGTCAGCAAGTTGGTTGATCAGATCAGAGCCCCTAACCAGTAGAGTACTTGAATGAAAATGACTGGGAAATGTGTACTACATATAATAGCAAGTCTCCCCAGTAAGTATTCAGCTCAAGTGAGTGAGATTCAATGTTAAGCCACTATGGGCCACCATGTGACTCGTTCACATCATAGTTCACAGAGACACACCAGAGGAGTGAAAGGGTCCACAGCCACAGAGGGGCTTATAGAGTGACAGAGATTTGCATGAAAATGTTGATTTAAACACATACACTCACAGTCCCTTATGGCACTTATGGCAGTGTTACCGCAATAATTTTGGTACAAGGCAAATACCAATTATACTGCTGTTATAATGTGTATATATATACAGTGGGGCAAAAAAGTATTTAGTCAGCCACCAATTGTGCAAGTTCTCCCACTTAAAAAGATGAGAGAGGCCTGTAATTTTCATCATAGGTACACTTCAACTATGACAGACAAAATGAGAAAAAAAAATCCAGAAAATCAAATTGTAGGATTTTTAATGAATTTATTTGCAAATTATGGTGGAAAATAAGTATTTGGTCAATAACAAAAGTTTATCTCAATACTTTGTTATATACCCTTTGTTGGCAATGACAGAGGTCAAACGTTTTCTGTAAGTCTTCACAAGGTTTTCACACACTGTTGCTGGTATTTTGGCCCATTCCTCCATGCAGATCTCCTCTAGAGCAGTAATGTTTTGGGGCTGTTGCTGGGAAACATGGACTTTCAACTCCCTCCAAAGATTTTCTATGGGGTTGAGATCTGGAGACTGGCTAGGCCACTCCAGGACCTTGAAATGCTTCTTACGAAGCCACTCCTTCGTTGCCCGGGCGATGTGTTTGGGATAATTGTCATTCTGAAAGACCCAGCCACGTTTCATCTTCAATGCCCTTGCTGATGGAAGGAGGTTTTCACTCAAAATCTCACAATACATGGCCCCATTCATTCTTTCCTTTACACGGATCAGTCGTCCTGGTCCCTTTGCAGAAAAACAGCTCCAAAGCATGATGTTTCCACCCCCATGCTTCACAGTAGGTATAGTGTTCTTTGGATGGAACTCAGCATTCTTTGTCCTCCAAACACGATGAGTTGAGTTTTTACCAAAAAGTTATATTTTGGTTTCATCTGACCATATGACATTCTCCCAATCTTCTTCTGGATCATCCAAATGCTCTCTAGCAAACTTCAGATGGGTTTAAGCAGGGGGACATGTCTGGCACTGCATTATTTGAGTCCCTGGCGGCGTAGTGTGTTACTGATGGTAGGCTTTGTTACTTTGGTCCCAGCTTTCTGCAGGTCATTCACTAGGTCCCCCCGTGTGGTTCTGGGATTTTTGCTCACCGTTCTTGTGATCATTTTGACCCCACGGGGTGAGATCTTGCGTGGAGCCCCAGATCGAGGGAGATTATCAGTGGTCTTGTATGTCTTCCATTTCCTAATAATTGCTCCCACAGTTGATTTCTTCAAACCAAGCTGCTTACCTATTGCAGATTCAGTCTTCCCAGCCTGGTGCAGGTCTACAATTCTGTTTCTGGTGTCCTTTGACAGCTCTTTGGTCTTGGCCATAGTGGAGTTTGGAGTGTGACTGTTTGAGGTTGTGGACAGGTGTCTTTTATACTGATAACAAGTTCAAACAGGTGCCATTAATACAGGTAACGAGTGGAGGGCAGAGGAGCCTCTTAACAAATAAGTTACAGGTCTGCGAGAGCCAGAAATCTTGCTTGTTTGTAGGTGACCAAATACTTATTTTCCACCATAATTTGCAAATAAATTCATTAAAAATCCTACAATGTGATTTTCTGGATTTTTTTTCTCATTTTGTCTGTCATAGTTGAAGTGTACCTATGATGAAAATTACAGGCCTCTCTCATCTTTTTAAGTGGGAGAACTTGCACAATTGGTGGCTGACTAAATACATTTTTGCCCCACTGTATATACAGTACCAGTCAAAAGTTTGGACACAACTACTCATTCAAGGGTATTTCTTTATTTTTACTATTTTCTACATTGTAGAATAACAGTGAAGACATCAAAACTATGAAATAACACATATGGAATCATGTAGTAAACTCTTTTTTGTTGTTGTTGAGATCCTTCATAGTAACCAACCTTTACATTGATGAAAGATTTGTACACTCTTGGCATTGTCTCAACCAGCTTCACCTGTAATGCTTTTCCAACACTCTTGAAGGAGTTCCCACATGAGTTGACCACTTGTTGGCTGCTTTTCCTTCACTCTGCGGTCCAAAACTCATCCCAAACCATCTCATTTGGGTTGAGGTCTGGTGATTGTGGAGGCCAGGTCATCTGATGCAGCACTCCATCACACTCCTTCTTGGTCAAATAGCCCTTACACAGCCTGGAGGTGTGTTGGGTCATTGTCCCATTGAAAAACAAATGATAGTCCCACTAAGCGCAAACCAGATGGGAGGGCGTATCACTGCAGAATACTGTTGTAGCCATACTGGTTAAGTGTGCCTTGAATTGAAAAATACATCCCAGACAGTGTCACCAGCAAAGCACCCCCACACCATCACACCACCTCCTCCATGCTTCACGGTGGGAACCACACATGCGGAGATCATCTGTTCACCTACTCTGCAAAGACACGGCGGTTGGAACCAAAAATCACACATTTGGACTCATCAGACCAAAGGACAAATTTCCACCAGTCTAATGTCCATTGCTCGTGTTTCTTGGCCCAAGCAAGTCTCCTCTTCTTATTGGTGTCCTTTAGTAGTGGTTTCTTTGCAGCAATGAAGGCCTGATTTACGCAGTCTCCTCTGAACAGCTGATGTTGAGTTGTCTGTTACTTGAACTCTGTGAAGCATTTACAGAGTCTGAGGTGCAGTTAACTTTAATGAACGTATCCTCTGTAGCAGAGGTAACTCTGGGTCTTCCTTTTCTGTGGCGGTCCTCATGACCGGATTGACTGACCTTCATGTCTTAAAGTAATGATGGAACGTTGTTTCTCTTTGCTTATTTAAGCTGTTCTTGTCATAATATGGACTTGGTCTTTTACCAAATAGGGCTATCTTATACCACCCTACCTTGTCACAATACAACTGATTGGCTCAAATGCATTAAGGAAAGAAATACTACAAATTAACTTTTAACAAGGCACACCTATTCATTTAAATGCATTGCATGTGACTAGGTCATGAATTTGGTTGAGAGAATGCCAAGAGTGTGCAAAGCTGTCATCAACGCAAAAGGTGGCTACTTTGAAGACTCTCAAACATAAAATATATTTTGATTTGTTTAACACTTTTCTGGTTACTACATGATTCCATATTTATTATTTCATAGTATTCTACAATGTGGACAACCCTTCAAATTTGGCTATATCAACCACATAAAATTGAGCACACAGCCATGCAATCTCTTTAGACAAACATTGGCAGTAGAATGGCCTTACTGAAGAGCTCAGTGACTTTCAACTTGGCACTGTAATAGGATGCCACCTTTTCAACTAGTCAGTTCGCCAAATTTCTGCCCTGCTAGAGCTGCCCCAGTCAACAGTAAGTGCTGTTATTGTGAAGTGGAAATGTCTAGGACGAAGTGGTAGGCAAGAGAAACAAGAGAAAAAAGGTTTTTAGACATTTACATAAGTATTTAGACCATTTGCTATGAGACTCAATTGAGCTCAGGTGCATCCTGTTTCTATTGGTCATTCTGGACATGTTTCTACAAATTGATTGGAGTCCATCTGTGGTAAATTCAATTGATTGGACATGATTTGGAAAGGCACACTCCTGTCTATTTAAGGTCCCACAGTTGACAGCGCATGTCAAAGCAAAAACCAAGCCATGAGGTCAAAGGAATTGTCCGTAGAGCTCTGAGACAGGATTGTGTCAAGGCACAGATCTGGAGAAGTGTACCAAAAAATTTCTGCAGCATTGAAGCATGTCTGCAGCATCTCCAAGAACACAGTGGTCTTCATAATTCTTAAATTATGCCAAATTGATCAATTGGGGGAGAAGGGCCTAGGTCAGGGAGGTGACCAAGAACCCGACAGTCACTCTGACAGAGCTCCAGAGTTCCTTTGTGGAGTTGGGAGAACCTTCCAGAAGGACAACCATTTCTGCATCACTGCACCAATCAGGTCTTTATGGTAGAGTGGCTAGACAGAAGCCACTCTCCAGTAAAAGGCACATGAGAGCCCACTTGGAGTTTGTCAAAAGGCACCTAAAGGTCTGGTGAAACCAAGATTTAACTATTTGACCTGAATGCCAAGCGTCACGTCTGGAGGAATGGGAGAAACTCCCCAAATACAGGTGTGCCAAGCTTGCAACATCATACCCTAGAAGATTCAAGGCTGTAACTGCTGCCAAAGGTGCTTCAACAGAGTAATGAGTTAAGGGTCTGACTACTGAAAAACTCAGTTTATCACAATTCCTGACATTTTAATCCTAGTAAAATTCCCTTTCTTGGGTCAGTTAGGATCACCACTTTATTTTAAGAATGTGAATTATCAGAATAATAGTAGAGAGAATTATTTATTTCAGCTTTTATTTATTTCATCACATTCCCAGTGGGTCAGAAGTTTACATACACTCAATTCGTATTTGGTAGCATTGCCTTTAAATTGTTTAACTTGGGTCAAACGTTTCTGGTAGCCTTCCACAAGCTTCCCACAATAAGTTGGGTGAATTTTGGCCCATTCCTCCTAACAGAGCTGGTGTAACTGAGTCAGGATTGTAGGCCTTGCTTGCGCACGCTTTTTCAGTTCTGCCAACAAATTTTAAGGTCAAGGCTTTGCAATGGCCTCTCCAATACCTTGACTTTGTTGTCCTTAAGCCATTTTGCCACAACTTTGGAAGTATGCTTGGGGTCATTGTCCATTTGGAAGACCCATTTGCGACCAAGCTTTAACTTCCTGACTGATGTCTTGAGATGTTGCTTCAATATATCCACATAATTTTCCATCCTCATGATGCCATCTATTTTGTGAAGTGCACCAGTCCCTCCTGCAGCAAAGCACCCCCACAACATGATGCTGCCACCTCCGTGCTTCATGGTTGAGATGGTGTTCTTCGGTTTGCAAGCCTCCCCCTTGTTCCTCCAAGCATAACAACTGTCATTATGGACAAACAGTTCTATTTTTGTTTCATCAGACCAGAGGACATTTCTACAAAAAGTATGATCTTTGTCCCCATGTGCAGTTGCAAACCGTAGTCTGGCTTTTTTATGGTGGTTTTGGAGCAGTGTCTTCTTCCTTGCTGAGTTGCCTTTCAGGTTATGTCGATATTCTGGGATTGATTTGCACTTTTCGTACCAAAGTACGTTCATCTCTAGGAGACAGAACGCGTCTCCTTTCTGAGCGGTATGCCGGCTGCGTGGACCCATGGTGTTTATAGTTGCATACTATTGTTTGTACAGATGGTGGTACCTTCAGACATTTGGAAATTGCTCCCAAGGATGAACCAGACTTGTGGAGGTCTACAATATTTTTTCGGAGGTCTTGGCTGATTTCTTTTGATTTTCCCATGATGTCAAGCAAAGAGGCGCTGAGTTTGAAGGTAGGCCTTGAAATACATCCACAGGTACACCTCCAATTGACTCAAATTATGTCAATTAGCCTATCAGAAGCTTCTAAAGCCATGACATATTTTCTGGAATTTTCCAAGCTGTTTAAAGGCACAGTCAACTTAGTATGTAAACTTCTGACCCACTGGAATTGTGATACAGTGCATTATAAGTGAAATAATCTGTCTGTAAACAATTGTTGGAATAATTACTTGTGTCATAAACAAAGTAGATATCCTAACCGACTTGCCAAAACTATAGTTTCTTAACAAGAAATTTGTGGAGTGGTTGAAAAACGAGTTTTAATGACTCCAACCTAAGGGTATGTAAACTTCCGACTTCAACTGTATATACACTCTCTCTCTCTCTCTCTCTCTCTCTCTCTCTCTCTCTCTCTCTCTCTCTCTATATATATATATATATATATATACACTGAGTGTACAAATCATTAGGAATACCTTCATAATATTAAGTTGCACCCCCTTTTGCCCTTAGAATAGCCTCAAATTGCCGGGGCATGGACTCTACAATGTGTCAAGTGTTCCACAGGGATGCTGGCCCATGTTGACTCCAATGCTTCCCACAATTGATCAAGTTGGCTGTATGTTCTTTGGGTGTTAGACCATTCTTGATACACATGGGAAACTGTTGAGTATGAAAAACCCAGCAGCGTTGCAGTTCTTGACACACTAAAATCGATGCCGCCGAAAAGATTTGGCATGGGCCCTCAGATCCTCAAAAAGTTCTACAACTGCACCATTGAGAGTTTCTTGACTGGCTGCATCACTTCTTGGAATGGCAACTGCCTGGAATCCGACCGCAAGGCGTTACAGAGGGTAGTCAGTCCAGTTCATCACTCGGGCCGATCTCCCTGCCATACAGGACCTCTATACCAGGCGGTGTCAGAGGAAGGCCCTAAAAATTGTTAATGACTCCACCCTCCCAAGTTATAGACTGTTCTCTCTGCTACCACACGGCAAGCAGTACTGGAGCACCAAGTATGGGACCAAAACGCTCCTGAACAGCTTCTAATACCAAGCCGTAAAACAGCTCAGCAGTTAATCAAATGGCTACCTAGACTATTTGCATTTACCCCTGTGCACACTCACTGGACTCTACTCACTCACACATACTGTACTACACTGTCACTCCAACACACACACACACACACACTGATACAACAACACACACACACACACACACACACACACACACACACACACACACACACACACACACACACACACACACACACACACACACACACACACACACACACACACACACACACACACACTACATATGCCCACACACACAAAACATATGCCCACACACACATATATATTGATGTCACACACACACTCTTCACATATGCTGCTGCTACTCTGTTTATTATCTACCTTATTGCCTAGACTCTTTTATCCCTACCTACATGTACATACTATCTCAATTACCTCAGCTACCTCAATTACCTCATCTACCTAGGCACCTGTATTGGTTATACATAGATTGCCTCATTATTGTAATTGTATTGTCTTACTATTTATTTTTTTATTTTGTTAATTTTTCTTACTTTTTCATTCTGCATTGTTGGGAAATAAGTAAGCATTTCACGGTAAAGTATTCAAATGTTGTATTCGGCCCACACAAATACAATTTGTTTTGAACATTTTATTTTATTTGGTATGAACCATGCAAGTTAGGTGCAGCTCCCATTTTGGGAGTGCCCATAAACGAGTTGAGATGCGGCTAAGTGGATTGGAACCTACCCTGTCGTTAAACCCAGCCACGACATCATAAATCTCAAGAAGCTTTGAGGGAGTGATTGTGTCCCCATATCTTCAAGGTGTTAACTGCGCTTGTATAAATAAACGACCTGTTATTTTAGGCTCTATTACGTATCAGTCTCCCTCACGAGGTTGCTATTTAGGTCTGAACGGTCACCATATATTTTAACTACATAACTGCAAAGGAACAAAAATAGAACTAACAGAACACATTCGTAGTAATTACCACGGAATACAGGCCTACATGTAATCAAATAGTTATGTCACAGATGGACCGTTTCATGTCCTTTAATTCGATACATAAAGGTTAAATAAATAAAATAAAATAGAAATAAAGTCAATCAGCAACCTGAATGTTATCAAAATATGAGAATATTATAAAGCCTGCTCAGTAGGCCTATAGCCTATCATTAGCACTAACAGTTTGTCACATTTTAAAAAGTTAAGAGAATTGTGAAATTCATAGACAGCAGATTCACTCGTTAATTTGTGTTGATATGGAAATGTCAGAACTGATATTTCTTATATTACATATCCAGGCGTATTATTAAATTATTATTAACTTAATTATTGTTGTCATTAGTTGATCTTTCTGATGTTGTTTTCTATTGTTGTTATTTATTTGTCATGCCAATTCGGTTGGAGGTCTAAACTTATGAGGATACTTGTATTATTTTGCCATATTGACTAATATTGAAATGTATTGCCTTCCTTTTGCAGAGCCTGGCGGCCGAGGTTATGGATTTTAACCTTCTGACAGACAGTGAAGCCCGTAGCCCAGCGCTATCGCTTTCAGACTCTGGGACGCCTCAACATGATCAGGGATGCAAAGGCCAAGACAACAGCGGTCAGTTTCCACGTTTACCTTGCAAATGCTTTGTCCACAGGAGTGTTTGACCGATAAATAGTCCTCAGACTGACATTGGATGAAGAATAGGCATATATGTTCATGCATGTGGGTCTAAACCAATCGAATAATTTGATAATAATAATGGGAATTATAATGTCCTAATAGGCTATAATAATAATAATAATATCAGGACGAATTTCTAGCTTGCAATAGCTATTAGGCTATTCATTGTCGCCTTTAATGTGCGTGATTGTGTGGATATCAATTCAACCATAATATTAATTGGCTTGCTATTATTTTGTAGATCTATAGCGCATATTCCTATGATTCACATTATATAATTGTTATTTTCCTTAATGAACCCAAGTTGCAGGTTTATTCTTCTCGTTTGGCTTTTGTAAAGCAAGAGTTATTAACTGCAGCGACTATATACTTTAATGGAAGCTATTGTAAACATTTGGCATGGACCCCTTACGCTTTTTGGCATTTTGTCGTGTGCGTGTCTTTATGCGCCGATATGCTGTAGGTCTATTAATAACTCTCAATTGAAACCTAAAAAACAAGCTAATAGATATCTGTGCGTGATGAACGGAATATAGCCGAATGCCATAGGCCTAGACATACAATAATATCCCGAGCAACTACGATTGCTCAGGCTTGAAAGCTAAATATCTGCCTCTGCATTTCAACCGCCTGCATGCCAATTTATAACAAATTAGGCATTTGACAGAGAGAAAAAGCTAATATTTGTGATACCCGTGCGGTCTAATAGATGAAATCTCTGTGGATCCAGGGTCTGCAACAGACTCCATTAGTGTGACTAATGTAAACTTACTCCGAAATGGACGGTCCTGAGTGAGTGCAGGGATTTAGGAGAACCCGCATATACTGTAAATGAACCACGGATTACGCACTAAAACCATCAAGATAACGAGGTGTGTGGGGGCCAAATATCAAGAGGCAATATGTCGAATGTACTGTACCTTACTTGTATTGTTCACTGACTATGGAATATTCATTCTAGAAAAGTTTTATCTAGTTGAAATTAGGTATTGACAAATAAACCATTCATTGTTCTTTCCTGTGATATTGGCATAGTTAATAAAGTTGAACAATGAGTTTGTTTTTCAATGTCCATTTCAGGTTAGGGTTCGGGTTCTCAATATGTATCCAGAAGGATATACATGGTTATTTGTTCAGTGTAGGCCTATATTTTTTAAGTAAACTGGATCCCCATGATGGTGGACACCTGGGCCTCACCTCTAAAATATGATAGTATCTTCAGAAAGTATTCACACCCCTTGACAGTTTTTTGTTGTTGTGTTACATCCTGATTTTAAAACGGATTAAATTACATTTTTGAGTCACTGATCTAAACACAATACCCCTTAATGTCAAAGTATTTTTAGAAATATTTACAAATTAATAAAATATGAAAAGCTTAAACGTCTCGAGTCAATATATGTAAGTATTCAACCCCTTTGTCATGGCAAGGAGTAAAAATGTGTTTAACAAGTCACATAAGTTGTATAGACTCTGTGTGCAATAATAGTGTTTAACATTATTTTTTAATGACTTCCTCATCTCTGTACTCGAGACATACAATTATCTGTAAGATCCCTCAGTTGAGCAGTGCATTTCAAACACATATTCAACCACAAAGGCCAGGGAGGTTTTCCAATGCCACGAAAAGAAGGGCACCTATTGGTAAATGGGTAGAAATTAAAAAAACATCAGACGTTGAATATCCCTTTGAGTATGGTGAAGATATTTATTACACTTTTGATGGTGTATAAATACACCCAGTCATTACAAAGATACAGGCGTCTTTCTTAAATCAGTTGCTGCAGAGGAAGGAAACCGCTCAGGGATTTCACCATGAGGCCAATGGTGACTTTAAAACAGTTAGAGTTGAATGGCTGTGATAAGAGAAAACTGAGGATGGCTCAACAACATTGGAGTTACTCCACAATGCTAACCTATAGGCTCCCGAGTGGTGCAGCAGTGCTAGAGGCATCACTACAGACCCTGGATTGATTCCAGGCTGTATCACTACTGGCCGTGATTGGGAGTCCCATTGGGCGGCGCACAATTGGCCCAGCGTCGCCCCGGTTAGGGTTTGGCCGGAGTCGGCCGTAAATAAGAATTTGTTCTTAACTGACTTGCCTAGTAAAATAAAGGTTAAATAAGAAATAAAAATTTAAAACCTAACTGACAGAGTGAAAATAAGAATGCTTGTACAGAATAAAACATTTCTAAACATCCATCCTGTTTGCAACAAGGTAATAAAGTAATAATGAAAATTTGTCAAAGCAATTAACTTTTTGTCCTGAATACAAATTGTTATGTTTGGGGCAAATCCAACTGAGTACCTCTCTCCATATTTTCAAGAATAGTGGTAGCTGCATCATGTTATGGGTATGCTTTTCATCATTTAGGACTAGGGAGTTTTTTGTTAAAAAATAAATGGAATAGAGCTAAGAACAGGCAAAGTCCTAGAGGAAAACCTGGTTCAGTCTGCTTTCCAACAGACACTGGGAGATAAATTCACCTTTCAGCAGGACAAAAACCTAAACACAAGGCCAAATATACACTGGAATTGCTTACCAAGACAACATTGAATGTTTCTGAGTGGCCTAGTTACAGTTTGGACTTAAATCAGCTTGAAAATCTATGTCAAGACTTGAAAATGGCTAGCAATGATCAACAACTAATTTGACAGAGCTTGAATAATTTTGAAAAGTAATAATGGGCAAATGTTGCACAATCCAGGTGTGGAAAGCTCTTAGAAACTTACCCAGAAAGACTCAAAGCTCTAATCTCTGCCAAAGGTGATGCTAACATGTATTGACTCAGGAGATTGAATACTTATCTAATCAAGATATATTAGGGTTACACTTTTCATTAATGTTTTCCAAATGTTAGAATTGTTCTTCCATTTTTACTTTACAGAGTATTTGGTGTAGATTGTTGACAAAGAATGACAATTAAATCCATTTAAACCCCATTTTGTAACACAACAAAATGTGGAAAAAGGTCAACGGGTGTGAATTCTTTCTGAAGGCACCTTAATATTTCAGAGTTGAGATCCAGGTGTCCACCGTCATGGGAATCCAGTTTATAAAAAAGATATAGGCTTGCACTGAACAAATAACCATGTATATCCTTCTGGATACATATTATGAGAACCCTAACCTGTGTATCCACTAAATGCAGAAATGTAATACATATTGGTGATTTTTATTAAATTAGGCCTTATTAAATGACAAATGGCACATGGGCATTAGCACATTCACTCAAGTGACATCTGAAGTTTCAAAATGAGTTAAACTTCTATAAATGACAAACACATACTGTATCTGTACAGTATAGATCTAGAGGCTTAGTTACAATAGACATATTTTATTCAGACAATTTTTGATTACGTAGCTGGGAATTTAAAAATGTCTTTCACAAATGTATAGTTAGTCAAAACAAAGCCTCTCAATTCTCAAGGACACTCCTAGTGATTAGAATATGCCTCAGATTGCTGGGGCCTTAGTGCATAATGCAAAGCCTAGAGAGGCAATAGCCTATAATATATGTCATACACAAGCATTTGTGGGTATGTATGCATGCATTTCAAAGCATGCATGCATTTCAAAGCATGTGTGCATGCATTTGCATAACACAGTATGCTGCTACATTGGTGCTTTTTCGCCTGCCCAAGGGATTAAGCTTTTCAATTCAGATTGAATTGCCAAACAACTGTGTCTGGCAGTGTGCTTGGCGTTGATAAATCCACAAGGCTTCAGACATTCTCAAACATCTCATCAGTTGTGCAAGTGGTGGTGGACATTAAGAAGGACTGACTGTTAGTTGGTTGGTTTGTTTATTGGCTGGCTGATTGACTAGCAGTCTGACCCAATACGTTGCTGTCCCAAAGTCTGCAGGGTATATTTGACAAACACACACACACACACACACATACATTCTATAAGTAAAAATACATGTTTTGTCATACCTGTGGAATACGGTCTGATATACCACGGCTGTCAGCCAATCAGCATTCAGGGCTCGAACCACCCAGTTTATAAAAATAAATTGGCTACACTACACACACCTATAGCACATGGGCTAATATTGATGGTGGTGTACAAATGTATAGTAGAATGCATATATATATATATACTATATGCCCTCTCTCCTGGATTGTGACATGGGATGGAAAATGGTTTTTGGCCTAAGTGATGGCTTAACCAGTGTCAGTTTACTGGTAGATAGCAGCAAAAGTCTGGTCCTATTGGTTTTGCCAGTGGCGCTGCAGAGTCTTTTAAACCCTGCTGATTATTTCTTACTGCTCTCAGAGAGATAAACCCTTGCCAAACAGTCCGAAACCTGCCCGGTAACAAAAGCCTGATCCCTGGGATTAGTTAGCCAACTAATTTCACTCTTTCTGTGGGGTCCTCAAATTGCGGAACTCAGATGAAGAGAGAAAGGATCACGGGCAGACAAAACATGTCTGTTTGGTTCTGGTGTTAGTGCCAGATGGGTTTCAGGGCCAATTTAAATTATTGATCTGTTTTTGACAACTCTGAGAAGAGAATACATACAGTCAATGAATCTTGAAATATTCCAAACAGAACTGCACAAATCTAATACAGTAGGTGTAAACTGTAAACAATTCCCATATTATTTGAAAATATGTCAACACATTATTTTTCAAATAACATGGGATAAAATGTCCATTATATTAATTAATTTAAAATAAAAGAGGACAGTGGAAAGTGTGATAACTTTTTAATGGGAAGACACCTCACTCTGGAGAGATGATTGCTGCTCTTGTATAAAATACTTGATATTGGATGGGAATGGAAATATGCAATTTTTCAAAAACATGTTTGAGCAAGTCTGGAAGTATTGTAAACAAATGTAGATAGTTTTGATGCGATACAAAATGAGGATTTGCTATGTATTGGGCCCACATTTTGTTCTGATTATAACTACTGATCCATGTTATTGCCTCCCAGACACAGAGAAGTCCCACCAGAACCAGACAGATGAGTCGAATGCAGAGGACGGCTCTCTGAAGAAGAAGCAGCGCAGGCAGAGGACCCACTTCACCAGCCAGCAGCTTCAGGAGCTGGAGGCCACCTTTCAGAGGAACCGCTACCCCGACATGAGCACACGGGAGGAGATTGCCGTGTGGACCAACCTCACAGAGGCACGAGTTAGGGTGAGTCCCCACAGAATCACTATTGAGCCAGTGAAACAATCCAAACCCACTTTCCTTAGGGTTTAGGTGTTATTCAACAATACATTTGTGGGACTCAACATATGATTTCAACATAATTCGGAAGGTAAAAGGCACCTGAGGGTACATATCTAAAAGATGACAAATTTACCTAACTAAGCAGAGATTTAAATATGTTGCAATTTGACTTCAACAACCTAAAACTAGGCTTCACATGTTACAAAGCTCAGAAGTGTGTCGATCTGCTCCTGACCCTGAAATGTCCCCTCAAGTCCAGAGGTTTGGTCACCACCAGTATGGAGCAGGTGGGCTCACATTTTGATGGATGACAATACAATCGTTGCTTTCCTGCCTAGTGATGGATCAAATTCATGTTGGCTAGATTAAAGGTCACATAGCACACAGTCTTGGTTGTTATTTTGAAAGAACAACAGACCACACACGTCCTAATGTCTAGCAGGACCCCACTTGTTCCCTGCTAATCCCACATGGACATAGATTCCCCCTGCATATACAGAATACTTCTCCTGTCATCTTGATTTATGGCATTTAACACAGAATGCGTTTGTAATAAATGTTTGAATAACAAACCACTTGCTCTCCCTCTATATCCATGCTGGCTACTTCCTTGCCTACAAATATGTATGTACAGTACATAGCTGCATACAATGTGCTTAATAAAACTCTAATTGCTACTGCACATGTATATTTACAGTACAGAGAGTCCTGAGTCCAAGGAGACTGGATTCTAATAATATCAATACAGCTCAGACTAAATTAAACCAACACAGTATTATAAAATGAAATGTATAATATTAAATATGTCAGAGCTTGTCCGAATTCTGATAAATAGATTTTAGCAGAGTCGTAAGCAATGAACGTGGGTACTTAGGTTACGGAGAGTGTCTGATCGTGTTAGTCATTTGACAGTTTTAGGGAAGTGAGGTAAGATTTGCCCCCCCCCCCCCCCCATCCAACCATTTGACTTTCAGATGTTTCCATGAACACATAAACAATATTTCCCCAGAGTCATGTTTAAAGGAGAGAGAAATCTTCCTCAACAGCGGGATTTCCCCTACTGTCAATGGGTGCCATGGAAGACTCACTGCTATATACACTGTACCCACACATTCAATAGTCCAGAGCATTCTATTACTATCACAACAGATGCCTGTTCTCCCGGCTGGCAGACACAGACTAAGGGTTTGGATTAGATACTGTATGCCTGGCACAGCAGTATTAGATGAGGAAGGGAGGGAGATGAGTTAGCCGCAGAAGTGTTGGTGGCTTTTTAATAATTTTTATTAGAATAACTAAAATGTGAATAATATTATTTTGATTAATACAATTAGATTTTTAACTTTACACAGTCCGTTTATATCATTTTTGTATTGGATTCTTATAATAAAGGTATTTTGCTTCTCAATTAGTTTTGAAGTCTTTATGAGAATAAAGAGAAAGTTCCACCACAAAATGAACGCTCAGGGACAAATTCATATTTCCCCAATTGGGAACTGAATTAAGTACCTTCATTTTAGATTTGCCATTAAAACTTTAATCCGTTTTATACCCTCCAAAAATAGTACCTTAAAATTACAAAATGTGAAGACCGCTCCAGCTTGACATTTCTTTCACTGGGAGCTCATAATTCAAATAAGTGAATAATTTGTTTTAATAAACCATGGCTAATATGACTGTTTGATTATACACTTCAACTTAGTTTCCCAGATGATTCTTTATTTTAAAAAGTCTGCAGCTACAGTATACTGAATCTTGCCTAAACTATTTGAAAGAAATCATAGTCAGCCATTGCAAACCAAAATGTTATTGTGTTTCAGAACAATTTTTACCACCTCAGATTAGGCTGAAAAGAAAAGCCCATATCTATTTTCCTTTTTTCCCTTTTCTGTCCTTCTCCCTCAGGTATGGTTTAAGAACCGCCGTGCCAAATGGAGGAAGAGGGAGAGGAACCAACAGGCTGAGCTGTGTAAAAACGGTTTCGGTGCCCAGTTCAATGGACTAATGCAGCCCTATGATGACATGTACTCTGGCTACTCATACAACAACTGGGCCACCAAGAGTCTGGCCAGCAGTCCACTGTCAGCCAAGAGCTTCCCCTTCTTCAACTCCATGAATGTAAGCCCCTTGTCCTCCCAGCCCATGTTCTCCTCCCCCAGCTCTATCCCCTCCATGAACATGGCCTCCTCCATGGTGCCCTCGGCGGTGGCCGGGGTGCCCGGCTCGGGCCTCAACAACCTGGGCAACCTGGGCAACCTCAATAGCTCCACGCTGAACTCGGTGGCGGTCACCGCCGCCACCTGCCCTTATGCCTCCACTGCAAGTCCTTACATGTACAGAGACACCTGCAACTCCAGCCTGGCCAGCCTCCGACTGAAGGCCAAGCAGCACGCCAACTTTGCCTACCCAGCCGTGCAAAACACAGTCTCCAACCTAAGCCCTTGCCAGTATGCAGTGGACCGGCCGGTATGAAGACATGTACCCACTCCCACCCACCCAGCCTGCCCTGTACCCCCCAACCTCTCAGACCCACTGCCCCCCTCTCCCTCTCCTCCTCCCGGTCCCTGCTATGCTCCATCAGTGAATCAGAGTTAACTGCACACATCATCATCACCATGGACTAGTTAACAAGACGCTGTTTGTCTAACTGATGCTACACAACAGGAATAAGCTTTAACAGTTAGAAGAAAATCCCCTGATGGACCACCACGCTTCAAAGAACTCTCTCAAATACGCTGAGACTTTGTCGCTGAACCGACCAACTGTCAAAAAGGATTTCTAAGTTTAATCCAATATCATTTTTTTGGGACTGCATGACTCGAGTGAATTTAAAATGAAGAAAACCTGGATGCTTCAACTGCACTGGTGGTCAACATCTTGGCCAAACATGAAGTCATTGTGACGCTTGCCACCATCACAGGAAAATGACCTGTGGTTCCAATATGAGGATGTATATAATGGACTTTTTTTGTTTTGTATGTGACAAAACTATCCATGAAACGTAGTACTTTGGAGATGAGAAAAGCATGTCCTTCAAGAGCAGACCCTAGGTTGATGTACTATGAGTACCTCCTTTAGGAATTGTAATTTTGTTATGAATTCCAATCCCCTCAGAAGATCAGGTGTCAAAGGTCAGAACAGAAAGGAGAGAGGAGCTAGCACAACGTAGTCTCAAACAGAAGAAATAATATCCAAAATCAGAACCTTTTTGAAGAAAAGTCTAAAAAAGCCATTGAATATATAGATTTGTGTGGTGTTATAAAAAGGGAGTCCATGACTGTAAAAATGTATGTAAGAGTGCAGTTGTTATAAAACAAGCCTTTTTTCCTGGTGTAGCCTGCTTTGTCTCATTAACATAATAAAAATGATGTGTTTTTATGAACAACACATGGGCTGAAAGTGAGTACTATTGAAAGAAAGTCACCAGTTTTCCTTACAGGTACTGCATGACTTCATCTATGTTCTATCAGAGGAGGTTGGATGCACCTTAATTGAGGAGGACGGGCTCGTGGTAATGGATGGAGTGGAGTGGAATGGTATCAAATACAAACACATGGTTTCCATGTGTTTGATGCCATTCCATTTGCTCTGTTCCAGCCATTATTATGAGCCGTCCTCCCCTCAGCAGCCTCCACTGTGTTCTATGACATTAGACTGAGTGATAAACAAGTGAACAAGCGTCAACGCCATGGAAACGCTGTCTCACATCCCTGGCAACGTTATGCAACAGAGGACGTGGGGACTGAAGAGAGATGGAGAGATATAGATGTTCCTGCTGCCTGGTTAATGATACGTTTGACCTAAACGTAACAGGAGGAATTCTTGGGGCCGTGCCTTAGATCTCTGAGGCCGGTGCCAACATTATGTAAGCCTTCAGGAGGAGTCCCTGCGGGACCCCTACCAAGGGGACTGTCGGCTGAGCCTGGGACGCCCAGCTTGTGGCAAAGCTGCCTTTTACAGCAATTACATTTTCACATTTTAGTTGTTCGTTTCTGCTTAGGCTTACTATTTAGTTACTTACTACTAGTTAATATCTACAATGTTAGACATCAGGCTCTAAAACGTGCAGGCATAAAGCAATGGAGTTATCAAATCTTAGAACAAGGAAACAATTATTTTAACATTGCCACTATATGTGTAGTTCTTTATGAACCTTTTCAAAAACACAACACTGTGTGTATAAATCTGTCTCTTCTCCCAGCAGTCCAAAAAGACAGTCCATGGGACTACAGTTGTCTGTGGAGTGAAGTGGAGCAGTCACAGTATTTGGTCTCCCCCTCCACACAACACATAGAATCAATATCCCATTGGAGGACAAACAACCCATTCCCATTTGTTCATTCTGCCCAGCACAAGGAGAACACATTCACAATGGTCCAAAGCCATTGTCTGGAAAAAATCCATACAATTTGAAGTAATAAGGATTACCTTTGAGAATACAGAATGAATAGAATAACTGTTTTTTGTACTCTGACAGTATCCTACATGGTTCAGTAAAATATTTCAAGGGCCCACATATCATGAACACATTTAGTTCAAGCATGCATTTCAGCGTCAAGAAGTCCAGCAACATCAGTAGGTTATAATTTATCTGTCACTTCAACTTCCTTGGGTCCAATATCACTTGAATTACAGTCAACAACAGCTTAGCATTAAGCAATCCACATCTCCTTTTACCCACTATAAATATCCAGGAGTGCCTACAATCTCTCTGTGGCAGTGGAAAGAATAATAAAGATTATGAAAGAATATTTGCATTTATTACTGATGATTACTCACATTTTATGACGATGATAAGCTCTCTGGGTAGCCTACGGACGTCAATGTGTTGAACATTTTGTTCGATCTAAGTCCCTATGACCGCCTGTGTCCAAAATCGATAAGGTACATATGCAACGGTATTGCCAGAGAGATGTTATCATGAAATAGTTATGCTATTGTTGTTGTTATTGAACATCTCTCACACCAAATGTCTGTAATACTGTGAATGGTGTAGAATGTAATATCAGTATCCATTCCAGGTACACTGTGTTGACTAATTTGTTAATTGCATACCTCGTTGGGAACTACGATTTAATTACATATCATTATTCCACCTTTTTCTATGATTAAAGTAATGGGCAAGACTGACTTAATTCAGGATCGGTCCTGGGGCCTCCCTGGGTGCACGTTTTGGTTTATGTCCTAGCACTACACAGCTGAATTAAAATACTCAAAGCTTGATGATGAGTTGGTTATTGCATCAGCTGTTTAGTGCTAGGGCAAAAACCAAAACGTGCACCCAGGGTGGGCCCCCGGGACCGAGTTTAGGACACCCTGACTTAATTAAAACTGTAATTTGGATATCAGCAGAAAGTACAGTAATTAGTATGGTAATTAGTGTTAATAATACAAACAGAATGGGGAAGGAATCTCAGCCTTTTCTTTTACAGTTTGTTTCCAAAGAGGATTAAAAAAATTAAAATAGGTTGAGATAGCTTTTCAAAGTTATTAACAATAAACAATTGATCAAGATGGGAGGAAAGCTCCCAGCTATGTTTATTTATTTGTATTAAAACAACATCAACTCAATACAATACAAAGACAATATGAATGGTCTCTCCCATAAGTGGCTTCTCTTGTCCGTGGGGGGCACTCGCCGCCACCCCACCCCACTCCGAGATGCCGGTGTGTCGAAGCCCCTGTCCCCGTCCCCGGCCCAAAGACATTTTCCAAGGCCGAGAAGGACCAAGCCTCACCCGACGGAAGCAATCGCACCAATAACGACCAGGACCAGCACACACCGATCACAGCATAAAACCAAAATAGAAAACATAAATAACTAAAAGCAAAACATACAATAATCACATCCCCACCCTTACCCCTGATTGAAGGACCTCAAACATTTATACTGTGTATATATTTATTCCCACACTCATTAATTCCAACATTCTGATAGCCACAGTTCAACCCATCTTTCCCAGTAAATTATCATTCTACAATTTCCTCTTGCAATACATCCCTACATTCTACCATGGTGTCTCACTAGGGACTTGAACCTCCCCATCTGCAACATTTCTGCTGAAATTGCCCCAAAAATAAACATTTTACCCAAGAGCACAATTATATTTCCAATTGACTGAATGTGGTCCTTCAAATCCCCAACAATACAGTTTGCAGGTCCAACCGCGCCCTGATATTATGACATGACAACGATTCCGGGACCTGACTCCAAAAACAAGCCACAGAAGGCAGTACCAAAAGAGATGCTCTATTGATTATGTTTCCTCGTGGCAGAGTCTGCACAGGGCTGACTGTTCAATGCCCCATATTCTGATAATTTTTTTATAGTAAGAATTTTATATAATAGCTTAAATTGAAAAGAACGGATTGATGCGTCAATTGTTATTTTCTATGTCAGTTCATAAACCCGGTGCCATGGTATTAGGACATTGAAAATCTGTTCCTAACTTTCTTGAATTTTACGCGGTATAGTTCCACTAGATGTTGGAACATTGGAGCGGGGACTTGATTCCATTCAGCCACAAGAGCATTAGTGAGGTCAGGCACTGATGTTGGGCGATTAGGCCTGGCCCCCAGTCGGGATTCCAATTTACCCCAAAGGTGTTCGATGGGGTTGAGGTCAGGCGGTAGGCCGTCATTGTAAATAACAGTTTGTTCTTAACTGACTTGCCTAGTTAAATAAAGGTTCAATAAAAAATACAAGTATGGACCTCGCTTTGTGCACGATGGCAATGTCACAGGAAACAGGAAAGGGCCTTCCCCAAACTGTTGCCACAAAGTTGGAAGTACAGAATCATCTAGAATGTCATTGTATGCAGTAGCGTTAACATTTCCCTTCACTGGAACTAAGGGGCCTAGCCCGAACCATGAAAAACAGCCCCAGACCATTATTCCTCCTCCACCAAACTTTACAGTTGGCACTATGCATTTGGGCAGGTAGCGTTCTCCTGGCATCCGCCTAACCCATGTTCGTCCGTCAGACTGCCAGATGGTGAAGCGTGATTCATCACTCCAGAGAATGCGTTTCCACTTCTCCAGAGTCCAATAGTGGCGAGCTTTAAACCACTCCAGCTGACGCTTGGCATTGCACATGGTGATCTTAGGCTTGAGTGCGGCTACTCGGCCATGGAAACCCATTTCATGACACTCCCGATGAACAGTTATTGTGCTGATGTTGCTATCAGAGGCAGTTTGGAACTCGGTAATGAGTGTTGCAACCGAGGAGAGACGCGCTACGCACTTCAGCACTCCCGTTCTGTGGTCCCGTTCTGTGAGCTTGTGTGGCCTACCACTTCACGGCTGAGCCGTTGTTGCTCCTAGACATTTCCATTTCACAATAACAGCACTTACAGTTGATCGGGCATTTCTAGCAGGGCAGAAATTTGACGAACTGACTTGTTGGAAAGGTGGCATACTATGACGGTGCAACATTGAAAGTCACTTAGTTCTTCAGTAAGGCCAATCTACTGCCAATGATTGTCTATGGAGATTGCATGGCTGTGTGCTCTATTTTTTACACCAGTCAGCAAAGGGTGTGGCTGAAATAGCCAATTCCACTAATTTGAAGGGGTGTCCACATACTTTTGTATATATAGTGTAAATCATGGAATGAGCAGGTGTTCTTAATGTTTTGTAAATCAAATCAAATTTCATTGGTCATAGTATACTCAGTATATTGGTCATTTTAAGCCATTTATGATTTCGAATTGGTTGAAAACAAAATAATTCATTCCTTTCTCTTTCAAGTAATTGCCTCTTCCATTTATGTGGAGGAGCTGCAATGAATTGGTTATAATTTTGTATTGAGCATACATCTCCATCCACTATGATTAATTGCTTGTGTGACAAAATTTTACCGTCGTTGTTTACAATGTCATTCATACCTTAGACATTATCTCCAAGAAAATTGGTTTAGCCACTATCAGTACATTGGAGTTGAGCCATATTATTTGCTGTAATATGTATTGTGCCTCTTCTGGAGGATGAAATTAGAATTGTATGGCTTTGTTTAAAAAAAGGGATACTTTAAACAGGGTTCCATTGTCAATCCACCGCAAATGGATGGTTTTATTCAGTATAACATCTAAGAGCCCCTGTTTTAAACATCGGATGTGCCTCTCTTCGTAGCTTACTGGAAAACCTGTTTGGATTTAGATACAGTTTTGGTAAAATAGAAGCTTTAAGAAAGGGTTTTAAAGCCTTGATATTTAATAGTTTTAACCATCCAAACTCATTCATTATATAAATATACCCATTCAACTTAATCTGGTTTGCCATTCCAAATAAAATTCATTATTATTTGCTCACATGACTTCTCCTGGAGTCGGTAGAGCCATGAATAGATATGTAAACTGCTATATCACTAGACAATTAATCAGGGTAATTTTCCCATAGATGGACAGGTGTTTCCCTTTCCATGGTTTCAAGATCCTATCTATTTTGCTAAGTAAACATTTTCTGTGACCAGCTTTAATTCAGTCTTTTTTTTCAGAGGGTGGGTTGCAGGTACAAAAACAATCAAAGAAATGCATACAAAGATAACCTAAACCCATAGCCCCCCTTCAGTCCCAATCCTCCCTCCCACCCCAACCGGGAGCCATGTTCGTAGCAGTGCTGCCTGCCAGCAGTAATCTTCTCTGATTGATTGAGAGATTCAAGGAGCTATCATCCTTGAGTAACATAATAGATGCAAAGCATTGAATATTTAAATGTACGCACTTCGAAATTAATTTTGTAACTTTGACTCAGAAGCATTTAACTGCAGGGCACTCCCACATTATATTATTTAGGAGACACAGTGAACAGTTAGGAGTTGGTGCCAATTTAATTGTAAAATGTTTCCTTGGATAAATACTGTCTGTGAACAAACTTAAACTGTATAAATTGATTGTTCGGATTACCGGGTGCCATAGTCATATTTATCCATATTCTGTTTGAGTTAAAGGGTTGTTCAGATTCAATTAGATCTGTGGACCATATTTTTTAATGGCTAGCTCAGAATATGAGCTTTCCAAAAGTCGTTTATATATTATAGAGAGCCCAGATCATTTATTCATCTGTGATCTTCAACGCATTTGGGAGTAATTGAGATAAATTGTCTAGATATAGTAAATTATCGTCTGCATATAATGAGATGAAGTGATCAGTAGATTTGTGGGAAATGTGTGTTATTTCTTTCAATTTATGAATTGCCTGGGCAATTGCCTGGATAATAAAAATAGCAAAGACGGTCCAAGGTCTCGAGACAGGACGACAACATAAAAGTAAAATTAGTGCTGTAATCACATATCTCCCAAATGAACATTTGTGAACAGCTGTATTAAACATTTTGAGCAGTAGTGGACCTAATTGAATACAAAATGTTAAATAGACCATCAAATCAAATGTTATTTGTCACATGCGCCGAACACCTTACAGTGAAATGCTTACTTACAAGGCCTTAACCAACAATGCAGTTTTAAGAAAAAATAGATAAGTAAAAAATAAAAGTAAAAATAACAAATAGTTAAACAGCAGCAGTAAAATAACAGTAGCAAAGCTATATACAGGGGGTACCGGGACAGAGTCAATGTGTGGGGGCACAGGTTAGTGAGGTAATTGAGGTAATATGTACATGTAGATAGAGTTAAAGTGACTATGCATAGATAATAACCAGAGAGTAGCAGCAGCGTAAAAGAGGGGGTGGGGGACAATGCAAATAGTCTGGGTAGCCATTTGATTAGCTGTTCAGGAGACTTATGGCTTGGGTGTAGAAGCCTTTGGACCTAGACTTGACACTACGGTACCGCTTACCATGCAGTAGCAGAGAGAACAGTCTATGACTTGGGTGACTGGAGTCTTTGACAATTTTTAGGGCCTTCCTCTGACACCGCCGAGTATAGAAATCCTGGATGGCAGGAAGCTTGGCCCCAGTACATGGCCCGGTGGCTGTGTGATCACGCTCTCTGCAGCCGATGTGAGTAAGACCTTTAAACAGGTCAACATTCACAAGGCCGCTGGGCCAGACGGATTACCAGGACATGTACTCCGAGCATGCGCTGACCATCTGGCAAGTGTCTCCCTGTCTGAGTCTGTAATACCAACATGTTTCAAGCAGACCGCCATAGTCCCTGTGCCCAATAACACTAAGGTAACCTGCCTAAATGACTACAGACCCATAGCACTCACATCTGTAGCCACAAAATACTTTGAAAGGCTGGTCATGACTCACATCAACACCATTATCCCAGAAACCTTAGACCCACTCCAATTTGCATACCACACCAACAGATTCACAGACAATGCAATCGGTATTGCACTCCACACTGCCCTTTCCCACCTGGACAAAAGGAACACCTATGTGAGAATGCTATTCATTGACTACAGCTCAGCATTCAACACCATAGTGTCCTCAAAACTCTTCACTAAGCTAAGGACCCTGGGACTAAACAGCTCCCTCTGCAACTGGATCCTAGACTTAGGTAAAAGGGGTAGGTAAAACACATCCGCCACGCTGGTCCTCAACACGGGGGGCCCTCAGGGGTGCGTGCTCAGCCCCTTCCTGTACTCCCTGTTCACTCCTGACTGCACGGCCAGGCACAATTCCAAAACCATCATTATGTTTGCTGATGACACAACAGTGGTAGGCCTGATCACCGACAACGAGACAGCCTATAGGGAGGAGGTCAGAGACCTGACCATGTGGTGCAAGGACAACAACCTCTCCCTCAACGTAATCAAGTCAAAGGGAATGATTGTGGACTACAGGAAAAAGACAGGGCATGCCCCCGACAGGGCTGTAGTGGAGCAGGTTGAGAGCTTCAAGTTCCTTGGCATCCACATCAACAACAAACTAACACGGTCCAAGCAGAACAAGACAGCCGTGAAGAGGGCACGACAAAACGTATTCCCCTTCAGGAGACTGAAAAAAATTGTCATGGGTCCTCAGAACCTCAAAAGATCTTACAGCTGCACCATCGAGAGCTTCCTGATGGGTTGCAAAACTGCCTGGTATGGTAACTGCTCGGCCTACGACCGCAAGGCACTACAGAGGGTAGTGCATATGGCCCAGTACATCACCTTGGCCAAGCTTCCTGCCATCCAGAACCTCTATACCAGGTGGTGTCAGAGGAAGGCCTTAAAAATCGTCAAGGACTCCAGCTACCCTAGTTGACTCTGTTCCGGTACCCCAGGTATATAGCCCTGCTATTGTTTACTGCTGCTCTTTAATTATTTGTTTTTCTTATCTCTTACTTTGAATATTTTTTTATTTTTTTAGTATTTTCTTAAAACTGCATCGTTGGTTAAGGGCTTGTAAGTAAGCATTTCACTGTAAAGTCTACACCTGTTGTATTCGGCGCAGGTGACAAATAAAATTGGATTAGATTTGTGTCTAAATCGATGGATGGCAAATTCAAATCTCTGTCTTATGAATAAATCAAGTTATGTTTTGACTTTGGAAAGAGTAATAGCAACCTGGACTGAAAAGAGTGTTTCTTGAGAATACTCTAACACATCTTTTTAATTGTGATTTATTCAACCCAGATGCAAATGCAGTTGCATTTTTTTGAAATAAAACCTTTCGTGGCATCCCATAGAATCCGTGGGGTCATCGACTGAAATTTTAAATGTATTATTATTAATTAATTTAGTTCAATTTCAAATTGATCACAGAATGTAAGATTTTGTAGTAATGATATGCTGAAACGCCCTCTTATGGTTATTGTAGGTGATTATGGCATTTTAAGTTGGAAGTAGTATGTTCGGTGGTCAGACAAGCTCACATGTCAAATTTCTATTTTCTTGACTAAAGACAACAGAGGTGTAGATAACAGTATGACATCGATTTGTGAGAATGATTTATGACTGTTTGAGTAGAAAGTGTAATCTTTTGCTTTAGGATTATGTGCTCACCAGGCATCAATGAGGTTGTAATCAGAGCGTATATAATGGAGGGCCTTGGTTGCATGTGGATTGTAGTTGTTCTTACATGATTTCTCCCGCATGCCCAAAATGGCATTCATGTCTGTCCCAAAAACCAAATGGAATTTAGTTAATTCTATTAATATGCTGTTCAGAGAATAAAAATTCATATGAATTTGGAGCGTATACATTAGTCAAGGCAATTTTCTTTCCATTATGGAAACATTTAAGGTAAGTGATTCTTCCTTCTTGGTTTTCGCCTTCACCCAAGATGGTGATTTTGAGATTCTTATGTGTCATTATGATTACACCTTTAGTGTTGTTTGGGGCTGATGAAAAAACAGCCAGTTTGTACAAATGGTTAACTTTTCTTTGCAAGTCCTTTTGGAGGAGGTGTGTTTCTTGGAGCATTGCTACATCAACATGGTTTCTTGCTAGGATATCGAGACAGCTGGAACATTTAATAAGAGAGTGCAGGCCTTTCAAATTCCAAGTGAGAATAGCTAGCGTTGCATTGTGAAAAAAAAATAGTGTATTATTAATTATGTAATTGTTATCTTTAGTGATTCTGTTTTCTATTCAGGAGATTGATTTCCCATTCTAGCTCAGTTCGTGCTGTTTCCAGGTCATGGAGTTGCTTTCTACTTTAGTTGAGTAGGAATCCACTTTCGAAGTGGGCAGTGCAAGAGATTCAAAATAGGTCAGCTACTGGAGCGAAACAGACTTGCTATTGTTCCTTGTAAACCAGTGAACGTTCCACACCTTAATGTGAAGTTATATCGAAGTCGGAAGTTTATATACACCTTAGCCAAATTCATTTAAACTCAGTTTTCACAATACCTGACATTTAATCAGAGTAAAAAATCCCTGTTTTAGGTCAGTTAGGATCACCACTTTATTTTAAGAATGTGAAATATCAGAATAATAGTAGAGAGAATTATTTATTTGAGCTTTTATTTCTTTCATCACATTCCCAGTGGGTCAGAAGTTACATACACTCAATTAGTATTTGGTAGCATTGCCTTTAAATTGTTAAACTTGGGTCAAATGTTTCGGGTAGCCTTCCACAAGCTTCCCATAATAAGTTGGGTGAATATTACCCATTCCTCCTGACAGAGCTGGTGTACCTGAGTCAGGTTTGTAGGCCTCCTTGCTCGCACATGCTTTTTCAGTTCTACCAACAAATTTTCAATAGGATTGAGGTCAGGGCTTTGATGGCCACTCCAATACATTGACTTTGTTGCCACAACTTTGGAAGTATGCTTGGGGTCATTGTCCATTTGGAAGACCCATTTCTGACCAAGTTTTAACTTCCTGACTGATGCCTTGAGATGTTGCTTCAATATATCCACATACTTTTCCATCCTCATGATGCCATCTATTTTGTGAAGTGCACCAGTCCCTCCTGCAGCAAAACACCCCCACAACATGATGCTGCCACCCCCGTGCTTCACTGTTGGGATGGTGTTCTTTGGCTTGCAAGCCTCCCCATTTTTCCTCCAAACATAACAATGGTCATTATGGCAAAACAGTTCTATTTTTGTTTCATCAGACCAGAGGACATTTCTCCAAAAAGTACGATCTTCGTCCCCATGTGCAGTTGTAAACCATAGTCTGGCTTTTTTGAATGGCGTTTGGAGCAGTGGCTTCTACCTTGCTGAGCGGACTTTCAGGTTATGTCGATATAGGACTCGTTTGAGTGGATAGATACTTTTGTACCTGTTTCCTCCAGCATCTTCACAAGGTCCTTTGCTGTTGTTCTGGGATTGATTTGCACTTTTCGCACCAAAGTACATTCATCTCTAGGAGACAGAACGTGACTCCTTCCTGAGCGGTATGACGGCTGCGTGGTCCCATGGTGTTTATACTTGCGTACTACTGTTTGTACAGATGAACGTGGTACCTTCAGGCATTTGGAAATTGCTCCCAAGGATGTTCCAGACTTGTGGAGGTCTCCATTTTTTTCGGAGGTCTTGGCGGATTTCTTTGGATTTTTCCATGATGTCAAGCAAAGAGGCACTTAGTTTGAAGGTAGGCCTTGAAATACATCCACAGGTTCACCTCCAATTGACTCAAAGTCTGCCAAGAAGCTTCTAAAGCCATGACATCATTTTCTGGAATTTTCCAAGCTGTTTTATGGCACAGTCAATTTAGTGTATGTAAACTTCTGACGCACTGGAATTGTGATACAGTGAATTATAAGTGAAATAATATGTCTGTAAACAATTGTTGGAAAAATGACTTGTGTCATGCACAAAGTAGATGTCCTAACCGACTTGCAAAAAACTATAGTTTGTAACGAAAAATTTGTGGAGTGGTTGAAAAACAAGTTTTAATGACTTCAACCTAAGTGTATGTAAACTTCCGACTTCCACTGTATATGTTGATAATTATTTGAAAATAAGTTAATTCATACAGTGCCTTTGGAAAGTATTCAGACCTCTTGACTTTTTCCACATTTTGTTACGTTACAGCCCTATTCTAAAATGGATTCAATTAAAAAATCCTCAGCAATCTACACACAATACCCAATAATGACAGGTTTTAAGAAATGTTTGCAAATGTATAACAAGTAAAAAAAGAAATACCTTATTTACATAATTATTCAAACCCTTAGCTATGAGACTTGAAATTGAGCTCAGGTGTCTCTTGTTTCCATTGATCATCCATGAGATTTTCTACAACTTGATTGGAGTCCACCTGTAGTAATTTCAATTGATTGGACATGATTTTGGAAAGGCCATGAGGTCGAAGGAATTGTCTATAGAGCTCAGAGACAGGATTGTGTCAAGGCACTGATCTGGGGAAGGGTACCAAAACATTTCTGCAGCATTGAAGGTCCCCAAGAACACAGTGGTCTCCATCATTCTTAAATGGAAGAAGTTTGGAACCACCAAGACTCTTCCTTAAGCTGGCCATCCGGCCAAACTGAGCAATCGAGGGAGAAGGGACTTGGTTAGGAAGGTGACCGAGAACCCGATGGCCACTCTGACAGAGCTCTAGAGTTCCTCTGTGGAGACGGGAGAACATTCCAGAAGGATAACCATCACGTCTGGAGGAAACCTGGCAAAATCCCTACGGTGAAGTTTGGTGGTGGCAGCATCATGCTGTGGGGGTGTTTTTCAGTGGCAAGGACTGGGAGACTAGTCAGGATTGAGGGAAAGATGAACGTAGCAAAGTACAGAGAGATCCTTGATGAAAACCTGCTCCAGAGCGCTCAGGACCTCAGACTCAGGCAAAAGTTCACCCTCCAACAGGACAACGACCCTAAGCACACAGCCAAGACAACGCAGAAATAGCTTTGGGACAAAACTCTGAATGTCCTTAAGTGGCCCAGCCAGAGGCTGGACTTGAACCCGATCAAACATATCAAATCAAATCAATGTTTATTTGTCATGTGTGCCGAATACAACAGGTAGACCTTACAGTGAAATGCTTACTTACAGTCTCTAACCAATAGTGCAAAAAAGGTATTAGGTGAACAATGGGTGGGTAAAGAAATAAAAACAACAGTAAAAAGACAGGCTATATACAGTAGCGAGGCTATAAAAAGTAGCGAGACACCGGTTAGTCAGGCTGATTGAGGTAGTATGTACATGTAGATATGGTTAAAGTGACTATGCATATATGATGAACAGAGAGTAGCAGTAGCGTAAAAGAGGGGTTGACGGGTGGTGGGTGGGACACAATGCAGATAGCCCGGTTAGCCACTGTGTGGGAGCACTGATTGGTCGGCCCAATTGAGGTAGTATGTACATGAATGTATAGTTAAAGTGACTATGCAAATATGATAAACAGAGAGTAGCAGCAGCGTAAAAGGAGGGGTTGGGGTGGGGGGGCACACAATGCAAATAGTCCGGGTAGCCATTTGATTACCTGTTCAGGAGTCTTATGGCTTGGGGGTAAAAACTGTTGAGAAGCCTTTTTGTCCTAGACTTGGCAATCCGGTACTGCTTGCCATGCGGTAATAGAGAGAACAGTCTATGACTGGGGTGGCTGGGGCCTTTGACAATTTTTTGGCCCTTACTCTGACAGCGCCTGGTGTAGAGGTCCTGGATGGCAGGCAGTTTTGCCCCAGTGATGTACTGGTCCGTACACACTACCCTCTGACCTAGAGGTCGGAGGCTGAGCAGTTACCATACCAGGCAGTGATGCAACCCGTCAGGATGCTCTCGATAGTGCAGCTGTAAAATCTTTTGAGGATCTCAGGACCAATGCCAAATCTTTTTAATTTCCTGAGGGGGAACAGGCTTTGTCGTGCCCTCTTCACGACTGTCTTGGTGTGTTTGGACCATTCTAGTTTGTTGTTGATGTGGATACCAAGGAACTTGACGCTCTCAACCTGCTCCACTACAGCCCTGTCGATGAGAATGTGGGCGTGCTCGGTCCTCCTTTTCCTGTAGTCCACAATGATCTCCTTAGTCTTGGTTACGTTGAGGGATAGTTTGTTTTTCTGGTACCACCCGGCCTGGTCTCTGACCTCCATTGTTGGTGATCAGGCCTACCACTGTTGTGTCGTCTGCAAACTTAATGATGATGTTGGAGTCGTGCCTGGCCATGCAGTTGTGGGTGAACAAGGAGTACAGGAGGGGACTGAACACGCACCCCTGGGGAGCTCCAGTGTTGAGGATCAGCGTGGCAGATGTGTTGCTGCCTACCCTCACCACCTGGGGGCGCCCCGTCAGGAAGTCCAGGATCCAGTTGCAGAGGGTGTTTAGTCCCAGGATCCTTAGCTTAGTGATGAGCTTTGAGGGTACTATGGTGTTGAACGCTGAGCTGTAGTCAATGAATAGCATTCTCACGTAAGTGTTCCTCTTATCCAGGTGGGAAAGGCCAGTGTGGAGTGCAATAGAGATTGCATCATCTGTGGATCTGTTTGGGCGGTATGCAAATTGGAGTGGGTCTAGGGTTTCTGGGATAATGGTGTTGATGTGAGCCATTACCAACCTTTCAAAGCACTTCATGGCTACAGATGTGAGTGCTATGGTTCTGTAGTCATTTAGGCAGGTTGCCTTTGCGTTCTTGGGTACAGGGACTATGGTGGTCTGCTTGAAACATGTTGGTATTACAGAATTAATCAGGGACATGTTGAAAATGTCAGTGAAGACACCTGCCAGTTGGTCAGCACATGCCCGGAGCACACGTCCTGGTAATCCGTCTGGCCCCGCAGCCTTGTGTATGTTGACTTGTTTATCACTGGGACTAAGCTGCCTGCCAAACCTTGACCTAGAAAATATAAAAAACTATCGGCCTATATTGAATCTTCCATTCCTCTCTAAAATGTTTGAAAAAGCTGTTGTGCATATCTGGAGCAATTCTCCTGTCTTATCCGGTGTCCTGTGTGAATTTAAGTATGCTCTCTCTCTAATTCTCTCTTTCTTTCTCTCGGAGGACCTGAGCCCTAGGACCATGCCTCAGGACTACCTGGCATGATGACTCCTTGCTGTCCCCAGTCCACCTGGCCGTGCTGCTGCTCCAGTTTCAACTGTTCTGCTTGCAACTATGGAACCCTGACCTGTTCACCGGACGTGCTAGCTGGCCCAAACCTGCTGTTTTCAACTCTCTAGAGACAGCAGGAGTGGTAGAGATACTCTTAATGATCAGCTATGAAAAGCCAACTGACATTTACCCCTGAGGTGCTGACTTGTTGCACCCTCAACAACTACTGTGATTATTAGTATTTGACCATGCTGGTCATTTATGAACATTTGAACATCTTGGCCATGTTCTGATATAATCTCCACCCGGCACAGCCAGAAGAGGACTGGCCACCCCTCATAGTCTGGTTCCTCTCTAGGTTTCTTCCTAGGTTTTGGCCTTTCTGGGGAGTTTTTCCTAGCCACCATGCTTCTACACCTGCATTGCTTGCTGTTTGGGGGCTATATAAATACATTTGACTTTGATTTTATTTGATTTACTCACGTCGGCTACGGAGAGCGTGATCACACAGTCGCCTGGAACAGCTGATGTTCTCATGCATGCCTCAGTGTTGCTTGCATAGAAGTGATTTAGCTCATTTGGTAGGCTTGTGTCACTGGGCAGCTCGCGAATGTGCTTCCCTTTGTAGTCTATAATAGTTTGCAAGCCCTGCCACATAAGACGAGCATCGGAGTCGTTGTAGTATGATTCAATCTTAGCCCTGTATTGACGCTTTGCCTGTTTGATGGTTCGTCGCAGGGCATAGCAGGATTTCTTGTAAGCTTCCGGGTTAGAGTCCCGCACCTTGAAAGCGGCAGCTCTTCCCTTTAGCTCAGTGCGAATGTTGCCTGTAATCCATGGCTTCTGGTTGAGGTATGTACATACAGTCACTGTGGGGACGACGTCCTCGATGCACTTATTGATAAAGCCAGTGACTCAATGCCATCGGAAGAATCCCGGAACATGTTCCAGTCTGTGATAGCAAAACAGTCCTGTAGTTTAGCATCTGCATCATCTGACCACTTTTTTATAGACTGAGTCACTGGTGCTTCCTGCTTTAATTTTTTGCTTGTAAGCAGGAATCAGGAGGATAGAGTTGTGGTCGGATTTACCAAATGGAGGGCGAGGGAGAGCTTTGTACGCGTTTCTGTGTGTGGAGTTCAGGTGATCTAGAATTTTTTCCCTCTGGTTGCACATTTAACATGTTGATGGAAATTTGGTAGAACTGATTTAAGTTTCCCTGCATTAAAGTCTCCGGCCACTAGGAGCGCCGCCTCTGGGTGAGAGGTTTCTTGTTTGCTTATTTCCTTATACAGCTGACTGAGTGCTGTCTTAGTGCCAGCATCTGTCTGTGGTGGTAAATAAACAGCCATGAAAAGTATAGCTGAAAATTCTCTAGGCATGTAGTGTGGCCAGCAAACATTTCTGGAGAGACCTGAAAATAGCTGTGCATGACCGCTCCCCATCCAACCTGACAGAGCTTGAGAGGATATGCAGAGAAGAATGGGAGAAACTCCCCAAATACAGGTGTGCCAAGCTTGTAGCGTCATACCCAAGAAGACTCAAGGCTGTAATCGCTGCCAAAGGTGCTTCAACAAAGTACTGAGTAATACTTATGTTTTTTTTTAAATCTGTAATAAATTAGCAAACATCTCCAAAAACCTGTTTTTGCTTTGTCATTATGAGGTATTGTGTGTAGATTGATGAGGGGAAAAAAACAATTTAATACATTTTTGAACAAGGCTGTAACCTCACAAAATGTGGAAAATGTCAAGGGGTCTGAAAACTTTCCGAGGCACTGTACATGTCATCATTCATGAAGTTGTAAGCTGCAACAACAATCTCTCTAATAGTGTATAATCAATATATTGTGATGATTAATTCATGGACAAAACTATAACAATTAAGGGCATGAATTAGTTTAGAAAAACATCCCTAGCCATATTCTAAAAGATAGATTAAGCACTGGTTTAAACATCTTAATTCCAAACTCATTAAAACATTTTTTTATCCACAATTAACCAACCGAAAAGTTTTCCTCATCAACATAATTGTTCAGTGGTGTAAATGGGCAAACGGTTCATATAGGAGTATCATATTAAAACATCATAGTACAGGACAGATTCATGCGGGAATCCTCAAAGAGGAGGAGGTGAAAGAGGAACATGAGGGATTTATTGTTTTGTTTTTTATGTCTTGTGAATACATGCCCACTAAGAAGCTTGAGGATTGATAAATACTGTTTTCATTGTAGCTGTTTATGAAGTGTATCAGCACCTTACATACAGTCCCTTCAGAAAGTATTCACACCCCTTGACCTTTTCCACATTTTGTTGTGTTACAAAGAAATTCACTCTATGTTCTGAATACAGATGATGCCGACAGACATGACAGCTCTGCTTCTAGCTCCTAAGCAATTTTGCAGTATTTTGTTTTTTGTGTTTTATTTCTTACATTATTAGTCCAGAATGTTTTTTTGTTATTACATACAGCTGGAAATTGCTTTTGGATATCAGAGCAATGTTAACTCATCAGCATTATGACCAGAAATACGACTTATCCGAATTGGATCCTTTGTTTTTAACCCCCAGGGAAATTGAACTTATCCCAGAGACCACTTCAAGACGTAGCCGGCGGAGAAGAGATATTCGGAGTGGACTTCTAGTCCAACTCAGAAGGCGTGCACACCATTCACCACTACAGAGTATTTTACTCGCTAATGTTCAGTCGCTGGACAATAAAGTAGACAAGCTCAGGGTGAGGATCTCCTTCCAGAGAAACATCAGGGACTGTAACATACTCTGTTTCATGGAATCATGCCTCTCTCCGGATATACTGTCCCCTTCCATACAGCCATCTGGGTTCTCAGTACATCGCGCAGACAGGAATAAAGAACTCTCGGGGAAAAGAAAGGTGGTGGTGTGTCATTCATGATTAACTACTCATGGTGTGATTGTGATAATGTACAGGAACTCAAGTCCTGTTGTTCACCTGACCTAGATTACCTCACAATCAAATTCCGACTGTGTTACCTCCCAAGAGAATTCTCTTTGGTTATAGTCACAGCCGTGTTTATTCCCCCTCAAGCCGAAACCATGACGGCCCTCAAGGAAATAAACTGGACTTTGTGCAAACTGGAAACCACATATCCTGAGGCCGCATTTATTGTAGCTGGGGATTTTAACAAAACAAATTTGAGGAAAACGTTACCGAAGTACTATCAACACATTGCCTGTAGTACTCGTGCCTCAAAAACTCTCGACCATTCTTACTCTCCCTTCCGGGACGGTTACAAGGCCCTCCCCCGCCCTCCCTTCGGGCAAATCCGATCACGACTCCATTCTGCTCCTCCCTTCCTATAGGCAGAATCTCAAACAGGAAGTACCCGTGCTAAGGTCTATTCAATGCTGGTTTGACCAATCGGAATCCATGCTTCAAGATTGTTTTGATCACGCAAACTGGGATATGTTCCGGGTTGCCTCTGAGAATAACATTGACATATACAAGAACACGGTGACTGAGTTAATCAGAAAGTGTATAGGGGATGTTGTTCCCACTGTGACTATTAAAACCAACCCAATCCAAAAACCGTGGATAGATGACAGCATTTGCGCAAAACTGAAAGCATTTAACCACAGCAAGGTGACTGGGAATATAGTCGAATACAAACAGTGTAGTTATTCCGTCCGTAAGGCAATTAGACATGCAAAACTTCAGTACAGACACAAAGCGGAGTCGCAATTCAACAGCTCAGACACGAGACATATGTGGCAGGGTCTACAGACAATCATGGATTACAAAGGGAAAACCAGACACATTGCGGACTCTGACTTCTTGCACCCGGACAAGCTTAACACCTTCTTTGCCCACTTTAAGGATAACACAGTGCCACCTACGCGGCCCGCTCCCAAGGACTGTGGGCTCTCGTTCTCTGTGGCCGACGTGATTAAGACATTTAAGCGTGTTAACCCTCGCATGGCTGCCGGCCCAGAAGGCATCCCCAGCCGCGTCCTCAGAGCATGTGCAAACCAGCTGGCTGGAGTGTTTACGGACATTTTCAATTTTTCCCCATCCCAGTCTGCTGTCCCCACTTGCTTCAAGATGTCCACCATAGTTCCTGTACAAAAGAAAAGGTAACTGAACTAAATTACTCTCGCCCTGTAGCACTTACTTACAGTGCCTTGCGAAAGTATTCGGCCCCCTTGAACTTTGCGACCTTTTGCCACATTTCAGGCTTCAAACATAAAGATATAAAACTGTATTTTTTGTGAAGAATCAACAACAAGTGGGACACAATCATGAAGTGGAACGACATTTATTGGATATTTCAAACTTTTTTAACAAATCAAAAACTGAAAAATCGGGCGTGCAAAATTATTCAGCCCCCTTAAGATAATACTTTGTAGCGCCACCTTTTGCTGTGATTACAGCTGTAAGTCGCTTGGGGTATGTCTCTATCAGTTTTGCACATCGAGAGACTGAATTTTTTCCCATTCATCCTTGCAAAACAACTCGAGCTCAGTGAGGTTGGATGGAGAGCATTTGTGAACAGCAGTTTTCAGTTCTTTCCACAGATTCTTGATTGGATTCAGGTCTGGACTTTGACTTGGCCATTCTAACACCTGGATATGTTTATTTTTGAACCATTCCATTGTAGATTTTGTTTTATGTTTTGGATCATTGTCTTGTTGGAAGACAAATCTCCGTCCCAGTCTCAGGTCTTTTGCAGACTCCATCAGGTTTTCTTCCAGAATGGTCCTGTATTTGGCTCCATCCATCTTCCCATCAATTTTAACCATCTTCCCTGTCCCTGCTGAAGAAAAGCAGGCCCAAACCATGATGCTGCCACCACCATGTTTGGCAGTGGGTATGGTGTGTTCAGGGTGATGAGCTGTGTTGCTTTTACGCCAAACATAACGTTTTGCATTGTTGCCAAAAAGTTCAATTTTGGTTTCATCTGACCAGAGCACCTTCTTCCACATGTTTGGTGTGTCTCCCAGGTGGCTTGTGGCAAACTTTAAACTGCACTTTTTATGGATATCTTTAAGAAATGGCTTTCTTCTTGCCACTCTTCCATAAAGGCCAGATTTATGCAAAATACGACTGATTGTTGTCCTATGGACAGAGTCTCCCACCTCAGCTGTAGACCTCTGCAGTTCATCCAGAGTGATCATGGGCCTCTTGGCTGCATCTCTGATCAGTCTTCTCCTTGCATGAGCTGAAAGTTTAGAGGGACGGCCAGGTCTTGGTAGATTTGCAGTGGTCTGATACTTCTTCCATTTCAATATTATCGCTTGCACAGTGCTCCTTGGGATGTTTAAAGCTTGGGAAATCTTTTTGTATCCAAATCCGGCTTTAAACTTCTTCACAACAGTATCTCGGACCTGCCTGGTGTGTTCCTTGTTCTTCATGATGCTCTCTGCGCTTTTAACGGACCTCTGAGACTATCACAGTGCAGCTGCATTTATACGGAGACTTGATTACACACAGGTGGATTGTACTTATCATCATTAGTCATTTAGGTCAACATTGGATCATTCAGAGATCCTCACTGAACTTCTGGAGAGAGTTTGCTGCACTGAAAGTAAAGGGGCTGAATAATTTTGCACGCCCAATTTTTCAGTTTTTGATTTGTTAAAAAAGTTTGAAATATCCAATAAATGTCGTTCCACTTCATGATTGTGTCCCACTTGTTGTTGATTCTTCACAAAAAAATACAGTTTTATATCTTTATGTTTGAAGCCTGAAATGTGGCAAAAGGTTGCAAATTTCAAGGGGGCCGAATACTTTCGCAAGGCACTGTATGTCATCATGAAGTGCTTTGAGAGTCTAGTTAAGGATCATATCACCTCCACCTTACCTGACACCCTAGACCCACTTCAATTGGCATACCGCCCCAATAATCCACAGACGATGCAATCGCACACTGCCCTATCCCACCTAGACAAGAGGAATACCTATGCAAGAATGCTGTTCATTGACTATAGTTCAGCCTTCAACACCATAGTACCCTCCAAGCTCATCATTAAGCTCGAGGCCCTGGGTCTGTGCAACTGGGTCTCCAAAACGGGCCGCCACCCAGGTGTTGAAGGTAGGAAACAACACATCCACTACGCTGATCCTCAACACAGGGGCCCCACAAGGGTGCGTGCTCAGACCCCTCTTCTACTCCCTGTTCACCCATGACTGCGTGGCCATGCACGCCTCCAACTCAATCATCAAGTTTGTAGATGACACAACAATAGCAGGCCTGATTACCAACAATGGCGAGACAGTCTACAGGGAGGAGGTGAGGCCCCCGCAGAGTGTTGCCAGGAAAATAACCTACCCTTAATGTCAACAAAACAAAGGAGCTGATTGTGGACTTCAGGAGACAGCAGAGGGAGTATGCCCCTATCCACATCAATGGGACCGCAGTGGAGAAGGTGAAGAGCTTCAAGTCCCTCGGCGTACACATCACTGTCAATCTGAAATTGTCAACCAACACATACAGTGTGGTGAAGAAGGCGCAACAGCGCCTCTTTAACCTCAGGAGGCTGAAGAAATGTGGCTTGCCCCCAAAGACCCTAACAAACTTTTACAGATGCACAGCCTGTCGGGCTGTATCACCACCTGGTACGGCAACTGCACCATCCTCAATCGCAGGACTCTCCAGAGGGTGGTGCAATCTGCTCTACGCATCACTGGGAGCACACTGCCTGCTGAGGAGTATTTCTGTCTGTAATAATGCCTTTTTTGCGGGGGGAAAACTCATTATGATTGGCTGGTCCTGGCTGCCAAGTGGATGGGCCTACGCCCTCCAATGCCCACCCATGGCTGCACCCCTGCCCGGTCATGTGAAATCCATAGATTGGCGCATCATTTATTTATTTAAATGGACTGATTTACTTATATGAACTATAATGCAGTAAAATCTTTGAAATTGTTGCATGTTGCGTTTATATTTCAAACCCTTTGACTTTTTCCACATTTTGTTAGGTTACAGCCTTATTCAAAAATATTGTCACGTTCTGACCTTAGTTCTTTTGTTATGTCTTTGTTTTGGTATGGTCAGGGAGTGAGTTGGGTGGGTTGTCTATGTTAGTTTTTCTATGATTTGCTATTTCTGTGTTTGGCCTGGTATGGTTCTCAATCAGAGGCAGCTGTCAATCGTTGTCCCTGATTGAGAACCATATTTAGGTAGCCTGTTTTCTATTGTGTTTCGTGGGTGATTATTTTCTGTTGTCTGTTGTGTGTCTGCACCAGCCAGAACGGTTTTCGGTCGTTTCTCTTTGTTATTTTGGTTATTTCTGTGTTCATTCTAATAAATATGGACACATACTACGCTGCACCTTGGTCCTCACCTTCTTCCACCAACAACGACCTTGACAAATGTATTAAATTGGTTTTCCCCCTCATCAATCTACACACAATACCCCATAATGACAAAGCAAAAACAGGTTTCTAGAGATGTTTGCTAATTTATTACAGATTTTAAAAAACACAAGTCTTACTCAGTGCTTTGATGAAGCACCTTTGGCAGCGATTACAGCCTTGAGTCTTCTTGGGTATGACGCTACAAGCTTGGCACACCAGTATTTGGGGAGTTTCTCCCATTCTTCTCTGCAGATCCTCTCAAGCTCTGTCAGGTTGGATGGGAGCGGTGCTGCACAGCTATTTTCAGGTCTCTCCTGATATGTTTGATCGGGTTCAAGTCCAGCCTCCGGCTGGGCCACTTAATGACATTCAGAGTTTTGTCCCAAAGCTATTCCTGCGTTGTCTTGGCTGTGTGCTTAGGGTTGTTGTCCTGTTGGAGGGTGAACTTTCGCCCCAGTCTGAGGTCCTGAGCGCTCTGGAGCAGGTTTTTATCAAGGATCTCTCTATACTTTGCTACGTTTATCTTTCCCTTGGTCCTGACTAGTCTCCCAGTCCTTGCCACTGAAAAACACCCCCACAGCATGATCCTGCCACCACCAAACTTCACCGTAGCGATTTTGCCAGGTTTCCTCCAGATATGATGCTTGGCATTCAGGCCATAGAGTTGAATCTTGGTTTCATCAGACCAGAGAATCTTGTTTCTCATGGTCTGAGAGTCTTTAGGTCATGTGCCTTTTACTGAGTGGCGGCATCCGTCTGGCCACTTTACCATAAAGGCCTAATTGGTGGAGAGCTGCAGAGATGGTTATCCTTCTGGAATGTTCTCCCGTCTCCACAGAGGAACTCTAGAGCTCTGTCAGAGTGACCATCGGGTTCTTGGTCACCTCCCTAAACAAGTCCCTTCTCCCCCGATTGCTCAGTTTGGCTGGGCGGCCAGCTTATGGAAGAGTCTTGGTGGTTATAAACTTCTTCCATTTAAGAATGATGGAGGCCACTGTGTTCTTGGGGACATTCAATGCTCCAGAAATGTTTTGGTACCATTCCCCAGATCTGTTCCTCGACACAATCCTGTCTCTATGGACAATTCCTTCAACCTCATGGCTTGGTTTTTGATCTGACATGCACTGTCAACTGTTGGTCCTTACATAGACAGGTGTGTGCCTTTCCAAATCATGTCCAATCAATTGAATTTACCACAGGTGGACTCCAATCAAGTTGTTGAAAATCTAATGGATGAACAATGGAAACAGGATGCACCTGAGCTCAATTTCGAGTCTCATAGCAAAGGTCTGAATACTTATGTAAATAAGGTATTTCTGTTTTATTTTTAAATGTTTGCTAAATGTTCTAAAAACATGTTTATGCTTTGTCATTATGGGATATTGTGTGTAGATTTAATTAAATATATATTTTAGAATAAGGCTGTAACGTAACAAAATGTGGAAAAAGTCAAGGGCTCTGAATACTTTCCGAAGGCAATGTACAAGATGTATAACATGCCTCGTTTCTGTTTAATCCCCCATTATGTGATTAAACCCCTCCTTTTCAATAAGATGCTTGTAGAGACACTGTCTCGGCTCTATCTGAATACTCACAATAGGAACAATACAAGATATGGCTGACATGCTGTACCCTGGGGGATCAGGGAATCGGTGGACCACACAGACTCTCATACCTGAGCAAGCCACAGACACAGCAAGCCCAATTTTGGATCTATTTGAGGCCTGAAACTTGCTGTTTAGGGGTGGATTTTAGGGTATCTACTTTATCCTACTCTACCACTCAATATGATTTTGAGGATTTAGTCCAACTATACCCTCAGTAAAACCCAGAGAACGTGTGCTTTCTCTGTCACACACACAACCGCAGAAACTGCATGCTGTATTGTTTTGGTGCAGCCTCTGCATACTTCAGCCTGGTCCTGTGTGTAATTCTCCAGCAATAAAAGCCTTGCTGTCTGCCTCCCTCCTCCTCTTCCTTCTTCCTTCCACCTCCTTCTCCTCCACCCCCTACTTCCACCTCCTTCTCATCCTCCTCCTGGTTTTAGATGCTCCTGCCCTGCCGGATGGTTCCAGACTGTGGTCCTCCACTCCAACTGTAATACATTAGCAGGATTAACATTCCGATGGTAAGCCCCGCAGACGAACCTGCCGGCTTTTCTGTCCTCTTCCCCCAGGCCATCAGCCTGCTCCATCTTGCACGTAATTTCTCTTATGCCTCTTTGCCTTTCCCCTTCACACACATGTGCCACAGTGCAATGATGCATCAAAAGTTAATCTCTCGACTAACAATATTCCTGGCTTCCTTTTCCCACCATTACCTACATGAGTTGTAAGGCTAGTTCTGACAGGTTTGTGGTGAGATGTTATACTGTAGAAATCCAGAAATTAATGAGACGTTTCAATGACATTGATGAATCAGAATGCATGCAACAACAAAAACAAACATTTATTTCCCCTTGCAGAGCTGTGGCTGAATTGTTACTGCTGTGTTCATAACCAAAATCTACAATGGTTATGTCTCCACTTGTTTGTGGACACCTAATAGCCAAAGCAAAGACAAATCGAGCTAATAAATAAATTCAACAAGTAAACTAAGACTACAACAAACACACATTGGTCCTGAAGTAATCAAAATGATACACACACATATTTAACCCTTGGGATAGGTCAGGTAGTCTGGCTAACACCAGCTCTCGTCGGCCTCCTGTCACAGCCTTTCCTAGTGTAGTCATGTGGGTTGTGTAAACCAGGCTAAAGGCCAGATGCTTCACTAAACCAATCCCAGCCACCTCCTATTACACATTATTTATCCAGGATCCCCAGAGGAGAGAGAGCACCTTAGGACTGTTTTCTCATGGGATTATCCTCCTTGGTCGAAACGCACCCAACTCCACAATGACCATCTCCTCTAAATGCACTAACAGAATGATCTGGCAAAGATGACCCCTCCTCCCTGTCTCACATTTATTATGTTGTTGAGTTTTCTTTTACAGTATAAAGTATCTTGTCTAGAGCTTTGGATATGTGAAGTGTCTGCTATACTCCTTGTGATGATAATATAATTGCAAGGTAGGAATTTCATAAATAGGTAAATTACCAAACAATTATGCTGAAATGTTCTATTGTATCTCAGTATTTGATTTTCCTTGCTCATACTCAACATTCATTCATGTTTTGTTAGTCGCAATTTGGTAGTTATTGATAAAGCTTGCTAATATATATTATCTGCACATCATATAAAACATATACCCCCACAAACCCCTACAAAGCATTTTGGATACATTCAATCAGTGGATCTCCTATCTCTACTAGGATATATAAAAGGGATAGTTACTGAGGCAAGAGAGAAACTGCCACAGTTTACTCTCCAGTGCCATCTCTTGGAAATGTACAGTAGTGAAATGTACAGTAGTGGACTCAAATGAGAAAAACATGTAATTTAAATTATACTGAAACCTTTTATTTATTCAAAGTTTTAATGTACAAGTGGATAATTTTTAAGCATGGTGTATTCATTGGTATGATAAAACATTTTATCAACCAAAAAAACAAGAAACCTACAACCCCATTTACAGTCCTTCTTGTTCAGTATTAGTGTAACAGCAGCAGTGGTGTAAGTACAAAAAATAGCACAAGTAAAAATACTTTCAAGTACTACTTAAGTCGATTTTTGGGGTGTCTGTACTTTACTATTTCTATTTTTGACAACTTTTACTTTTACTTTGCTACATTCTTAAAGAAATGTACTCCATTACATTTTGAATGCTTAGCAGGACAGGAAAACTGTCAAATTCATCCACTTATCAAGTGAACATCCCTTGTCACCCTTACTGCCTCTGACCTGTCCCTGGATATCCCTAAATAAATCAAAATGGTAGTGTCTGGTTTGCTTAATATAAAGAATTTTAAATGACTAATACTTTAACTTTTGATAAATAAGTATATACTTACTTTTGATACTTAAGTATATACTTACTTTTGATATTTAAGTATATACTTACTTTTGATACTTAAGGATATTTCAAACCAAATACTTTTAGACTTTTACTCAAGAAGTATTTTACTGGATGACTACCACTTTTACGTCATTTTCTATTAAGGTATCTTTACTTTTACTCAAGTATGACAATTGGGTACTTTTTCCACCACTAAACATCAGCAAAAATATAAAATAGGAAGTAGATGTTCAGCAGGCAGATCTAACCGTTAAGGGTTAGGTAAGGGTTAATTGATGGTTAGAGGGTTAGGTTTGCGGGTTAAGTGTAAGGTTAGGTTAGGGCACCTGTGTTAAACTCAAGGCCCGCAGGCCCGCAAGCCCATTCAATCCAGCCTGCAGATGGTTTGAGTAAAAAAAGAAAAAGAAAATGGACTTAAATCAGTGGAGGCTGCTGATAATGGCTGGAATGGAGCAAATGGAATGTATATGATCCCATTCCACTTATTCTGCTTCAGCCATTACCACAAGCCTGTCCTCCTCAATTAACCTGCCACCAACCTCCTGTGACGTGCATTTATAGTCTCTTCACCACTGGTGTATATTAATTTATGCCAAGGGAAACCAGGCTTCCCTAAATATTTGGCCAATATGTCCAGCCTAGAACCAAATTCAGAGCATTAAGTCACTAATGTGTAGCTGCAGTGGTTGTACTTATCTTTTTTAGTGTCTTTATTTGTGCTCGACTTTATTCGAGACAACATAACTTATCGCTATTATATATATATATATATATATATATATATATATATATATATATATATATACATGTCATAGTCTTTCGGTCCAGACAGCATGAGATACATGGGCTACACATACTGAGACAGAGGGGCGCTGTTTCCCTTTGCTCGGTTGAATTCTCTGGTGAGATTCAGGCATTTGCGAATTGAAGGAAAATTATGAAAACAGGGAGACGAGAAAGATAAATTATTATATATATATATATATATATATAAATAATCATTTATCCTTCTCGTCTCCCTGTTTTCATAATTTTCCTTCAATTCGCAAATGCCTGTCTCTCCAGAGAATTCAACCGAGCAAAGGGAAACAGCGCCCCTCTGTCTCAGTATGTGTAGCCCATGTATCTCATGCTGTCTGGACCGAAAGACTATGACATGTTGCCACTGAAGCATTTGATTGATTGACGCCAGCAAGCATTGGGCCCAGGGCCGGCGCCAGAATTAATCAGTTGGATGGGCCTTAGATTTCCATTGGCGGGCACGTTTTTTCACGGTGTTTCTCCTATGTGTGCACGCCAGTGGCTGTTGGTGCCGTTTAAGATGAGAGAGGACAGATGTTTTTTTTTTCATGAGCATGGCCTTATTTCTATTACAGCATATCGGATGACTGTTCCATTGCCAGTGAACTCGGGACTCACAGCTGTTTTTTTAATGACTAATCATCAGATTATAGTTTCCTCTTTCACACCTAGGTTTGGTGATTATCGAGGCCGGGAAATACTTTTCAAATACTGAGGAAGTATCATTCGCAAAGGATGTAAAAAAAGAAATAAAAAAACTTCCTTGACTCAAAATTACTGTAAAGCTCAGTTTATTAGTGGCGGACGTGGTGAGTTATGACAATCAGAAATGGGCGCTTTCCTATTTATGCAAGCTGCAGTTCAGGTAGGCCTATCTGTGTGTGCTCAGACGCGCGCGCGCTCCTAAACTCATAATGGTTCATACAAGGAAACAATGAATGCGCAAGAATAGGCGGGAGACAGCTTGGCGCATTCTGGAGAGCTGGGTGAATGCATTCTAGAAAGACACACCATGCATTCTAGAAAGACACACCACGCCACACACTCCTCCCCTCATTTTGTTGCAACATTTTAAATTATACTCAAGACATTATTTTCACACATATTTTAGATGGTTATCACTGACAGTGGCAATTTAATCTACCTAAATTGCGGGATTCACAAATAGGCCTATTTGTGATTTGAAACAATCCACAGCTATAAAAAAAATAAAAGATCCTCATGCTCCCTGGTGAAGTATTTTGAATGATTTGATTTAGACAGGAGTAATATATAATTTTGGCGAAACATCCATTTTCTTGAGGGGAATCTCACATCGCCCCCACCAAGTTTCCTTTCTAATAATCAAATATCAAAGCTCCGCTTTGGGATAAATGGCAAGCATATTATGCCCATAGGGCATAACTCTGGACAGATTTTTGGCGAAGGAGCCCTCTCGCTTCACCTCTTCCTCTCTGCTGAAACTGTCACCAGAGAAAGTGACAGTAGAGTGAAGCAGAGTGAAGCAGCGCCCTCTTTATGTAGCCCATGTATCTGACGCACTATTTCTGACGCCAGAAATAGTGGTACATGGTACACGATACATGGTCTACACATTTTTATTTTTATTATTTTTTTATATTTTTTACCTTTATTTAACTAGGCAAGTCAGTTAAGAACAAATTCTTATTTTCAATAACAGCCTAGTGGGTTAACTGCCTGTTCAGGGCAGAACGACAGATTTGTACCTTGTCAGCTCAGGGATTTGAACTTGCAACCTTCCAGTTGCTGCTCTAACGCTCTAACCACTAGGCTACCCTGCCGCCCCAAATACTGAGACAAAGGGCGTGAACTGACATGTTGTCCATCCCAATCAAAGGATAAGAGAATGAATCCAGTACTGAAAGCATAACCTACAGCCGCTAGCACTGCAGTGCATAAAATGTGGTGAGTAGTTGACTCAAAGAGAGAAAGACAATAGTTGAACAGTTTTTAACAAATTAATTTCTTCCAAAATGACAGTTTCACTTACTTAGCTAGCTAGTTTAGCCTACTCAAACACCCTGTTCAAACAGAGGGATGCTATGTTAGCTAGCTGGCTATGACAATCCAACATAACATTGGAACATTGGAACTCTTCCAAGTCAAGGCTTTTGGTTTTACAAATGTATTGCCTAAGGGGCCTGCCGGTGTCAGTGCTTAAACTGCTTACTGACTGTACAATGTAACGTTACTGCATGATTGTAGCAGGTTTACAGACGTGTTAGTTATATTAGCTATGTTGACTATGATGTAACTTTAGCTAATATGGTGACAACGATGTTGGCTGTGTGTAGCGGTTATCATGTGGTTTGGCTTGGAAAGGTTTTTTCGCCTGGTCACGTACAGCTGATGTGTTGTGCAATGTCCACAAGCGAAGGGAAAAGGTGAGAGGAGCAGAGCGCTGAAAGAGAAGGAGTACAATAAGGAATACAACGTGGCTGCTATGAAAGTGAAATGTGTTTACTCGTGATCAGGGGTGTATTAATTATGCAGATTCTGTTGAAAAACATTTCTTAAACGGAAGCAAACGGAACGAAACGGTGATAAACATACCTGAATTTGTCCAATAGAAACTCTTGTTTGCAACTGTTGGACTAATGATTAGATCAGCTAGATGCAGGCAAGAATGTGCAATGCGATATTGAATGTGTCACTCACTGTCTGGTGCCTCATATTTTTCTCTCAACCTGCGTTGTAAACTTTCATCCATAGGCTAGGTTGTAGCAACCTCATGATGGGTATAGGGAAAATTTGAGTATCATGTAGTAGCCTAAACCTATCCCTGTTATATTGAACTGAGTGAATGGAATATGAATGACAGTCATCCAATATGCTGTAATAGAAATAAGGCCATACTCATGACATTTGCTTTTGGTCCTCCCTTATCTTAAAGGGCACCGACCGCCACTGACGCCTACACATCTCAGGAACAGCAGTGCCATCACCAGTACAGTGCAAAATGGCATATGGTGTACACGGTACTGCTGACATACTATACATGTCTGATATTTTCATATTTGTACTGTATTCTCGTGCTTGTGTCCTCAAAAGTCACTACACCTCAGCAATTTATACCTATTTTCACAAGAAAGGTGAGATTGTAACCTTTATTAGAGTATGCAGCATTAGTAGTTATTGTTTATGACCCTCTCATGATAAATAATTACTTTTGAGGATTACATAGATAACATTTTCGATTACATTTAGCTACATTTAACTGGATTAAGTAACCTTCTATCTTATGTAACCATACCAAACATTTCATATCATACCAATTTGAATGTCCCGGATTTACATTTACTAGGTAGTCTGAAAGCAGACGGTTAACCTAAATCTGTCAGGCTCCTATCCTTGTTTGTTGGACTTGATGTGGTTCTTGAAGAGGACTTGTGCCTCATAGGCAGTGGAAAACGTGTGTGTTCCATTCTGGAAGGTCAAGATGAGTTTTGCCGGGTGCGTGAAGCTGCATATCAGGTTTAGCTTTCTTAGCTGGGATCCCACCTCGTAGATCACCCTCTTTTTCAAGTTGGGCACTCAGATCTGGGTAGATGCTGATCCTCTTCTCCACATAGGTCAGAGCCCCCGATTCCACTGCGAGGCGAACAATTTGCCATTTGACAAAAAAACTGTGGGTTCCTACAATCATACATCGAGATCGGTTCCAAAGGACACATGCGGTGCGCAATGTTTATCAGCTGCATGGGACACAGCTTCTCCTGCCCAGAAAGTTAATAGAAAATACATTTGGGTTGCCAGCTTCCACACCAGTTTCCAGTCCTGTGACTCGCACATTGAATTTAAGTGCACGATTTTCGAGTGATTCTGTTTTCTTTTATAGGAGATTGATTTCCCCGACTAGTTTAGTTTGCGCTGTTTCCAGGTCATGGAGTTGGCCCTCTTTCACATTTTCCACTGTCTCCAAACTTTCCACTTCCATCAAATCAAATAAAAATGTGTCACGTGACGAATACAACAGTTGTAGACCTTACCGTGAAATGCTTACTTACAAGCCCGTAACCAACAATGCAGTTTTAAGAAAATAGAGTTAAGAAACTATTTACTAAATAAAATAAAGTCCATTTTTTAAAAAAGTAACACAATAATGAGGCTATATACAGGGGATATCTGTACCGAGTTAATGTGCAGTGGTACAGGTTAGTCGGGGTAATTTGTACATGGAGGTAGGGGTAAAGTCACTATGCATAGATAACAACTGGAGTCTTTGACATTTTTTGGGGCCTTTCTCTGACACCGACTAGTATATACAGTTGAAGTCGGAAGTTTACATACACTTAGGTTGGAGTCATTAAAACTCGTTTTTCAACCACTCCACAAATTCCTTGTTAACAAACTATAGTTTTGGCAAGTCAGTTAGGACATCTACTTTGTGCATGGCACAAGTAATTTTTCCAACAATTGTTTACAGACAGATTATTTCACTTATAATTCACTGTATCACAATTCCAGTGGGTCAGAAGTTTACATACACTAAGTTGACTGTGCCTTTCAACAGCTTGGAAAATTCCAGAAAATTATGTAATGGCTTTAGAAGCTTCTGATAGGTTAATTGACATCATTTGAGTCAATTGGAGGTGTACTTGTGGATGTATTTCAAGGCCTACCTTCAAACTCAGTGCCTCTGCTTGACATCGTGGGAAAATCAAAAGAAATCAGCCAAGAACAAAAAAAAATAAATTGTAGACCTCCACAAGTTTGGTTCATCCTTGGGAGCAATTTCCAAACGCCCGAAGGTACCACGTTCATCTGTACAAACAATAGTACGCAAGTATAAACACCATGGGACCAGGCAGCCGTCATACCGCTCAGGAAGGAGACGCGTTCTGTCTCCTAGAGATGAGATGAACGCACTTTGGTGCGAAAAGTGCAAATCAATCCCAGAACAACAGCAAAGCACCTTGTGAAGATGCTGGAGGAAAAGGGTACAAAAGTATCTATAGCCACAGTAGAACGAGTCCTATATCGACATAACCTGAAAGGCCTCTCAGCAAGGAAGAAGCCACTGCTCCAAAACTGCCATAAAATAGCCAGACTACAGTTTGCAACTGCACATGGGGACGAAGATCGTACTTTTTGGAGAAATTTCCTCTGGTCTGATGAAACAAAAATATAACTGTTTGGCATTAATGACCATCGTTATGTTTGGAAGAAAAAGGGGGAGGCTTGCAAGCCAAAGAACACCATCCCAACAGTGAAGCACGGGGGTGGCAGCATCAGGTGGTGGATGCTTTGCTGCAGAAGGGACTGGTGCACTTCACAAAATAGATGGTATCATGAGGGAAAACTATGTGGATAAATTAAAGCAACATCTCAAGGCATCAGTCAGGAAGTTAAAACTTGGTCGCAAATGGGCTTTCCAAATGGACAATGACCCCAAGCATACTTCCAAAGTTGTGGCAAAATGGCTTAAGGACAACAAAGTCAATGTACTGGAGTGGCCATCACAAAGCCCTGACCTCGATCCCATAGAAAATTTGTGGGCAGAACTGAAAAAGTGTGTGCGAGAAAGGAGGCCTCCAAACCTGACTCTGTTATGCCAGCTCTTTCTGTCAGGAGGAATGGGCCAAAATTCACCCAACTTATTATGGGAAGCTTGTGGAAGGCTACCCGAAAAGTTTGACCCAGGTTAAACAATTTAAAGGCAATGCTACCAGTGATGTACTGGGCTGTACGCACTACCCTCTGTAGCGCCTTACGAGCAGCTGCCATACCAGGTGATGAAGCAACCGGTCAGGATGCTCTTGATGGTGCAGTTGCAGAAATGTTAGAGGATCTGGGGACCAATGGCAAATCTTTTGAGTCTCCTGAGGGGGAAAAGGCGTTGTCGTGCCCTCTTCACAACTTTCTTGGTGTGTTTGGTCCATGATAGTTCGTTAGTAATGTTGACAGCAAGGAACTTGAAACTCTCGACCCACTTCACTACAGCCGAGTCAATGTTAATGGGGGTGTGTTTGGCCCTCCTTTTCCTGTAGTCTGTGATCATCTTCTTTGTCTTGCTCACGTTGAGGAAGAGGTTGTTGTCCTGGCACCACACTGCCAGGTCTCTGATCTCCCTATAGGCTGTCTCATCGTTGTTGGTGATCAGGCATACCACGTTGTGTCTTCAGAAAACTTAATGATGGTGTTGGAGTCGTGCTTGGCCACAGTCGTGGGTGAACAGGGAGTACAGGAGGGGACTAAGCACGCACCCCCGAGGGGCCCCCATGTTGAGCATCAGCGTGGCAGATGTGGTGTTGCCTACCCTTACGACCTCGGGGTGGCCCGTCAGGATGTAAAGTATCCAGTTGCAGAGGGAGGTTTTCAGTCGCATAGTCCATAACTTAGTGATGAGCGTTGTGGGCACTATGGTGTTGAACGATGAGCTGTAATCAATGAACAACATTCTTACATAGGTATTCCTATTGTCCAGGTGGGAAAGGGCAGTGTGGAGTGTGATTGAGATTGTGTCATCTGTGGATCTGGTAGGGTCATATGTGAATTGGAGTGGGTCTAGAGTTTCCCGGGATTATGGTGTTGACGTGTGCCATGACCAGCCTTTCAAAGCACTTCATGGCTACCAACATGAGTGCTACGGGGCGGTAGTCATTTAGACAGGTTACCTTAGTGTTCTTGGGCACAGGGACTATGGTGGTCTGCTTGAAACATGTAGGTATACAGACTCGGTCAGACTCGGTCAGGTAGAGGTTAAAAATGTCAGTAAAGACACTTGCCAGTTGGTCCGCACATGCTGAGTACACGTCCTGGTAATCCGCCTGGTCCAGGTGCCTTGTGAATGTTGACCTGTTTAAAGGTATTGCTCATATCGGCTACTGAGAGCGTGATCACAGTTGTCCGGGAACAGCTGGTGCTCCCATGCATGCGTCAGTGTTGCTTGACTTGAAGGGAACATAAAAGGCATTTAGCCCATCTGGTAGGCTCGCGTCAGTGGGCAGGTCGCGGCTGGGTTTCCCTTTGTAGTCCGTAATAGTCTGCAGGCCCTGCCATATCCGAGCGTCAGAGTAGGATTCAATCTTAGTCCTGTATTGACGATTTGCCTGTTTGATGGTTCGTCTGAGGATATATCAGGATTTCTTATAAGTGTCAGGATTAGTGTCCCGCTCCTTGAAAGCATCTGTTCTAGCCTTTAGCTCAGTGCAGATGTTGCCTGTAATCCATGGCTTCTGGTTGGGATATGTACATACGGTCACTGTGGGGAGGACGTCGTTGATGCACTTATTGATGAAGCCAGTGACTGAGGTGGTATACTCCTCAATGCCATTGGATGAATACCAGAACATATTCCAGTCTGTGCTAGAAAAACAGTCCTGCAGCGTAGCATCTGCTTCATCTGACCACTTCTGTATTGAGCAAGTCACTGGTACTTCCTGCTTTAGTTTTTGCTTGTACGCAAGAAACAGGATGATAGAATTATAGTCAGATTTACCAAATGGAGGGCGAGGGAGAGCTTTGTACGTGCCTCTGTGTGTGGAGTGAAGGTGGTCTAGAGTTTCTTTCCCTCTGGTTGCACATGTGACATGGTGGTAGAAATGAGGTAAATGGATTTAAGTTTGCCTGCATTAAAGTCCCCGGCCACTAAGAGCACCGCTTCTGGATGAGCATTTTCTTGTTTGCTTATGGACTTATACAGCTCGTAACGTATACAGAAATCTTTATCCAGTTCGAGGTGAGTAATCAAATAAATAAAATAAAGTCCATTTTTTAAAAAAGTAACACAATAATGAGGCTATATACAGGGGATATCTGTACCGAGTTAATGTGCAGTGGTACAGGTTAGTCGGGGTAATTTGTACATGGAGGTAGGGGTAAAGTCACTATGCATAGATAACAACTGGAGTCTTTGACATTTTTTGGGGCCTTTCTCTGACACCGACTAGTATATACAGTTGAAGTCGGAAGTTTACATACACTTAGGTTGGAGTCATTAAAACTCGTTTTTCAACCACTCCACAAATTCCTTGTTAACAAACTATAGTTTTGGCAAGTCAGTTAGGACATCTACTTTGTGCATGGCACAAGTAATTTTTCCAACAATTGTTTACAGACAGATTATTTCACTTATAATTCACTGTATCACAATTCCAGTGGGTCAGAAGTTTACATACACTAAGTTGACTGTGCCTTTCAACAGCTTGGAAAATTCCAGAAAATTATGTAATGGCTTTAGAAGCTTCTGATAGGTTAATTGACATCATTTGAGTCAATTGGAGGTGTACTTGTGGATGTATTTCAAGGCCTACCTTCAAACTCAGGATTAGTGTCCCGCTCCTTGAAAGCATCTGTTCTAGCCTTTAGCTCAGTGCAGATGTTGCCTGTAATCCATGGCTTCTGGTTGGGATATGTACATACGGTCACTGTGGGGAGGACGTCGTTGATGCACTTATTGATGAAGCCAGTGACTGAGGTGGTATACTCCTCAATGCCATTGGATGAATACCAGAACATATTCCAGTCTGTGCTAGAAAAACAGTCCTGCAGCGTAGCATCTGCTTCATCTGACCACTTCTGTATTGAGCAAGTCACTGGTACTTCCTGCTTTAGTTTTTGCTTGTACGCAAGAAACAGGATGATAGAATTATAGTCAGATTTACCAAATGGAGGGCGAGGGAGAGCTTTGTACGTGCCTCTGTGTGTGGAGTGAAGGTGGTCTAGAGTTTCTTTCCCTCTGGTTGCACATGTGACATGGTGGTAGAAATGAGGTAAACGGATTTAAGTTTGCCTGCATTAAAGTCCCCGGCCACTAAGAGCACCGCTTCTGGATGAGCATTTTCTTGTTTGCTTATGGACTTATACAGCTCGTAACGTATACAGAAATCTTTATCCAGTTCGAGGTGAGTAATCACTTCTGATATCCAGTTGCTCTTTTCGGTCCCAAGAGACAGTTGCATCAACATAAAGTACAAAATAAGTTACAAACAATGCGATTAAACACACAAAATAGCACAATTGGTTAGGAGCCCGTAAAACGGCAGCCATCCCCTCCGGCGCCATTCTTCTTCCAAGTACGGACTCACTTTAGAAGTGAGCAGTGCAATAGATTAATTTACCGGTTTTAATTGCATGTCAAGGCAGAGGTAATTTCCTCACAAACTATCTCTCGGATAGTAGTAGCGAACTCTTTCTGTTTTCTGGTGTTCAGAGCCACCATGTTCCCACAGGTGATTTGTGAAAAGACTGAAATATGCCAGCTGCTTGAGCAAAATAGACCTGCTTTTGTTACTTCTAATACAGTGAATGTTCCACACCTTAATATGGTGTCAAAACACTAACACCTGCTCTTTCCATGACATAGCTTTCACCTGGTCAGTCTATGTCGCTTGTTAAATCCACTTCAATCAGTAAAGCTTAATGGGAGGAGACCGGTTAAAGAAGCCTTGAGACAATTGAGACATGGATTGTGTATCAAATGTATTTATATAGCCCTTCTTACATCAGCTCATATCTCAAAGTGCTCAAAAAACCCAGCCTAAAACCCCAAACAGCAAGTAATGCAGGTGTAGAAGCACAGTGGCTAGGAAAAACTCCCAAGAAAGGCCAAAACCTAGGAAGAAACCTAGAGAGGAACCAGGCTATGAGGGGTGGCTAGTCCTCTTCTGGCTGTGCCGGGTGGAGATTATAACAGAACATGGCCAAGATGTTCAAATGTTCATAAATGACCAGCATGATCAAATAATAATAATCACAGTAGTTGTCGAGGGTGCAGCAAGTCAGCACCTCAGGAGTAAATGGAAAATGTCAGTTGGCTTTTCATAGCTGATCATTAAGAGTATCTCTACCACTCCTGCTGTCTCTATAGAGAGTTGAAAACAGCAGGTCTGGGACAGGTAGCACGTCCGGTGAACAGGTCAGGATTCCATAGCCGCAGGAAGAACAGTTGAAACTGGAGCAGCAGCCCGGCCAGGTGGACTGGGGACAGCAAGGAGTCATCATGCCAGGTAGTCCTGAGGCATGGTCCTAGGGCTCAGGTCCTCCGAGAGAGAGAAAGAAAGAGAGAATTAGAGAGAGCATACTTAAATTCACACAGGACACCGGATAAGACAGGAGAAGTACTCCAGATATAACAAACTGACCCTAGCCCCCCGACACAAAGGCTGAGACAGGAGGGGTCAAGAACACTGTGGCCCCATCCGATGATACCCCCGGACAGGGCCAAACAGGCAGGATATAACCCCACCCACTTTGCAAAAGCACAGCCCCCACACCACTAGAGTGATATCTTCAACCACCAACTTACCATCCTGAGACAAGGCTGAGTATAGCCCACAAAGATCTCCGCCACGGCACAACCCAAGGGGGGGCGCCAACCCAGACAGGAAGATCACGTCAGTGACATGAAAGAGCACCAGTAAGCCAGTATGTGTGCCATTCAGAGGACGAATGGGCAAGACAAAAGATTTAAGTGCCTTTAATGGGGAATGGTAGTAGGTGCCAGGCGCATCGGCTTGTGTCAAGAACTGCAACGCAGCTGGGGTTTTCAACAGTTTCCCGCGTGTTCAAGAATGGTCCACCACCCAAAGGCCATCCAGCCAACTTGACACAACTGTGTGAAGCATTGGAGTCAACATGGACCAGAATCTCTGTGGAACACTTTCGACACCTTGTAACGTCCAAGCCCCAACGAATTGAGGCTATTCTGAGGACAAAAGGGGGGGGGGGGGGGGGGGTGCAACTCAAAATCAGGAAGATGTTCCTAATGTTTGGTATACTCAGTGTATGTTGCCAATTATTAAATGTCTGTTAATTCATAGTTATTTTGCAAAAGAAAGCCACGAGAAAGCCATTGCATATCAATGCATGCCACTGTTTTTTTTTACTTTAAGTGTTTACTTTATTCGGGTGTGCATTGCTGCCTGCAAAGACGGCTCTTGATCGGGGTGTGTGTGGAGGGGTACCACCTGTTGTTGTACATGATATTGATACGGCTGTGAACCGTTTCTATGGTTTTAGAAGTTGATTCGTCGGGATTGGGTTCAGCGAGGACCACAGCAGACAGGCTTCCCCCATTCTTTCTATGGGAGGGGCCTTCGTCTGCAGCTGTCCACGTTAATGAAAGCTTATCCCTGCTCTAGGTCACGTCCCAATCAAACAGCTCGGGAGCGTGGTGCATGACCTCATATGACTATGTCCCCAGAGAAGCCGACAGACGCCTCCTTGTTGTTCACCTCGTAAACGCCCTTGGGTGTTATTCCTTCGCCCAGTTGACAGCCATAAACTCTGCTGTTCCCACACTATAAACCACTATAAACTGATGTCATCCTGATCTACATATTAATAGGCTGGTGATCTAAGACACATAAAAGTTAAGAGGAGAGAAAAAAGTCTTAGAGGGTTCTCCCTCTGCTTGGGGGTACTCGAAAAGCCAAGGGCGTTGACAGTCCACAGGAGGCTGCTGAAGGGAGGACGGCACTTAATAATGGCTGGAATGGGGTGAATGGAATGGCATCAAACACATGGCAACCATGTGTTTGATGTGTTGGATACCATTCCATTTATTCTGTTCCAGCCATTACTATGAGCCCGTCCTCCCCAATTAAGGTGCCACTGGCCACCTGTGCTTGGTGAGAAACTGCAATAAGAAAAGATGATTACCCACAGAGGGGCTTCGGAGTGTAGGCGTAAAGATGTTGAAAGCGCTGGATCGTAAAATAAAAGATCCCTTTTCACATTTCACCTTGAGTAGAATATTAACAGCAGCTCAGTGACTTATAATGGTTTATGAAAGGTGCAAAATGAGCTGACCAATGCTTTTATATCCTTTTGAATCCTCTTGAATGGCCACAAATGGCAATTGTTTATAAATACTAAGCTTTAATCTTTATTTTCAAACTGAAATACCTCAATTCTATGGCCCCAAGTACAAACATCTACAAATGATATTTCTATACCTTACCATGCAGTATATATATATATATATATATCTTCTATATTCGGGTCCCTCTGCCCTATCAAATCCACTGTCTAACATCAATGTATACACCTTGACCGCATGAAGACATATTTCACCTGATTCTGTGTGTGTGTGTGTTTTTAGAGGTGTTTCCCATGTGCAGACAAAGCATGTCCCATTATGGGTCGCTATGTTGACACGTTCCCCATCCCCAGGGGACAATCCAATATGAAGTTCTACCTGAACACCGGAGATGCTGAGCCCTTTGCCTGTAAATAATTATTTAATACATTTTAGAACAAGGCTGTAATGTAACAAAATGTGGAAAAAGTCAATGGGTCTGAATAGTTTCCGAAAGCACTGTATTCAAATTCCTGGGTACCGCTACAAAGCAAATGTAACCATCGATGGCAGAAGATCCCAGCCAGGGATAATGAACATATAGCTCTGTATGAAGAGCATGGCAACACTCGCCAGTATCAGGTTAACATGTACTGTATGTGACTACTCCTGATATAAACTAGCTTATAGACGAGTTGAGATGTTATGTCACACACCTGTTTTAAATGGTTTCATTTCTATTTCATTCTTCTAATTGTAAGTGACAACATCATAGCCCATAAAATAATTTTGATTTCTGAAGACTGTTGGACTTGAATAACAGAAAGATCTATTCATAGGACAACTGGCTGACCCTACCCCAATCTAAACTGACTAAAGGAATGAAAATGTTCTGCTTTTTCCTAAAGTGGCCTCCTGAGACCTAATAAAACCTACAGGACAAGCTCTTCATCGATGCTGAGACGGACATTGTCGAGTTGACTGGGATGAAGTTCCGCTGGAACAACCACATCATCAACCCCCTGCGCCCCATGTATGGTGCCACCAAGATTGAGCAGCTGCGAGGGAAGGATAGCAAATTGTACGTCAGTCTCTCTGTCTATCCTGCCAGTCTGCCCTGCATGTCTATCTACCCTCCCAGCCCTGCAAGTCCCACTTGTGTGGCAGCTGTCTGAGCCTCAGGAGGACAAGCAAGGGCATTCTGTTAATGCTAGCTGTACACCCCCTAGTGCCAATATGGCCCCCTGAGGCTTCAAACTCAGCCCTAACAAAACTATTACCGCATTATGATTTACTGCCTATGCACCCATATACAGATGTTTATGGTTAACGCTTCGAACACACCAACAGAGTCATTGCGCAATATAGCACGCAGTATCATCTGGATATGTATGCAACAAAAGTTCAACATTCACCCTCTGCTACCATTTCTGTCAAGTCGTTTACGCAAACAGTTTGACGCATACGTTCGATAAATCCAACGTACGCACCACACCGAACGCACTGCAACTGCCTCTGCAACGCAATGCTGCAAGGCAAACGCAGCGTTTCTTTGGAAATTAATGTAATTCTGGTGTACCACAATGCAATGACACGGTCGGTGTGTTCGAAGCGTAACTCTACATTTGGTTTGGAATGTAAACCTATGAAGGGAGGAACACATTAAATTACATGCTACTAGTAAAAAATATATATATATTGTATACACAGGCAAACATGGACTGTATCCTTTAATATACTGTATAACAAGGGATTATCTTGAGAAGTAAAGCAGCTCTCTGAAAGATGTCTGTTCTGTAAAACACTAGAGGGCAGTGTAGGACCACCATCTGTGATAGACGTTTTCCCATTCACGTTCCACTGACTTACCATCTCCCTCCACTCTGTTGCAGTTATTTGTTCTGTGGAAAGAAGAGGGTGCGTGAAAACGTGCACCAGACCCTTGATCCATGCTGACCTAAGTGAAGTACAACCAAACATGGTTTACAGAGATTTACAATAAAGTTACAGCAATTGAACTCTTTCTATGAGTCACAGTCATCTGATCCTTTCTACAATTGTGTAAAGACATCTAAACAATAAAGCATTGCAGCAACATGAGTGAAAGATAGAGGACATCCGTATATCCTTACCTGTACAAGAACAAACAAATGCTTGGAATGCCCAAAAATATAAGCTACCATATGAAAGAATATGGAGAGTTGGGTTGATATCCTGACTTGAGATGTGTGTTTGCGTAAAGTCTGTGCACAATGCTTGCAGAAAGAAAGTTCCACATCTCTTTATGACCATCATTAATGTTGAAAGACTGGGGGCTGCATTTGTGCAAACACAAATTTACACTAAATTACACGTTAAGATCATTTCTCTCCTTTTCCCATTTAGAGACAACGTGCAGCCAGCCAAAAAGCCTGCCTAATGTGTCAGATATGTGTAATTCCAACAGATGGAATGTGTTCACAGCTCTCATTAACATGTCCCTGGCCTTTCACCAGCTTATGAAGTCCTGATTGGGTCTCATTGTTTTGGCTTCATTTATTTGAATACCCACCCTATGATTATGGCTGGGGAAAATACAGCATTAAAAGGCAAGCTGCCATTTTCATCAGAATGCTAACAAAGTGCATTTGTATGCAGTGACTTCTCTGAGTCGAGCCATCAGCACTCACACAATACCAATCAGAACAATCTGCAGAGACACAGCTCTGAGAGTGACTACATTATGGTATTAGACACAGAATTAAATATGGGGCAAAGGGGTGGGGGGGATGCTTGTGTCTTCAAATCCGCCCTAGACATCCATCACTGTCTTTCTTTTCTGTTTCTTTTTAATAGGCTCATTGAATGCAGAGGCTAATGACAAAATAGCTGGCTAATTCCAGTAATTATGGCTGTTTGTCTGAGGGAATTTGTGTATGACAGCGTTTCATTTTGATCAGTACTCCCGGAGCTCTGGGGGTGGCTTTGGAGCTAACAAAGGACAGGCAGGTTAAGCATTAGCAAGGTATACTTAAAACAGGGGAAAACACGACAGATGACAGATAAAAGATTTTTCAATGTGTATACAGTTATATAATTGGATGTGTATACAAAAGCATGCTACTATATGAATGACAGAGAGAGGGTTTGGTACTTTGGTAACTTTGGATTAGATAATGGTTGGGCTAGATAATGGGTTTTCTGGACTCCTTGAATACCAATCTTCTGAATAATTGCTTCCAAAAAACCTGAATGTTTATTTATTTTCCTTAGTTTTTACCCTTTTTCCCCCCAATTTCGTGATACCCAATTGGTAGTTACAGTCTTGTCCCACTGCTGCAACTCCCGTACGGACTCGGGAGAGGCGAAGGTCGGGAGCCATGCGTCCTCCGAAACATGACCATGCCAAGCTGCATTGCTTCTTGACACACTGCCCGCTTAACCCAGAAGCCAGCCGCATCAATGTGTCAAAGGAAACACATTACAACTGGTGATCGAAGTCAGCGTGCACTGTGCCCGGCCCACCACAGGAGTCACTAGAGCGCGATGGGACAAGGACATCCCGGCCAGCCAAACCCTCCCCTAACCCGGACGACGCTGGGCCAACTGTGCGCCGCCTCAAGGGTCTCCCGGTCGCAGCCTGCTGCGACACAGCCTGGAATCAAACACGGGTCTGTAGTGATGCCTCTAGCACTGCAGTGCCTTAGACCGTTGCGCCAATCGGGAGGCCTGAATGTTTATTTTACTATTTAAAAATGTTTCGTACTAGCACTGACTCTGCTGATAACTACTTTAATGAGGAAAAATATCCTTACTATTATTGAGATATGTAGTTCCCCCACCTAACTTCACCGACGAGTAGGTAAACCACCACTCCCCTCCTTATTATTGACCAATGTGCAATCATTGGAAAACAAACTAGACGATCTACGATTAAGACTATCCTACCAACGGGACAATAAAAACTGTAATATCTTATGTTTCACCGAGATGTGGCTGAAAGACGACACAGACAATATAGAAGCTGGCTGGCTTCTCCATGCATCGGCAGGACAGAGCAGCTACGTCTGGTAAGACGAGGGGCGGGGGTGAGTGTCTATTTATCAATAACAGCTGGTGCGCGATGTCTAATATTAAAGAAGTCTTGAGGTATTGTTTGCCTGAGGTAGAATACCTCATGTAGACCACACTATCTACCAAGAGAGTCCTCATCTATATTATTCATAGCCGTCTATTTAGGACCACAAACTGATGCTGGCACTAAGACCGCAATCAACAAGCTGTATAAGGCCATACGCAAACAAGAAAATGCTCACCCAGAAGCGGCACTCCTAGTGGCCGGGGACTTTAATGCAGGCAAACATCCATTTGACCAAATTTCTACCAGCATGTCACATGTGCAACCAGAGGAAAAGAAACTCTTGACCACCTTTACTCCACACACCCAATTCTATCCTCCCGATTAATACGGAAGTGGTTGATGACGTGCATGCTACGCTACAGGACTGTTTTGCTAGCACCAACTGGAAAATGTTCCGGGATTCATCCAATGGCATTGAGGAGTATACCACCTCAGTCACCGGCTTCATCAATAACTGCATTGATGACGTCGTCCCCACAGTGGCTGTATGTACATTTCCCAACCGGAAGCCATGGATTACAGGCAACATCTGCACTGAGCTAAAGGCTAGAGCTGCCGCTTTCAAGGTGCGTGACACTAATCCTAACGCTTATCAGACATCCCGCTATCCCCTCAGACGAACCATTAAATAGGCAAAACGTCAATACAGGACTAATCCTACTATACTGGCTCTTACGCTCGTCAGATATGGCAGCGGCTGTAAAATATTATGGACTACAAAGGGAAACCCAGCCGCGAGCTGCCCAGTGACGTGAGCCAACCAGACGAGCGAAATTCCTTTTATGCTCGCTTCGAGGCAAGCAACACTGAAACATGCATGAGAGAACCAGCTGTTCCGGACGACTGCATGATCACGCTCTCCGTAGCTGATGTAAACAGGTCAACATTCACAAGGCTGCAGGGCCAGGCGGATTACCAGGATGTGTACTCAAAGCATGCGCGGACCAACCGGCAAATGTCTTTACTGACATGTTCAACCACGTCAGTAGCCATGAAGTGCTTTGAAAGGCTGGTCATGGCTCACATCAACACCCTCATGCCGGAAACTCTAGATCCACTCCAATTCGCATACTGCCCCAACAGATCCACAGATGACGCAATCTCAATCGCACTCCACACTGCCCTTTCCCACCTGGACAAAAGGAACACCTATGCGAGAAGGCTGTTCATTGACGACAGCTCAGCATTGAACACCATAGTGCCCACAAAGCTCATCGCTATCACTAAGCTAAGGATCCTGGGACTAAACACCTCCCTCTGCAACTGGATCCTGGACTTCCTAATGGGCTGCCCACAGATGGTAAGGGTAGGCAACAACACATCTGCCACGCTGATCCTCAACACTTGTGGCCCCTCAGGGGTGCTTAGTCCCATCCTGTACTCCCTGTTCACCCACGATAGCATGGCCAAGCACGACTCCAACACCATCATTAAGTTTGCTGACGACACAACAGTGGTAGGCCTAATCACTGAAAACGATGAGACAGCCTATAGGGAGGAGGTCAGAGACCTGGCAGTGTTGTGCCAGGACAACAACGTCTCCCTCAACGTGAACAAGACAAAGGAGCTGATCGTGGGCTATAGGAAAAGGAGGGCCGAACAGGCCCCCATTAACATTGATGGGGCTGAAGAGGAGTAGGTCGAGAGTTTGCTGTTAACTTTGCTGTCAACATCACTAACGAACTATCATGGTTCAAACCCACCAAGACAGTTGGAAGAGGGCAGGAGAATGAAAAGACTTGGCATGGGTCCCCAGATCCTTAAATATTTCTACAACTGGACCAACTGGTCCCCAGATCCTTAAATATTTCTACAACTGGACCATCGAGAGCATCCTGATTGGTTGCATCACCACCTGGTATTGCAACTGCTTGGCATCTGACCGTAAGGTGCTACAGAGGGTAGTGCGTACGGCCCAGTACATCACTGGGGCCAAGCTTCCTGACATCCAGGACCTATAGACTTGGCGGTGTGAGAGGAAAGCCCAAACAATTGTCAAAGACTCCTGTCACCAAAGTCATAGACTGTTCTCTCTGCTATTTTTATTATTTAAACATTTTTTTTTTTAACCTTTATTTAACTAGGCAAGTCAGTTAAGAACAAATTCTTATTTACAATGACGGCCTAGGAACAGTGGGTTAACTGCCTGTTCAGGGGCAGAACCACAGATTTGTACCTTGTCAGCTCGGGGATTTGAACTTGCAACCTTCCAGTTACTAGTCCAACACTCTAACCACTAGGCTACCCTGCCGCCCCTTCCGGGATTCATCCAATGGCATTGAGGAGTATACCACCTCAGTCACCGGCTTCATCAATAACTGCATTGACGACGTCAAGCAGTACCGGTGCGCCAAGTCTAGGACCAATAGGCTCCTTATGAGCTTCCACCCCCAAGCCATAAGACTGCTGAACAATTTATCAAATAGCCACCCGGACTATTTACATTCACCCGCCCTCCTTTGTTTTTACACTGCTGCTACTCGCTGTTTATTATCTATGCATAGTCACTTTACAAATTATCCTGACTAACCTCTACCGCCGCACATTGACTCGGTACCGGTACCCCCTGGATATAGCCTTTTCTTGTGGTACTTTTTTATCTCAGTTTAGTTTATTTATTAAATATTTTCTTAACTCTATTTCTTGAACTGCATCGTTAGTTAAGGGCTTGTGACAAATAACCTTTTATTTCATTTGTACTATCTTAATTAAGATGAAAGCAGTAACTGTAAATCTCTCTGGATAAGAATATCTGCTAAATGACTAAAATGTCAATGTAAATATAGTTGGGGTGTGGTTATCTAGATTATCATAGATTCATAAAGGATATTTCCTGGCGAGTGAAAAATATCAGAATAATTAAGACCTTCGGGGCTTAGCCCAAAGCCAGTAGGATTGTCCGGGGGCATTCTCCCCCGGTAAAAAAAGAAGTAATTTCAACAGCTAAATGCATGAATTTTGTGCACCTTGAGATTATCAGTGAGATTATAACATTGAGAGAATAGATCTTCAAACATAGACTCTGACCTGTCCAATGAGCCAAACTGATTAAAGAATCCCAGAGTACCCAAACACACACTCTCTCTCACACACACACACACACACACACACACTGTGCAGTAATTACAATACATAGAGAAACTTTAATCCCCTAATGCCGATGCCTGTGCCCCCGCAAAAACGAATTAGCATAATAATAAAAAATTAGAAAATAAATCAGTCAGTTTAAGATAGAGATAAACTCAGCAAAAAAATAACTTTTCGTAAAAATCCAAATAACATCACAGATCTTTGTAAAGGGTTTAAACACTGTTTCCCATGCTTGTTCAATGAACCATAAACAATTAATGAACACGCACCTGCGGAACGGTCGTTAAGACACTAACAGCTTACAGACGGTAGGCAATTAAGGTCACAGTTATGAAAACTTAAGGACACTAAAGAGGCCTTTCTACTTACTCTGAAAAACACCAAAAGAAAGATGCCCAGGTTCCCTTCTCATCTGCATGAACATGCCTTAGGAATGCTGAAGGAGGCATGAGGACTGCAGATGTGGCCAGGGCAATAAATTGCAATGTCCGTACTGTGAGACGCCTAAGACAGTGATACAAGGAGACAGGACGGACAGCTGATCCTCCTCGCAGTGGCAGACCACTTGTAACAACACCTGCACAGGATCGGTACATCCGAACATCACACCTGCGGGACAGGTACAGGATGGCAACAACAACTTCCCGAGTTACACCAGGAACGCACAATCCCTCCATCAGTGCTCAGACTGTCTGCAATAGGCTGAGAGAGGCTGGACTGAGGGCTTGTAGGCCTGTTGTAAGGCAGGTCCTCACCAGACATCACCGGCAACAATGTCACCTATGGGCGCAAACCCACCATCGCTGGACCAGACAGGAATGGCAAAAAGTGCTCTTCACTGATGAGTCGCGGTTTTGTCTCACCAGGGGTGATGGTCGGATTCGCGTTTATCGTCGAAGGAATGAGCGTTACACCGAGACCTGTACTCTGGAGCGGGATCGATTTGGGGGTGGAGGCTCCGTCATGGTCTGGGGCAGTGTGTCACAGCATCATCGGACTGAGCTTTTTGTCATTGCAGGCAATCTCAACGCTGTGCGTTACAGGGAAGACATCCTCCTCCCTGATATGGTACCCTTCCTGCAGGCTCATCCTGACATGACCCTCCAGCATGACAATGCCACCAGCCATACTGCTCGTTCTGTGTGTGATTTCCTGCAAGACAGCAATTGCTTTTTGATTTTCTGCCATTGCCAGCAAAGAGCCCGGATCTCAATCTCATTGAGCACGTCTGGGACCTGTTGGATCGGAGGGTGAGGGCTAGGGCCATTCACCCCAGAAATGTCTGGGAACTTGCAGGTGCCTTAGCGGAAGAGTAACATCTCACAGCCAGAACTGGAAAATCTGGTGCAGTCCATGAGGAGGAGATGCACGGCAGTATTTAATGCAGTTGGTGGCCACACCAAATACTGACTGTTACTTTCGATTTTGACCCCCCCCCCCCCCCCCCCCCCTTTGTTCAGGGACACATTATTCAATTTATGTTAGTCACATGTCTGTGGAACCTGTTTTAGTGTATGTCTCAGTTGTTGAATCTTATGTTCATACAAATATTTACACATGTTAAGTTTGCTAAAAATAAATGCAGTTGACAGTGAGAGGACGTTTCTTTTTTTGCTGAGTTTATATATATATATATTTGCGGGATGCATCTCAATCCACTGCATCCACCTATGTAACACTTCCACATCTGCAGTGAAAGGTGACAGAGCTAGAGCGGTGTTTGTCAGACCATGAGATATCCCGAAAATCAGTCTTCTCATAGAATCGTCTGTAGTGTCCGAACGGTTTGGCCTACAACCTATGATCCCGACAAGCAACTTGGGACTCGTCTGAAGTTGGTACAGCCGATCTGCCTTCCGGTTACTGGCCCAACGCTCTAACCACTAGGCTACCTCTGCCGCCCCATGAGCCAATCAGTTGTGTTGTGACATGGTAAGGGTGGTATACAGAAGATAGCATTATTTGGTAAAAGACCAAGTCCATATTATGGCAAGAACAGCCTAAAGAGAAATTACAGTCTATCATTACTTTAAGACAAGAACGTCAGTCAATCCAGAACATTTCAGGAACTTATAAATGCTTCACACAGTTCAAGTAATAGACACATCTCAACATCTGTTCAGAGGAGACAGTGTGAATCAGGCCTTCATGGTCGAATTGCTGCAAAGAAACCACTAATAAAGGACAACAATAAGAAGAGACTTGCTTGGGCCAATAAACACGAGAAATGGACATTAGACCAGTGAAAATCTGTCCTTTGGTCTGATGAGTCCAAATTTGAGATTTTTGGTCAACAGCCAACAAATGCTCACCATATGTGGGAACTCCTTCAAGATTGTTGGAAAAGCATTCCAGGTGAAGCTGGTTGAGAGAATGCCAAGAGTGTGCAAAGCTGTCATCAAAATGGCTACTTTGAAGAATCTCAAATATAAAATATATTTTGATTTGTTCAACACGTTTTTGGTTAATACATGATTCCATGTGTTATTTAATAGTTTGCTGTCTTCACTATTATTCTACAATGTAGAAAATAGTAAAAATAAAGAAAAACCCTTGAACGAGTAGGTGTGTCCAAACTTTTGACTGGTGCTGTATATACGGAGACTGTTTAGTGACAAAACAAACAGGTTAAATACATGTACAAAAAAAAATGTTTTACAAATGTTTCCTAATCTTTCTTATATCTCTCAGATATAGGATTTTTTGGGGTGGAGGGACTATCTGTTGTTCCATGTAGTGAATCTGTTATTCAATGAGTTTGTATAGGCTAATAGCAGTAAGGCCAAATACAACTTATCAAAAAAAAAAATAATAATAATATACTTCAAGGCGTCTTAAAATTCTAAATTAAATAACAAAATGTTCCTTGGTATGACCTTCTTAAAACAATTCCATATAGCTTCGTAGTACCTCATCTCACCTGCAAATTATTTGTAAACCATGTTTTGATTTTTCACTGTCTGTATTTCACCTGTTATAATTTGAATCTATAGATCAGCTTGAAGTGATACTGTGTGCTCAACCCACCTCTGTTCTCTCTTCATCTGCCCTCTTGTCAATTTATCTGTGTCTTGTCCATTGCTGTCTCAGGTTCTTGTTTGTTAATGTCTTCTTGGTCTTCCTTCTTCTGTTATGGCCTGTTCCGTTCTTCTGGTGTCTCGCTCAATCATATCCTATTCTTAGTTTGCTATCTCTGTGTCTTGCCTCGTGTCTCTCCATCATTTACTCTTCTGTTGCTGCCTATATGTGTCTTGTCTGGTGCATCTCTTTAGTTTTTCAATCCAAAACGGTCAAGGGGATACTGGGGTAGCTTAACTTGTTTTGGGCCTATGTCTGGGTCACCTAAAGCATCTTCTTCCCTACCAGTTTCCCCTGGCTGCTGCTGTTCTAAGTACTCCACTGGCCTGTTGTTCTCATCTGTTATCCTCCTTGGCTCATCTGAAAGGTAGCAAGGTAGAGGTGCAACATGTCATTAATCCGTTTAAAAGGGCAAATACACTTCCTGATTCGGCCTCGTTTTAGATTTGGTTCATTAAGAAATACAAGCAGCATGACTAAATTCAAACATGAGTTGGTTTCGGTTGTGGTTTGATGTGGTTGTCTGGTGTCTCATAGATAAGGGTGTCTGCTAAGCAAACAAATACTAATTCAATCAAATAATGGCTAGGTAACCTGACAGGAGTGAAAACCTGTTGAGCTCTCCCTTTTCCTCTGCATGATGTTATACTAGCCCTCCCCCTTCAGTTTTTTTTATTTGTCAAAATCACATGATATGCATGATGTACACAGTGCAATGAAATGCTGACTTGCAGGTTAACCTGTCGACAATGCAACAACAATAGAAAAGTAAGTAGCTAAGTGAATACAAAGTGTAATACAAATAAATGCTAAATTAAATAATTTAATTATGGGCAGTTTTTTGTACAATTAGGTACATAGCATATATGGAAATAACAGACATCAGCCAAGCATGTTTACCTGTAGAATGGAATAACGTTAGGTTCTAAGACCTCTATGATTAATTTCATTTCATTTAGTCAGTTCTACCACCTCAACATTGCTAATTTAAACTGCAAAATATGAAATTGTAGTAAAGTTCAGCTTCAGTCCACAGGAGGACACTGTGTCACTGTCAGAAGACATGCGCTTCAGTCAGAAAAACGTTCTCAGCCTGCCAGAAACTAGCTACAAAAACGAAACCCATCAAATACACTCTCTAGAAAAACACTTTTCCTAATATTCTTACTTATATCAACATCCTTAGCTTGCCCACTCACTAAATATACTGTTAATTAACTCTGACTGACACCCAATAGCTTAAGCTAGTTTATTAGCATTAGCCAACCTTATGCTGACGTAGAGTAACGTTAGCTAGTAAGCTACCACCAACCCTGCACAAACCTGTGGCTAACTCTGCTGCTGCTGCACTTTGACTCCTTGGCTGTTCTGCCCTCTCCACCTCATTCACTGCTGTCTCAACCTGCTCGCTTTTTTTGGCTTATCTTTTGGAAGAAGTTCCTATGATGTCCTATGAAGAACTATGCTGCAGACTCTGGCTGGGTGACAGACGTTTTGCTGAGTGATTACATAAACCAGGTGCTGTGGGGGAGGGGGGTCAAGGGGCGTAAGCGGTCCTCCGCTTCACTTCAAGGGCTACTTGCAGTGCATGCTACTGCCTAACGCAGTGTATTGTATTGCTTATATTTGTCCAAAAAAATTGCAAGAAAATATTTTTCTATATATACTGCATACTACAAGTGATGTGTGGTTATAGAAACTCATATCAGACTGAAGTGTAATCGGAAGCCCAGACCTAATGACACCACTGGTTTGATCTCAGCTGACCATCCCCTGATTTAGAATATCTAACAGTTAGTCAGTTAAATCCCCTACTAGAATATCTAATTGTCAGTCATATAAACCCCCTACTTGACTATCTAACAGTTGTTGATAATAAACCACTACTAGAATATCTAACAGTTGTTGATATTAACCCCTACCAGAATATATAACAGTTGTTGATATAAACCCCTACTAGAATATCAAACAGTTAGTCATATAACCCCCTACTAGAATATCTAACAGTTAGTCTTAAAGCCCCCTACTAGAATATCTAACAGTTAGTCATATAAACCCCTACTAGAATATCTAACAGTTTTTGATATGAACCCCCTACTAGAATATCTAACAGTTAGTCATATAAACCCCCTACTAGAATATCTAACAGTTAGTCATATAAATCCCCTACTAGAATATCTAAGTTGTTGATATAAACCCCTACTACAATATCTAACAGTTTGTCAAATAACCCCCTACTAGAATATCTAACAGTTGTTGATATAAACCCTATTAGAATATCTAACAGTTAGTCATATAAACCCCCTACTAGAATATCTAACAGTTTGTCATATAAACCCCCACTAGAATATCTAACTGTTAGTCATATAAACCCCTACTAGAATATCTAACAGTTTTTGATATGAACCCCCTACTAGAATATCTAACAGTCTTAAAGCCCCCTACTAGAATATCTAACAGTTTGTCATATAAACCCCCACTAGAATATCTAACTGTTAGTCATATAAACCCCTACTAGAATATCTAACAGTTTTTGATATGAACCCCCTACTAGAATATCTAACAGTTAGTCATATAAACCCCCTACTAGAATATCTAACAGTTTGTCAAATAACCCCCTACTAGAATATCTAACAGTTAGTCATATAAATCCCCTACTAGAATATCTAACAGTTGTTGATATAAACCCCTACTACAATATCTAACAGTTTGTCAAATAACCCCCTACTAGAATATCTAACAGTTAGTCATATAAACCCCCTACTAGAATATCTAACAGTTAGTCATATAAACCCCCTACCAGAATATCTAACTGTTAGTCATATAAACCCCCTACTAGAATATCTCAGTTGTTGATATAAACCCTACTAGGATATCTAACAGTTGTTGATATTAACCCCTACCAGAATATATAACAGTTGTTGATATAAACCCCTACTAGAATATCAAACAGTTAGTCAAATAACCCCCTACTAGAATATCTAACAGTTGTTGATATAAACCCTATTAGAATATCTAACAGTTAGTCATATAAACCCCCTACTAGAATATCTAACAGTTAGTCTTAAAGCCCCCTACTAGAATATCTAACAGTTTGTCATATAAACCCCCACTAGAATATCTAACTGTTAGTCACATAAACCCCTACTAGAATATCTAACAGTTTTTGATATGAACCCCCTACTAGAATATCTAACAGTTAGTCATATAAACCCCCTACTAGAATATCTAACAGTTTGTCAAATAACCCCCTACTAGAATATCTAACAGTTAGTCATATAAATCCCCTACTAGAATATCTAACAGTTGTTGATATAAACCCCTACTACAATATCTAACAGTTTGTCAAATAACCCCCTACTAGAATATCTAACAGTTAGTCATATAAACCCCCTACTAGAATATCTAACAGTTAGTCATATAAACCCCCTACTAGAATATCTAACTGTTAGTCATATAAACCCCCTACTAGAATATCTCAGTTGTTGATATAAACCCTACTAGAATATCTAACAGTTGTTGATATTATCCCCCTACTAGAATATCTAACAGCTAGTCATATAAACCACGACTAGAATATCTAACAGTTGTTGATATAAATCCTACTAGAATATCTAACAGTTAGTCTTAAAGCCCCATACTAGAATATCTAACAGTTTGTCATATAAACCCCCTACTAGAATATCTAACAGTTAGTCTTAAAACCCCCTACTAGAATATCTAACAGTTTGTCATATGCAAAACCTGGACCCGTACAAATCAGCTGGGCTTGACAATCTGGACCCTCTATTTCTGAAACTATCCGCCACCATTGTCGCAACCCCTATTACCAGCCTGTTCAACCTCTCTTTCATATCGTCTGAGATCCCCAAGGATTGGAAAGCTGCCGCAGTCATCCCCCTCTTCAAAGGGGGAGACACCCTGGACCCAAACTGTTACAGACCTATATCCATCCTGCCCTGCCTATCTAAGGTCTTCGAAAGCCAAGTCAACAAACAGGTCACTGACCATCTCGAATCCCACTGTACCTTCTCCGCTGTGCAATCTGGTTTCCGAGCCGGTCACGGGTGCACCTCAGCCACACTCAAGGTACTAAACGATATCATAACCGCCATCGATAAAATACAGTACTGTGCAGCCGTCTTCATCGACCTTGCCAAGGCATTCGACTCTGTCAATCACCATATTCTTATCGGCAGACTCAGAAGCCTCGGTTTTTCGGATGACTGCCTTGCCTGGTTCACCAATTACTTTGCAGACAGAGTTCAGTGTGTCAAATCGGAGGGCATGCTGTCCGGTCCTCTGGCAGTCTCTATGGGGGTGCCACAGGGTTCAATTCTCGGGCCGACTCTTTTCTCTGTATACATCAATGATGTTGCTCTTGCTGCGGGCGATTCCCTGATCCACCTCTACGCAGACGACACCATTCTATATACTTTCGGCCCGTCATTGGACACTGTGCTATCTAACCTCCAAACAAGCTTCAATGCCATACAACACTCCTTCCGTGGCCTCCGACTGCTCTTAAACGCTAGTAAAACCAAATGCATGCTTTTCAACCGATCGCTGCCTGCACCCGCATGCCCGCCTAGCATCACCACCCTGGATGGTTCCGACCTAGAATATGTGGACATCTATAAGTACCTAGGTGTCTGGCTAGACTGCAAACTCTCCTTCCAGACTCATATCAAACATCTCCAATCGAAAATCAAATCAAGAGTCGGCTTTCTATTCCGCAACAAAGCCTCCTTCACTCACGCCGCCAAGCTTACCCTAGTAAAACTGACTATCCTACCGATCCTCGACTTCGGCGATGTCATCTACAAAATGGCTTCCAACACTCTACTCAGCAAACTGGATGCAGTCTATCACAGTGCCATCCGTTTTGTCACTAAAGCACCTTATACCACCCACCACTGCGACTTGTATGCTCTAGTCGGCTGGCCCTCGCTACATATTCGTCGCCAGACCCACTGGCTCCAGGTCATCTACAAGTCCATGCTAGGTAAAGCTCCGCCTTATCTCAGCTCACTGGTCACGATGGCAACACCCACCCGTAGCACGCGCTCCAGCAGGTGTATCTCACTGATCATCCCTAAAGCCAACACCTCATTTGGCCGCCTTTCGTTCCAGTACTCCGCTGCCTGTGACTGGAACGAATTGCAAAAATCGCTGAAGTTGGAGACTTTTATCTCCCTCACCAACTTCAAACATCAGCTATCTGAGCAGCTAACCGATCGCTGCAGCTGTACATAGTCTATTGGTAAATAGCCCACCCATTTTCACTTACCTCATCCCCATACTGTTTTTATTTATTTACTTTTCTGCTCTTTTGCACACCAGTATCTCTACCTGTACATGACCATCTGATCATTTATCACTCCAGTGTTAATCTGCAAAATTGTAATTATTCGCCAACCTCATGCCTTTTGCACACATTGTATATAGACTCCCCCTTTGTTTTCTACTGTGTTATTGACTTGTTAATTGTTTACTCCATGTGTAACTCTGTGTTGTCTGCTCATACTGCTATGCTTTATCTTGGCCAGGTCGCAGTTGCAAATGAGAACTTGTTCTCAACTAGCCTACCTGGTTAAATAAAGGTGAAATAAAAAAATAAAAATAAATATAACCCCCTACTAGAATATCTAACAGTTTGTCATATAAACCCCTACTAGAATATCTAACTGTTAGTCATATAAACCCCTACTAGAATATCTAACAGTTAGTCATATAACCCCCTACTAGAATATCTAACAGTTGTTGATATAAACCCTATTAGAATATCTAACAGTTAGTCATATAAACCCCCTACTAGAATATCTAACAGTTAGTCTTAAAGCCCCCTACTAGAATATCTAACAGTTAGTCATATAAACCCCCTACTAGAATATCTAACAGTTAGTCTTAAAGCCCCCTACTAGAATATCTAACAGTTTGTCATATAAACCCCCACTAGAATATCTAACTGTTAGTCATATAAACCCCTACTAGAATATCTAACAGTTTTTGATATGAACCCCCTACTAGAATATCTAACAGTAAGTCATATAAACCCCCTACTAGAATATCTAACAGTTAGTCATATAAATCCCCTACTAGAATATCTAACAGTTGTTGATATAAACCCCTACTAGAATATCTAACAGTTAGTCATATAAATCCCCTACTAGAATATCTAACAGTTAGTCATATAAATCCCCTACTAGAATATCTAACAGTTGTTGATATAAACCCCTACTACAATATCTAACAGTTTGTCAAATAACCCCCTACTAGAATATCTAACAGTTGTTGATATAAACCCTACTAGAATATCTAACAGTTGTTGATATTATCCCCCTACTAGAATATCTAACAGCTAGTCATATAAACCACTACTAGAATATCTAACAGTTGTTGATATAAACCCCTACTAGAATATCTAACAGTAAGTCATATAAACCCCCTACTAGAATATCTAACAGTTAGTCATATAAACCCCCTACTAGAATATCTAACAGTAAGTCATATAAACCCCCTACTAGAATATCTAACAGTAAGTCATATAAACCCCCTACTAGAATATCTAACAGTAAGTCATATAAACCCCCTACTAGAATATCTAACAGTTAGTCATATAAATCCCCTACTAGAATATCTAACAGTTGTTGATATAAACCCCTACTAGAATATCTAACAGTTAGTCATATAAACCCCTACTAGAATATCTAACAGCTAGTCATATAAACCACTACTAGAATATCTAACAGTTGTTGATATAAATCCTACTAGAGTATCTAACAGTTAGTCTTAAAGCCCCCTACTATAATATCTAACAGTTTGTCATATAAACCCCTACTAGAATATCTAACAGTTAGTCATATAAACCCCCTACTAGAATATTTAACAGTTAGTCTTAAAACCCCCTACTAGAATATCTAACAGTTTGTCATATAAACCCCCTACTAGAATATCTAACAGTTTGTCAAATAACCCCCTACTAGAATATCTAACAGTTAGTCATATAAATCCCCTACTAGAATATCTAACAGTTGTTGATATAAACCCCTACTGCAATATCTAACAGTTTGTCAAATAACCCCCTACTAGAATATCTAACAGTTAGTCATATAAACCCCCTACCAGAATATCTAACTGTTAGTCATATAAACCCCCTACTAGAATATCTCAGTTGTTGATATTATCCCCCTACTAGAATATCTAACAGCTAGTCATATAAACCACTACTAGAATATCTAACAGTTGTTGATATAAACCCTACTAGAATATCTAACAGTTGTTGATATAAACCCTACTAGAATATCTAACAGTTAGTCTTAAAGCCCCCTACTAGAATATCTAACAGTTAGTCATATAAACCCCTACTAGAATATCTAACAGTTAGTCTTAAAGCCCCCAACTAGAATATCTAACAGTTAGTCTTAAAGCCCCCTACTAGAATATCTAACAGTTAGTCATATAAACCCCCTACTAGAATATCTAACAGTTAGTCTTAAAGCCCCCTACTAGAATATCTAACAGTTAGTCATATAAACCACTACTAGAATATCTAACAGTTGTTGATATAAACCCTACTAGAATATCTAACAGTTGTTGATATTATCCCCCTACTAGAATATCTAACAGTTAGTCATATAAACCACTACTAGAATATCTAACAGTTGTTGATATTATCCCCCTACTAGAATATCTAACAGTTAGTCATATAAACCACTACTAGAATATCTAACAGTTGTTGATATTATCCCCCTACTAGAATATCTAACAGTTAGTCATATAAACCCCTACTAGAATATCTAACAGTTGTTGATATAAACCCTACTAGAATATCTAACAGTTGTTGATATTATCCCCCTACTAGAATATCTAACAGCTAGTCATATAAACCACTACTAGAATATCTAACAGTTAGTCATATAAACCCCCTACTAGAATATCTAACTGTTAGTCATATAAACCACTACTAGAATATCTAACAGCTAGTCATATAAACCACTACTAGAATATCTAACAGTTGTTGATATAAACCCCTACTAGAATATCTAACAGTAAGTCATATAAACCACTACTAGAATATCTAACAGTTAGTCATATAAACCACTACTAGAATATCTAACAGCTAGTCATATAAACCACTACTAGAATATCTAACAGTTGTTGATATAAACCCTACTAGAATATCTAACAGTTGTTGATATAAACCCCTACTACAATATCTAACAGTTAGTCTTAAAGCCCCCTACTAGAATATCTAACAGTTTGTCATATAAACCCCCTACTAGAATATCTAACAGTTTGTCAAATAACCCCCTACTAGAATATCTAACAGTTAGTCATATAAATCCCCTACTAGAATATCTAACAGTTGTTGATATAAACCCCTACTGCAATATCTAACAGTTTGTCAAATAACCCCCTACTAGAATATCTAACAGTTAGTCATATAAACCCCCTACCAGAATATCTAACTGTTAGTCATATAAACCCCCTACTAGAATATCTCAGTTGTTGATATTATCCCCCTACTAGAATATCTAACAGCTAGTCATATAAACCACTACTAGAATATCTAACAGTTGTTGATATAAACCCTACTAGAATATCTAACAGTTGTTGATATAAACCCTACTAGAATATCTAACAGTTAGTCTTAAAGCCCCCTACTAGAATATCTAACAGTTAGTCATATAAACCCCTACTAGAATATCTAACAGTTAGTCTTAAAGCCCCCAACTAGAATATCTAACAGTTAGTCTTAAAGCCCCCTACTAGAATATCTAACAGTTAGTCATATAAACCCCCTACTAGAATATCTAACAGTTAGTCTTAAAGCCCCCTACTAGAATATCTAACAGTTAGTCATATAAACCACTACTAGAATATCTAACAGTTGTTGATATAAACCCTACTAGAATATCTAACAGTTGTTGATATTATCCCCCTACTAGAATATCTAACAGTTAGTCATATAAACCACTACTAGAATATCTAACAGTTGTTGATATAAACCCTACTAGAATATCTAACAGTTGTTGATATTATCCCCCTACTAGAATATCTAACAGTTAGTCATATAAACCACTACTAGAATATCTAACAGTTGTTGATATTATCCCCCTACTAGAATATCTAACAGTTAGTCATATAAACCACTACTAGAATATCTAACAGTTGTTGATATTATCCCCCTACTAGAATATCTAACAGTTAGTCATATAAACCCCTACTAGAATATCTAACAGTTGTTGATATAAACCCTACTAGAATATCTAACAGTTGTTGATATTATCCCCCTACTAGAATATCTAACAGCTAGTCATATAAACCACTACTAGAATATCTAACAGTTAGTCATATAAACCCCCTACTAGAATATCTAACTGTTAGTCATATAAACCACTACTAGAATATCTAACAGCTAGTCATATAAACCACTACTAGAATATCTAACAGTTGTTGATATAAACCCCTACTAGAATATCTAACAGTAAGTCATATAAACCACTACTAGAATATCTAACAGTTAGTCATATAAACCACTACTAGAATATCTAACAGCTAGTCATATAAACCACTACTAGAATATCTAACAGTTGTTGATATAAACCCTACTAGAATATCTAACAGTTGTTGATATAAACCCCTACTACAATATCTAACAGTTAGTCTTAAAGCCCCCTACTAGAATATCTAACAGTTAGTCATATAAACCCCTACTAGAATATCTAACAGTTAGTCTTAAAGCCCCCTACTAGAATATCTAACAGTTAGTCTTAAAGCCCCCTACTAGAATATCTAACAGTTAGTCATATAAACCCCCTACTAGAATATCTAACAGTTAGTCTTAAAGCCCCCTACTAGAATATCTAACAGTTAGTCTTAAAACCCCCTACTAGAATATCTAACAGTTTGTCATATAAACCCCTACTAGAATATCTAACAGTTAGTCATATAAACCCCCTACTAGAATATCTAACAGTTAGTCTTAAAACCCCCTACTAGAATATCTAACAGTTTGTCATATAACCCCCTACTAGAATATCTAACAGTTTGTCATATAAACCCCTACTACAATATCTAACAGTTTGTCAAATAACCCCCTACTAGAATATCTAACAGTTAGTCATATAAACCCCCTACTAGAATATCTAACAGCTAGTCATATAAACCCCTACTAGAATATCTAACAGTTGTTGATATAAACCCTACTAGAATATCTAACAGTTTGTCATATAAACCCCTACTAGAATATCTAACTGTTAGTCATATAAACCCCCTACTAGAATATCTAACAGTTAGTCTTAAAACCCCCTACTAGAATATCTAACAGTTAGTCATATAAACCCCCTACTAGAATATCTAACTGTTAGTCATATAAACCCCCTACTAGAATATCTAACAGTTAGTCTTAAAACCCCCTACTAGAATATCTAACAGTTAGTCTTAAAGCCCCCTACTAGAATATCTAACACTTTGTCATATAAACCCCTACTAGAATATTTAACAGTTAGTCATATAACCCCTACTAGAATATCTAACAGTTAGTCATATAAACCCCCTACTAGAATATCTAACAGTTAGTCTTAAAACCCCTTACTAGAATATCTAACAGTTTGTCATATAACCCCCCACTAGAATATCTAACTGTTAGTCATATAACCCCCTACTAGAATATCTAACAGTTGTTGATATAAACCCCCTACTAGAATATCTAACAGTTATTGAAATAAACCCTACTATAATATCTAACAGTTAGTCATATAACCCCTACTAGAATATCTAACAGTTAGTCATATAAACCCCCTACTAGAATATCTAACAGTTAGTCTTAAAGCCCCCTACTAGAATATCTAACAGTTTGTCATATAAACCCCCACTAGAATATCTAACTGTTAGTCATATAAACCCCTACTAGAATATCTAACAGTTTTTGATATGAACCCCCTACTAGAATATCTAACAGTTTTTGATATAAACCCCCTACTAGAATATCTAACAGTTAGATATTCTAGTAGGGGGTTTATATGACTAACAGTTTGTCAAATAACCCCCTACTAGAATATCTAACAGTTAGTCATATAAACCCCCTACTAGAATATCTAACAGTTTGTCAAATAACCCCCTACTAGAATATCTAACAGTTAGTCATATAAACCCCCTACCAGAATATCTAACTGTTAGTCATATAAACCCCCTACTAGAATATCTAACAGTTGTTGATATTATCCCCCTACTAGAATATCTAACAGCTAGTCATATAAACCACTACTAGAATATCTAACAGTTGTTGATATAAACCCTACTAGAATATCTAACAGTTTGTCATATAAACCACTACTAGAATATCTAACAGTTGTTGATATAAACCCTACTAGAATATCTAACAGCTAGTCATATAAACCCCTACTAGAATATCTAACAGTTGTTGATATTATCCCCCTACTAGAATATCTAACAGCTAGTCATATAAACCCCCTACTAGAATATTTAACAGTTGTTGATATTATCCCCCTACTAGAATATCTAACAGTTAGTCATATAAACCCCCTACCAGAATATCTAACAGTTAGTCATATAAACCCCTACTAGAATATCTAACAGTTGTTGATATTATCCCCCTACTAGAATATCTAACAGTTAGTCATATAAATCCCCTACTAGAATATCTCGGTTGTTGATATTAACCCTCTACTAGAATATCTAACAGTTAGTCATGTAAACCCCCTACTAGAATATCTAACAGTTAGTCATATAAAACTCACACAAAAAAACTGTAAACATGCAGTCATGTTGTTTGCCTTCCAGACCAATACATCTGTCTCGGGTCTTTCTAACACTGGATTCTGTTACTGTAATTGGAGCTGGAATATATTACAGTCTGGATGGGCCTCACAGTCTAGACAGCTCCATTCCTCTCATGTACACAGTTTGTTAGTGTGTGTGTGTGTGTGTGTGTGTGTGTGTGTGTGTGTGTGTGTGTGTGTGTGTGTGTGTGTGTGGGAAGGGAGGGAGGTTACCCAAACAGACCCCTCATCAACATTCAGTGACACTCATCTCATAGATAAGTGTGTCTGCTAACCAAACAAATATTAATGAAATCAAATAATGGCTAGGAAATCTGACAGAGGAAAGAAAACGTATCGAGCTCCCACTTTTCCTCTGCATTATGTTATTGGTAGACGAGCACACACAGCACCAAACCTCACTGCTTCTCTGACAGAGAATATGAGTGTGTAAGAGTATGTGAGAGTGTGTGGGAGGGATCACACCAGCAACTGAAGGGCCTACTTCGAGAGATTTACCCCTTGAAATTGCCGTAGCAACTGCCCTACTTTCCAGCCATTTTGGGGGCAACCAGCGCACCTATCTAGCGCCCACACCCTCCCCATCCCCCTCTCACACATCCACCAACTAAAAACATCCTTGCCCTGTGTGGGGTTGAGAGCCTCTCCACTAACACTCCTGTTAGAATAACACACTCGCTCCTAAATGCACACGGTGATTGAATAAGAAGTGCCTGTGTTTAGTTTCATATTCAGCTTGTTGGATCATTAGCAAGGGTGCTTGAGGCTAACTACAATTTAGCATAGGACTTACAGTATAATCCAAAACTATGTACATGTGAATTGAATAATGGCACAGCAGTACAAGTAGAGAATAGCACAGTGAGGCTGGTTTGAAGCCAGAGCTTATTTCACAACTTCTGTTATCAAACCCGGGACAAATTGTACCAATCATCGTTGTACTACAGGAGTACTACATAAGGCACTCCAAAGCCATTAGGTCTAATAGACACTGGCAGCCAGAGGACAATATGGAGCCATGTCTCCATAACGTCACAACTTGACACAGTGCACGTCAATTAGTCTTGGATTTCAACAAAAACAGCTGGAGCTTAATCTTGATCTACTGTTCTTTCTCCCTATAAACTCTTCTGGACTGGGTGGAGAGATCAGAAACAGATGAGCACCAACATTTGAAATAATTTAGAGCTCTTATTATCATGGAGATATAGACCACTGAGTTGGAACTGTCTCAAAAACAGGTACAGTTGGTGAAGCAGGGTATCACTACACACAGTACAAGATATTCCATAATTTCAATGCTATTACGCGTCTCAGGTACTGTAGTTTCTAAAAATATCCACTGGAGAGCAGTGTTGCTTTTCAGATATTCTCGTTTTTGGCTCCCGAGGGCACAGATCCAAATTGGCCACACCCATTTAAAGATCTGCAGCTGTGTTGGACTTTCCTCATCAAATATTCCTAACACTGAAGAGAATACATAGACAAATAAAATGAGCTTGAATTGGATTTCCAAACTATTGATTTATTGCAGAATACATTGTAGCTGTTTCCAATATTAGTGATAAAACACATTTGACTGGTTACAGACACTGCACTGGCAATATGTAAAAGCTTTATATAGTCTGTTTTCTGCCTTTCGTCCTGTTATTTATGTGTGAAGGGTTGTCATATGTGTTTTTGATGTGCATCATGTACTGTATGTCATAAAACCAGCATGCCCTCGGGCTGTCATGACACCAGAAGCTAATAACAACAGGTCGTCAGATATTCTTTGAAATACACCTACATTTTATTGGATGACAGTTTGGCTGTGGATACAACACATTTGAGTTAAAATGGTAAGAGCAGGAGACTTGTAACTCAACAGTAGAAAAATCACATGTGCGTCAACCCAAAGAGAAACTGAAAAATGTGTGATTTGTGAAACATTAAGTAAGAATGTCAAATTTGGCAGAATAGTGAAGTCACTTGTTCTACAACAAGCACAGAATCAAGTAGCAGTGAACGTGTATGTCCTGTAATATTGTAAAATCTAGATTAAGAGTTAAGCACTTTCTATTTTGGTATGCAGAAGCTAGCTACAATTATGCTACTTAATTGCCTATCCACCCATTCAACTCCAGATTCATAAATTACCATAGAATTCAACATATTTACTCTCTTTAGCGTGCCAGTTGTCATCTTCTTCTGCATTATAAACTACATACAATGCAAACTTTAGCTAAACATACAATTCTGACATAGCTTTGAGTACACAGTAAAGCAACTACATACAGCATCTTGTGCATTACAATATACTGGCGGCTGCACAAAATACATGGTATTTATCAAAGTAGAAATACATGAAAGAAACAAAATGATGTATTTTTATTTCCTTCAACTTAGTAGTCATACATTGACCTCCATATAATGGTGGAGATGGGGAAGGTGCAGCTAGATTAACATGACATATAGATTAATATGATATTAGTTATTAGGATGGAGAAAGCACTGCAGGGCTTTCCATAGATTGAACAGATTTGCTCTGATAACAGTGGGTGAGATGAGTGATTGGGACATGTACAAATGTTGCCTTCACAGTTAATGGTTCATTTGTCATTGCATCTGGATTTGAAAAGGCCACACTTTTCTCCACACATGGTGGTGTAACATTATCACCACACCTAAACCTCAAACCTAAAAAAGTGTTGTTAGAAATGATGTTTTCTCACCATTCGTAAAGAGTTACTCATGCAAAACGTGCATTGCAGGAGAGTGCCATAGGCAGCATCATAGATCAAAGCTTGTGCACTTTTTCACATCAACAAATCAACGGGAGACCAACCTAAATTCAGAGTTTTCCGTGAAGATCTCATTTAAATGAGTTTTAAACCCCTTAGTGTAGGGTTCTCATAGAGGAACACTGAAGAAAGACCATAAACCTTCAAATAAGGTTATCCTGCATTGTCTGCGCTATAACTTGCAAAGCTATTAATTGTATCTTTATTTTTCATTGAACAAGGTTATAGATTTTCACAATCTTTAAATATCAAGTTGTTTTTATTTAGCTGTTTCCTTCCATCGATACTTGATTTAGGGGATAATGCTTTCAACAGCAGCTTCCAGTAGCTGCAGCCTTGAAGCAAATTTAAAATGGAAGCACAACACAAAAATGTTTGACGGTTGTGTTAAATCGTGGTAAGGAACAACACCTTGTAATTGCAAGGTGTTATTGCTCTTGTATTACTATTGTTTGGGAGAGAAGGGCAGAGATTTGGAACTGTCACTTTATATTATTTGCAGGGTGGTTGAAGGATAGTTTTGAATTGGCAATTACTGTCATTAGAAAGAGCCAACAAAGATTTACTATCGATCATTTGAATGTAGAATACAGGTTTTTCATAAACCAGAATGCAGGTTTTTCATAAACCAAACCCATTTAAAAAATGTAATCTAAACTAAATACAAATTGACAGTTGCACAGCAAACAAAATGATTTACCCACATGGAAATATCTGTAGCACGTATGCATGAGGCTGCAGATGTAGGATCTTAATTTGAGTCAATTTGTCAAATAATCCAGCAGCAACAGGAAATGTAAATTATTATGTGGATTATAATTAATGGACATTTTTTGTAGGGTATGATACATTTTAAATTAGGGCAAATCGAGTCTGAAATGTTAAAGTGGAAATTACAAACTTTATAGAAGCCTTTTTAAACTTTGAATATACTACAAATTTGCACTTCCTGCTGTGCAGGAAAATTCTCATCAACAAAAGAGGGATCAAATTAAGATCCTACATCGGTAGTGAAAGAAACGTAATTGCTCTTTCATCAGCGCATGACTCTGTAGACTGCTACTGTGAACCACTAATCATACTATGGGTTAGGGAAGTTCTGTGGGAGGGGAAATCTTTGTCCTGTTTGGTTTTGTCACTTGTTTCTTGTCCATGTGTACCTGTCTTACCAATATCAATAAAAACATTTAATAAAATTAAAAAATTAAAAAGGGTTTTCCCAACCCAAAGAAACTACATGTTCCATAACAATAACCACTCATGTTTTAAGGGCAAAGGTATTCAAGTTTCTTTTTTCAATCGCAGAGCAACACACAGGCAACGTTCACTTTCACTCATTGTTGATGAATATGCCATTCAAATTCTGCCTTGACACATGCCATGCATGGCTGGTGAGAATAATGAAATAAGGTGTCTGCGTGAAAGCACACACTCTCTGTTCTAAAGCTGCTAAAATAATAACGCAAAAAATCTGTACAATATTTAAATACTGTATTTACAGGAATAAACATATTTTCAATGTAATCTTTCCTTTTTAAGGGCCTGCAATTGTACAGAAATCTCCGGAATATGAAATATTCAAAAAGGAAATTAAGTGGCTTTTTGTCCTCCGTTGAATCATAAGCATAACAAATGAAGGCAACAACAAAGCACAAAGCACATGGCAATGGTTATATTCAAATCAGTTTGCAGGTTCAGCTAGCAGCATTGTCAACTCTGCCACTTTTCACATTCAAGGATATATATTTGGCTGTGGATCAGCGCAACATATTAACCAGTGAGGTGGATTTTTACGTTGTTTGTGAGAAATTAATGTCTTTAGCCTGGTGTCTAAACAGATGGCTGTTAGTCTCTCTATATTTCCAACACAGATTTGTTCGCAGTACACAATAAACCATTAAACATATATTGTTGACAGGATAGGAGACTGTCTGACTAAATTTGACCAAACATTTTTAAAGCTAATGCACCAAGTTTGTTTTCGTATGGTAATAGAACTCCTTTTTATGACATCTTGGGCCGACCCACAGGAGACGGTAGAGATAAATACAGATTCGAAAGCTACCCTGTTAAGCACGTGTCAAACTTATTCCACGGAGGGACGAGTGTCTGCGGGATTTCGCTCCACCCTTGTACTTGATGGATTAATCAAGGTCACTAGTTAGTAAGGAACTCCCCTCACCGGGTTATCTAGGTCTTAATTGAAAGGAAAAACCAAAAACCTGCACACACTCGGCCCTCCGTGGAATGAGTTTGACACCCCTGCTGTAACGTTTTACTGTTGAAAACGGATCAAATGGATTGTTTTTGTTGGAGAACCACTGCCTTCCCTCGTAATCTCAGGTGGTCTCCAACCATGACTCACAACTCTGGTCTGATGAGTAGGTTAAGTATCTGAATGCTAGTGTATATAACTGCATGTTCATGGAAGCCCCAGGGGTTTGGTTTTAAATGTCTTAATAATCATAGGAGTTATGAAAAGACAGTCCCATGAGCCAGGGTTGAAGAGGACACTGAGGTTTGTGCAGCATTGTGTCATAGCATGATGTTGTCGCTGTAAGAGGAGTACTACAGTATCCACTACAGTATCCATCTACCATGACCTAAAACAGCTACAGCACACAACTACAGATAACACACAATGAACCCTGAAACAAGGCTGCATGTATCAGTAGCAATATCTGCAAGTCTGTGTAAATCTCTAGAGCAGAGCACATCAATATAGCCTGCATTTAAGACTAGACACAGTACATACACAGATGGTAGAAAACCTGAGAGCTTGTTTGTTTCTGACCAAGGAGTTAGCTAAAGCAGAAACAAACTAGCACTTATCATGCTACAGGGAATTTGAACAGGCCTAAAGATCAATATACTGCTACAGAATTCTAGCCACTGTCCTCTGGTTCATTGTGTGCTGTGCTGCTGGAGATTTCACTTCCTATGACATTTTGACCCTCTGGTTCTGTCACCCTATTTACTGAGCGAGGAAATCGATGCTAGCCTTGACAGTACGCGAGGTGGCCACGTCCACCGCCATGGCCCGGATCTCCGTGTCCCCGAACTGCAAGTGCGTCTGGATCTCACGGCGTGCAGCGCTGGTTTCCGTACCAGTCACATCCAACCGCAGCGTGCCGCACTTCCTCACGCCCGGCTCGCTAATGAAGCCCACGCCCTCCTTCTCCGAGCAGTAGATGTGGATGATGATGACCTGCTGGCTGGGCTTGGCAGGCGTGTAGCTGCGCTTCACCGTCTCGCCCAGGGCCACGGACTGGTCGCACACAATGAAGGTGTCGAAGACATCGGTGCACCAGCGCGTGCCGTCCTTCACCAGCATCTTGTCAGGTGGGTGCTTGCCCTCTACGTAGCGGTTGAGGACGCCCACGCCGTAGGTGAGGGGCGAGCGGCGCACCTTGATGACGCTGGGGTCCAGGCCAAAGAGGACGGCTCCCTTGAGGATGGTGAGGCCCACGTCGTGGGGGATGATGATGCGACTGCGGCCATGCAGCATGTTCTGCACCGCCTGCTGCAGCAGCGGCGACTCAGCGAAGCCGCCCACCAGGAACAGGAACTTGATGTCACACACCTCCGGCTTATCAAAGAGGTCAGCTGAAAGGAAGAGTTATTATTCAACAGGAGTTCTACTCTACAGTATGTGAAGTAAAATGTCAATTTTCTGCAGGCATTAGCAGATGTGTTATGCCATTAGTAACTCCATTAAAAACCTCTTCAACAAACAAGTTGTTTACTCTAGGAATTAAGTAATGTGACCCACTTCTTACTCTCTGTCCAAAACCACTGCATACATTATTGTAGTAGGTTGGTTTATTCTAGGTGGGGGTACTGGGAAGACTGCTCAATGTACAGTGAGAGGAACACTTAGGGGTACAGTGTGCACTCCCCAAATGACTCTTCGGGATCTCAACTCCTTTGAGCTTGGAATGGGATGGGCATGCTTTCAATTAAGCCTGGGTGGGAAGCTCACATGCTGTATGGAGATGATCCAAACTGAAAACATAATCATGCTTTATTCATCTAGGTCAGTTGAGATATGTCTCTTTTTCAAGACAGCAGCAGGACCAATAGATTAGATTAGCATTAGATAGGCTGCAGTATTTCTAAACCTTAGATTTGCGAGTTACAAGGAAACATTGGGAACCTCAGCCATTTTGATTGTAAGTTCAGAAACCTCAGCTCATAAAAATGGATGACTGACACCCTTTCACTCACGCTGATTTGCCTTTCAGGTTTCAACCCTTGCAGGCAAACACATTGACAGCTTCCTACTGTATAATCATCACAGGCTACATCTCTCAGACACTACAGTACAGTCGTGGCCAAAAGTTTTGAGAATGACACAAATATTAATTTCCACAAAGTTTGCTGCTTCAGGGTCTTTAGATATTTTTGTCAGATGTTACTATGGAATACTGAAGTATAATTACAAGCATTTCATAAGTGTCAAAGGCTTTTATTGGCAATTACATGAGGTTGATGCAAAGAGTCACTATTTGCAGTGTTGACCCTGCTTTTTCAAGACCTCTGCAATCCGCCCTGGCATGCTGTCAATTAACTTCTGGGCCACATCCTGACTGATGGCAGCCCATTCTTGCATAATCAATGCTTGGAGTTTGTCAGAATTTGTGGGGTGTTGTTTACCCACCCGCCTCTTGAGGATTGACCACAAGTTCTCAATGGGATTAATGTCTGGCGAGTTTCCTGGCCATGGACCCAAAATATTGTGATGTTTTGTTCCCCGAGCCATCATGCTGGAAAAGGCACTGTTTGTCACCAAATTGTTCCTGGATGTTTGGAAGAAGTTGCTCTCAGAGGATGTGTTGGTACCATTCTTTATTCATGGCTTTGTTCTTAGGCAAAATTGTGAGTGAGCCCCACTCCCTTGGCTGAGAAGCAACCCCACACATGAATGGTCTCAGGATGCTTTACTGTTGGCATGACACAGGACTGATGGTAGCGCTCACCTTGTCTTCTCCTGACAAGCTTTTTTCCGGATGCCCCAAACAATCAGAAAGGGGATTCATCAGAGAAAATTACTTTACTCCAGTCCTCAGCAGTCCAATCCCTGTACCTTTTGCAGAATATCAGTCTGTCCCCAATGTTTTTCCTGGAGAGAAGTGGCTTCTTTGCTGCCCTTCTTGACACCAGGCCATCCTCCAAAAGTCTTTGCCTCAACGTGCGTGCAGATGCACTCACACCTGCCTGCTGCCATTCCTGAGCAAGCTCTGTACTGGTGGTGCCCCGATCCCGCAGCTAAATCAACTTTAGGAGACGGTTCTGGCGCTTTCTGGACTTTCTTGGGCGCCCTGAAGCCTTTGTCACAACAATTGAACCGCTCTCCTTGAAGTTCTTGATGATCCGATAAATTGTTGATTTAGGTGCAATCTTATTGGCAGCAATATCCTTGCCTGTGAAGCCCTTTTTGTGCAAAGCAATGATAACGGCACATGTTTCCTTGCAGGTAACCATGGTTGGCAGAGGAAAAACAATGATTCTAAGCACCACCCTCCTTTTGAAGCTTCCAGTCTGTTATTCAAACTCAATCAGCACGACAGAGTGATCTCCAGCCTTGTCCTCGTCAACACTCATATCTGTGTTAACGAGAGAATCACTGACATGATGTCAGCTGGTCCTTTTGTAGAAGGGCTGAAATGCAGTGGAAATGTTTTTTGGGGATTCAGTTCATTTGCATGGCAAAGAGGGACTTTGCAATTAATTGCAATTCATCTGATCACTCTTCATAACATTCTGGAGTATAGACAAATTGCCATCATACAAACGGAGGCAGCAGACTTTGTGAAAATTCATATTTGTGTAATTCTCAAAACTTTTGGCGACCACTGTATATGTAGTCCCTCAGTGTTTAACAAAAATGGGGTTTGTATTAGTAAGAGCTGCTACTCACTGAGGTGCTGAATGATGTGGTCTATTGTGGGCTTGAAGAGGGCATTCATGGCATCAGGGTTCATTCTCAGCATGCCCTGGGAGGACCACTTCACAAAATCCACACTGCAGAGACAAGAGAGGAGAGATAAGCATGCCATTATTGACCCTGCTCTGATTACCAGTAGATTGGTAGGCAACTGTAAAAGCACTGATACAATGCACCATGAACCAGTCTTCCTTCTCTGTCAGTACAGTATGTGACCTGATGTCTTTAGGAAACAAAACCTTTTTTACAGTCCCCTGAATGGATATAGGGAAATCACTGTGTCTTCCACTACGTTTTACCCCTTGTGCTTGGTATATTATCTATATGGAGATTTAACACAGTGAGCTCTCTATGGAATTCATTGGTGACCCGTTTCAGGAAGCTGGGCATATGTCACATGTCCCTACTTCACAGGAGAGACATTTGAACATATGTGTCCTTGCTACTGAGGCTTTTATGAAAGATATGTTAGCCAAGGAGAACTGCAAAAGTGTTGCTACTGCTCTCAACAACATTGCTGCCCTGAATTTCAGTGGGAAAAAGTTGTGTTGGACTACTTTCTGTGCACCGTCAGTGTGAACCGGAATGACTTGACACAACAGGCCAAACAACAGTTCATCCATGTATATGGGAAAGAGTCAGCTATTATATGTTTCTAATTTAGTCAGAAAGTCGTTTTAATTGGATGTTAAAGCATACTTTAACTCCCAAGTAAGAAAACATTCAAGGGCCATTTTCTCAAAGGTGGGGTTGCAGCTTTATCAACTTTCAAAGCAGAATTACTTTCCCATTGTTCCTCAAATGCAGTGTATGATATACCATGTGGTGGCTCTGAGTATCTTATTTTATCCAGTGTAAAAAAACACTATTTAAAATGTTGTTAAATAAGACCCAAATTGAGCTGGTGGGTTACATTTGTCTGTAGGAGAACAATGGATAAGTGGTGTCTGCCTCAATACAGCAGCTCACGTGAGTTTCTTTCATGAGACGAGTGTTTTTTTTAAATATATGTACTGTATACTCCTTCCCCTCACTCTGCTCTTGTTGTAACATTTTATTTAAACTTTATTTAACTAGGCAAGTCAGATAAGAACAAATTCTTATTTACGACAGCCTACCCCAGCCAAACCCTAACCTGGATGACGCTGGGCCAATTGTGCACCGCCCTATGGGACTCCCAATCACGGCTGGTTGTGATACAGCCTGGAATCGAACCGGGGTCTGTAGTGACACCTCTCGCACTGAGATGCAGTGCCTTAGACGGCTGCGCCACTCAAGAACCCAATTAACATATCTTATAGGAGTGTATAGAATCCATCTGGTATCGTTTGAGTTTTCTACCAGGTGTTTGTGAGTGTGTGTGCTTGCCAGTGCACACATACACACACTCTTTCACACAAAGGCTTCTCCAG